>NC_022012.1:8873387-8874531 GCF_000317375.1 Microtus ochrogaster | reverse complement strand
ACATGGGGTGAGAGGTGGGGAGGGTGACATGGGGTGAGAAGTGGGGAGGGTGACATGGGGTGAGAGGTAGGGAGGGTGACATGGGGTGAGAGGTGGGAGGGCAAACATGGGGTGAGAGGCAAGACAGAACTCTAAAGCAGGGGAGCAATTTGGTGGGACAGAACTTCAGAGACAATAGGGTAAGGCAATGAAGATGTGGGGAGAGACAATTAAAAAAAAAAAAAACCAAATAGTCAGTCCAGTCTAGGTACCTAGGAGTCAGAAATTCTTCTAATCCTTGGCTAATCTGATTAGTTCTAAGGACAGAGTCCTGTAAGTGCCTTGAAGTGTGGGTCCAATTGCAGGGACTTATCCTCATAAGACCTGGCACAGCATATGACCAAGTAAATGAGAGGGGAAAAATGCCCCATGAAAAGCCCCGAAAACAAAGATTAATTTCCAAGAATAAATATTACCTTATTACTTACAGGATTTAATGCAGGGAAATACTAAACATACACAATAAGAATTATATATATGCATATATAATATCTGATATAATATTATAGTTAATAAAATGCTCAACATACTATGTTAAAATGTAATGATAGATTTCAAATTAGAGAAGGTTCTAGTATTTGTAAAAGAAAATAACAGATTATTTAGCTAAGGACATTAAAATTGTATTTTTCCAAAATTTCAACAATAAACATGCCTGATTTGTGTAGGCAAAATTAAAAGTATTTAAACTAAATTATTATTATTAATTATCATCACTATTATGCTGGACTACATAGCAAGGGGGATTATTCTTAACCAATTTAAAAACAAAGTATGCCAAATAACCAGCAAGCATTTTCGATGGGAAGGTGAGAGATTAGTGGAAATGACTTGTGTGCCCTTGCACAGCGGGATGCCAGGCTCATGCTCACCATGGGCCACCCACAAACAGTGGCTTCAGTGTTCAAAGCCTCGGTGTGGTCTTCCAGGGGCTTGAACTTCAGCTTTTCTCTTCAATGAGATCACAAAGCCTGTGGTTTGGCAGCTGCGCACTAGCTGCAGACAGTGGAGGCACACTGGGCAATGCACTAGCTGCAGACAGAGGGAGGCACACTGGGCAATGCACTAGCTGCAGACAGAGGGTGGCACACTGGGCAATGCACTA
>NC_022012.1:8869796-8873237 GCF_000317375.1 Microtus ochrogaster | reverse complement strand
ACACTGGGCAATGCACTAGCTGCAGACAGTGGAGCTACACTGGGCAATGCACTAGCTGCAGACGGTGGAGTTACACTGGGCGATGCACTAGCTGCAGACAGAGGGAGGCACACTTGGCAATGCACTAGCTGCAGACAGTGGAGGTACTATATACTGCGCAATGCACTAACTTTCTGACACCAGCATTAGATCCAGGTTCAGAAGCCTTGACCTTGAACTACAACTTTGTTGACCACTGACAAGCTGCAACTGCTTCAGCTTTAAAGCAGGGGTGGTGATGATTTGATGACCATTGCCTTAGCAAACAGTTATTTCATCAGCAAGCATTTACAGAGCACTTACCTTCTAACATGCTATAGACACCATCTGCCAGGGCTGAGCCCTGTCTTTAACACAGTGTATAATCCAGCAGACCTGGGCACCTCTCTCTCTCTCTCTCTCTCTCTCTCTCTCTCTCTCTCTCTCTCTCTCTCTCTCTCTCTCTTTTCTCCTAACCCTCCCCCTGCAAAGGAATAGCTCCCATAGTGATATCATACAGGAACAAATAAGAATTGTCCAAATCACAGGCCTGATCAGTAGGTAAGGGTGCCTCCCACCAAGCTGGATGAACTATGTTCAATTTCTAAGAGCCACATGTTTGGAAAGAACCAACTCCTAAAGTTGTTCTCTGGGTGTAGCAAATTCCCACATAAAAATCAAGAAATGTGATGGAAATATTTTTGAAAATCTTCAAGTTTGGTAAAAGTGGTGGCATACAAAATAAAACACAGGGGTGAGCAGGACCTTCCTGGGTAAAGACAGAGAAGGCAGCCCCAAGCGATGAGCACAGATGCATGCAGACCAAGCGATGCGCACAGATGCATGCAGACCAAGCGATGCGCACAGATGCATGCAGCCCCAAGTGATGCGCACAGATGCATGCAGACCAGTTAAATAAAACACCCAGCAGTTAGAAGTCACTGACCAGTCGCTCAGAGTGCACCACCCCAAAGCTCTGAAGTTACAAGGCTTTGACTGTACATAGAACACTGTCAAATTTTAGCTGCAGGGGCTGGAAACGTGACTCAGTAGTTACAGACCTGACTGACCTTCCTGAGGATCCAGGTTCTGTTCCCAGCACCTATGTGGTGGCTCACAACTGCCTGTAAAGCCTGTTCCAGGGGAATCTAATGCCCTCTTCCAGCCTCCACGATCACTCTATACATTTGCTACCCAGGTTCACGTGCAGGCAAAATACCCATACATGTAAAATAAAAATGAATATATCTTTCTTTTAAAAGTTTAACTGCTGGCATAAAAATGTTTTACAAAGTTTACTTAAATTTTTAAATATTGTGAATAATGGTTAGTTGAGGTGGCCTATTATATTGGTACACTAGATCATGCACCAAAAACTGTCTTGGAATTTCTGATTCTAAGAATAAACACATTTTGTGGTCATTAGGATGTTCTCACATCATTTAACTGTGGCCTTTTCTTTAATGTTGTTCTCTGCCTTCTACACAGTGAGAGGTCAGGGGTCATGTGCCTACTGTGGTTTGTTTCCAGGCATACTGCGCATAAGAGCATAAACAAGATTTGTCATGGGAGCATGGTGAGGCATTTGTGGGACAAAGGAGCTCTGACACTTGGGCCCAGCAGTAATGTTCAGACCAAGAGTTCATGGGTTTGCTTTATTTTAGGGTACTGGGGCTGCACATGGCCACTGTCCAGTGGAGACTGAAAATCTGGAATCTGTTCCCAAGAGCAAGACTACACCATCAGGAATAGTGGGGGATGGGGACAGGAAAGGAGTTAGTTCAGAGAGGAAAGACACACACAAAAACTGTGTTCAAATGTGAACACAGCAGGGCAGTAGGTGGCGTCCGATCTGCTCTCTGCCAGACCCAAAAGAAACCCGGCTGGGTCTCTTCAGCTCAACATAAAGATCTCAGCCTCGACACCCCAAGCCCACTCACAAACGTTACCAGACATATATGTGGCCACTCGGCACTTGAAATGCAGCTCAGCTAATCTGAGCTATGCTGTAGATATAAACTACAGCTAGACTTAACAATTACATAGTCATAGATGCCACTTACTGCAATGATATTTTGAGTATATTGCATTACCTAACATCTGCTGTTAAAATTAATTTCACTGGTTTCTTTCTATTGTCTAATGAGATTGCTAGACATATTAAGATCACATCTGCAGCTGGTCAGAAAGGAGCCTGCCGGTTTCAGCTAGGCTGCACGCTTCTCTCTCCTAGTCTAGACAGCAAGCTTCTCTCTCAGTCTTTCTGCAGGCTGGGAGACCCCAGATCCTGGACCCCACAGTCAGGTTCTTGCACCCAATCTGACTATAAACCATGACAGAAAACAAACCATGCTGAATTCAGAAAGAAGCTGAAAGACATCAAAGGCTTGAATTCTGAACTGCTCAGCCGAAGCTACAAAGGAGGAGCATCTTCCAGTTAAAGCTGCACCTATGTGTTTCCTAAAACTGGAGAGCAACAGCATTACAGTGAGCCAGCACTAATTGCATTTGGGTCCTTGCTATTATAACCAAGTGCAAAATATTTACCAAGCCTGTGTGTTTTGGCTTCTGGCACAGAGACTGCTTTCAGAGCAGAATGGGTGAAGTCAGCATTCTTTTCCACCAGGCAAGCATAAACGGCGCTGCCAGTCCACAAGTGGGCGGAACTGCTGTGTCCTCAGGAATACAACCTGAGCAAGCTGTGGCAACTTTTTCAGACACAGTTTGATCTACAAGGTCAAAGCCCTGGGGGCTGAAGAGCACAACACCGGATCAGAGGGGTCTCCAGTCAGTGTCTGCTTCTTCTGTGGACCACTGTGTAATGGTAGGTAAGTTCCAGGGTTCTCCAAAGCCAAGGAGACATGTTCTGTAGACACGGGCCTTCATACAGTTACCAGGAAAGTCTGACCAGCGAATCCAAATGCTGTGAGCCGCATCACCAGCAACATTGCTGGTAAGACTACTAGCTCCCTAAGAGTGGGACCCTGCTTTCATTCAGTCAATACACAACAGTTCTTACTGAGGGGTGGGTGCTGGGGATGTGGAGGGAGTACATCGCTCTATTAGAGTTGACGGTCTATGATCTAGAGGAAGTCACACATAAAGTAGCGTAAAAATAAATACACCATTTCAGCAATCCCTGCCACTAAGATGGAAGGCAGGGTGAGGAACAGAGGCTAGAACTGAGCATGGTCTTTATGGCTCGGACACCAAAGAAGAAGTCTCCTTAAGGAGAGAGAAGGTGCAGAAAGAAGCTGTTGAAGGTCTGAAAAAAAGCTTGTTTCAGAAAATATAACAGTAGAGTGAACAGCACAGGAGCACAGGCTGTGGAAACAGGAGTAGAGCGTGGGCTGTGGAGACAGGAGTAGAGCACAGGCTGTGGAGACAGGAGTAGAGCGTGGGCTGTGGAGACAGGAGTAGAGC
>NC_022012.1:8855675-8869427 GCF_000317375.1 Microtus ochrogaster | reverse complement strand
GAGACAGGAGTAGAGCGTGGGCTGTGAAGACAGGAGTAGAGCGTGGGCTGTGGAGACAGGAGTAGAGCATGGGCTGTGGAGACAGGAGTAGAGCATGGGCTGTGGAGACAGGAGTTGAGCATGGGCTGCAGAGACAAGAATGAACAGCCCCTGCATAGCTTGGGCACTGTAAAAGTTATGCTCAAACTCTTGACTTGGTCACTATGAAAATCATTAGTGACCTTGAGCAGAGTCAAAGAAGTTTGGAGAGACAGCCGTGAGTGGAATGCTTTAAAGCCATGTAGGAGGCTAATAGCTGGGCAAATACGGAATGATGCTTGGAAGAGCTTTGATTTAAAATAGGGCAGAGAAATGCATTGGCAGCTAAGATGGGAGGCTCCAGAGTGGATTCCATTAATGGAAATCACTTTGCAGAGGACAGACTGTCAATGAAGGAGACAGAGGAGATAATTTAATGGTGACTATAGGAACAAGTCCTTGGGTCAATGAAAGAAGAGATAAACCAGCTCATGCCCTGTTTCCTCTCAGTGGGAAGGTGGGAAAAGCATGTGGGTCTCACACAGGCAGGGCTGTCAATTTGATGGTGGGTATCTGAAGAGAGAGTAGCTACCCTCCATCACTGGAGCCTAAAGAGGATAAGGGGAGGGAGCAAGGGAAGGCGTCAGCTGCCATCTTACTTCCTGCCTGGAAAGCAAAACCCACAGAGGTTCTCAGAAGTCTCTGATAACTTCCTAAAGGGCTTTAGGGCACAGAACTCACAGGAGGGCAGAATACCCTTGTCTTTGATGACGACACCACACACCTCCCTGTCTTCTTCTTCTCACTTGCACCTGCTGAGTTCTGCTTGTTGTTAACATGCGGGTTGAGGCCACCAAATGTTTCTTTATTGTTTGTTCTGTTAAATACCTCTACAAGTTGACGGCTATGAGAAACTGAATCCATCAACAGACTTCTAGCCCTGAGCAGGATACACGCTTGTCTAGACATCGAGAAAGCAACCAATAGATAGTAAGTCCTGAGGATAAGAGCAGCAAGAGCCCTGCTGTGAGGTCCTCAGCCTTTTGTGGCTCCTCTGCAGCCATCAGAGCTGAGCTAGCCCCTACTTTCAAAGCCCCTTTCAATTTCCTCCTCCCCGGTTAGAAGACACCTTTTTGGACCCCAGGGGTGTGTGTGTGTGTGTGTGTGTGTGTGTGTGTGTGTGTGTGTGTGTGTGTGTGTGTATGTGTGTGTGTGTGTGTACAGATGAGCATGCACACATGGTCTGTATGGATGTCAAAGGTCAATTTTGAGTGTCTTCCTCTATTGCTCTTCACCTATTTTCTGTTTCTTTAATTACTATTGCTACATTTTTGAATACATAAGACATACCACTTAGTGTTGCTGGTATGTCTAGTTTCAGGGCTGACCAGTTGGTACTGGATAACCAATCAGAGGGCTTATCCCTGAGGAATGATTCTTCCTCTCTTGGTGGACATTAATTGGCTATAGCCCTTCACCTAGTCAGTCTTATTTTTTGAGGCAAGGTCTCTTACTGAACCTGGATTTCACTGACTCAACTAATCTCCTGGCCAGCAAACGCCAAGGATCCTCCGTCTTCACCTCCCAGCTCCAGAGTTACACATGTGCACCACCATGGTGACTTTTTACTTGAGTACTAGGGTTCCAAACTGGGGCTCTAATGCTGGAAAGAGCAAGCACTCATCAGCTGAGCCAGCTTCCCAGCCTGTGGTCCTGTCTTTCAGAAAAATGTATAGCAATGTATTTTCCCTGACAACCCAATACCATGCACTTCCCTCTGAAAAGGACACTTATATCAGCAGTGCGATTCCAAGACAGAACTCTGGTTAGAATAGAAGTCCAAGGCCTTATTATCCTGGATGCTGGGCTTGGAAACAGGCATGACTGGGAATTAGGGACAGGTTAGAGATGAAGGTGGAGCCAGGCTCACAACTTCATCAAATTTCTCCTGTGTAGCAACTCAGGGCTCTGTTGAGCATGCACGTCTTATCTGAAAAGCTTGCTTCCAGCAAAGAGCTGGAGCTGCTCTGCCCTGGGGAGGCTCTGGACAAAGCAAACATGCTGCCTGGCACACTCACTGCTGGGAACAAGAGTGAGGACTGGAGGGCAAGCTGCCAGCCGGAGCAAGTGAAACATCAGGCTGGAGATCTGCAGAGCTCCAAAACACAGGAGTACCAAAAAAGGGCCTGTTTTGTGTTTTACTCAAAAGCCGAGCAAATGTTTGCTGTATTCCTGGTGGTTGTGATTCTAAAACACTGGGTAGAAAGGGCCACACATGGAGGCCCAGGTATGCACCACCTGGATTCTGAGACTTGGGATGAGGAAGCTTGCCTGAGGGTGTTAGTGAAGGCTTTATCTCCTCCCCTTTACTCTCTTTCCTCTCTTCCCTTCCCCTTCTCCACCAAAGAGGTTCCTCAGAAGAAACCCATAGGCTTGAATCATTAAGAATAAAATTCATATGGAAAAAGGGCCTCCTGTTTTCAGGTGTAGCCGTTTTGAGAGGAGATGAAGGTGCCTACATTTGGTATGCTGACTCTGCTGTCATGGATTTACCGGCATGATAGCTCAGGGCTGCAGGCCAAGGGTGAGATCATGCAGCAATTTCTTTACCTTTATGAGAGGGGAGCTAAAAGCAAGATTCAATCCAAATCACTTGGCTAAATAGACTGAGATCACAGAATGGAGCAAGCCATAACTACTTCTCATCACCCCCCCCCCCTCCCGCCAGGGGGACAGGCTTGAGGACAGGAAACCCTAGCCCATTCCCAAAACATACTCAACATGGTGGAGATAAGAAAAACTTCTCAATGGATGTGAACCAAAAACCTCACTTCTATCTTATTCTGAAACCAAAGAAAAGGCAAGAGTTTCACCCCAACAGATATCACAGTCCACTCTTCCTGTAACATCCAAGTGTTCTATGGTCCCTCATGTCTCAGACCCTGACATATCGAAAAGGCCCAACTTGAAACAGGAATCGTGATGAGGCACTGGAGGCAGCTTGAAGGCAGCCACAGTTGCTACAGCAGCGTCCCTCTTCAGTCTCCACGAGAAAGGCTGACGAACTTCTGAGAGTGAATCACCAGAAAAGAGCGACAGACGTGCAGCAGAGCTTTCTTCATGTCCTTTCCACAGGCAGGCTTCGACTGTCCTGAAGTCTGTGACCGTCCCCTTCACACCATCTCTTCACCACTGCAGTAAAAAGCCTTGTGTTCCTGAGATGTCTTCCTGCCAGCTGTCTCCTGGGGAGTCAAGGGTCATTAGAACCAAGGAAGTTAGTTAAGTTCAAGACATTCTAGCCGGGTGGTGGTGGCACGTGCCTTTAATCCCAGCACTTGGGAGACAGAGTCAGGTAGATCTCTGTGAATTCGAGGCCAGCCTGGGCTACAAGAGTTAGTTCCAGGACAGGCTCCAGAAGCTACAGAGAAACCGTGTCTCAAAACCCCCTCCCCCCCAAAAAAGACATTCTGTCAACAACTGTGGATGAAATAAACATAGGAGAGTATGAACCGATCATTTTGGGTAATTGAAGACAATGATAACCTCAAATTATGTGAAGTTTGTCTTTTCTGAAGCAGAGTAGAACGAAGAGTAATGTGAAAGTAGACCACCCATTCCTAGATCAACCTGAGAGCACGAAGAACAACCTGGGTAGTTAGTTAAGGCCCGGGATGTGTTCTTGTCTCCTTTCTGTTATTGTGATAAAAACACTGACCCAAAGCAACAGAATGGGGAAGGCGGTTATTTCAACTTCCAGGTTACAGTCTGCTATTAAGGGAACTCGTATCACGAACTCAAGCAGGCTCTGGAAGCCGAATTATGGAGGAAAAGTGCTTGTTGCTCACTCATTAAATTCCTTATACAGCTCAGGCCCCCCTGCAAGGGAATGGTGCCACCCACAGTGGCCTGAGCCCTCCTGCATCCATTAATAATCAAGACAGTCCCTCATACACATGCCTACAAACCAAACTGATAAGAAAAATTACTCAATAAAGACTTTTTCCCAGAAGATTTTAGGCTGTGCCAAGTTGCTAGCCTGAGCTGAGGAGGGCAGGGAATGACATGGACAGTGCTGTTTCTATCCCCTCATGTTGTTATGCTGGCTGATTTTCTGTCAACTTGACACAAGCTATGGTTGTCTGAGGAGGAAACCTCAATTGATAGGATGCCTTCAGAAGATCCAGCTTTGAGCAGACAAGACTGTGGGACAATCTCTAAATTAGTGGGGAAGGGAGGACCTAGTCTGTCGTCAGTGGAGCCAACTCTGGGCTGGCAGCCCTGGGTCACAGGCTGAGGAAGCCATGTAGAGCAAGCCAGTTAAGAGCACTCGTCCATGGCCTTTACCTCAGCTCCTACCTCCAGGTCCTGCCATATTTGAGTCCTGTCTTGACTTCCCTCAGTGATGAGCAGTGATAAGGAAACATGAGCCTAGTAAACCCTTTTCTCCCCGAGTTGCTTTGGCTATGGTGTTTCACCATCGCAATAGTAACCATGACTAAGGCGGGTATCTTAAAAGGTTCTCAACACAGCTCCAAGTGTTGGCCTGCTTGATCTGCTCACTCCTCTGCTCCTACTGGAGACACCCAAGGGCCTGTTCCAAGTCACATCACGTGTTCTCCCTAACTTTATCATATCCCATTCCTCTCAAGGTCAGAGAAAACCCAGACAGAGCCTGTATCTAGCTAAACGGTGTGCCTTTCAGGAAGTGATACAAAGCCTTGACTATCACTTCTACCCCAAGCCCTCCAAGACTGTGACACCCATCCCTGGGATATCCAGACTCTCTGAGGGACAACTGGACTCCTCCTCCCAAAGGCTTGACAAGAGCTTTTCAGCTCCATCTCTGAATTGCACATGGGTGATAATAAAATCAGGTGGCCATCTTACCAGGGTTTAGAATTCTTGTCTTGGAAGCATTTGGAGCCTTACCCATGATTATCCTCTCAGGCTCTGGTCTAGCCTCAGCACAACCACTCAGCCTTGGCCTTAGGAGGGGAGCTTTAATCTGGATTGGGGATACATAATATGAACCCCAGAGAAAAAGCGACTGTCAGCTATCCACCATGAGATAAGACATCAGTCTTTTAAAAGGAAGCTTCCGGTTCGAACACAAAGCTTCTTCTAAGGATAGGAGGTAAAACGGGTTGCAGCAGATGGTTGGAAGAGTGGGTTACGATGTGATGCCCAAGGGTGCGGGTATTAATGTATCCAGCCTACTGAACAGCTCACGGACAATGGAAACAGTCCCGCTTGCATCATTGTTTGTTCCTTTCTCCACACTGAGGATGACTGGTACACATTCCAAATACCCTCACTTTCCTTTCTCTTTCTTCCCTCCCCCACTCTCCTTAGTCCAGTTTTAAATTATCCAGCCATATCCAGTTTACTCCCTATCGCTTTCTAGAGTCTTCTGTAGAGGTTGGGTATGAGGTTTACAACGAAATATAAGCCTGCCCCTTCCTGTCTTTTACTCTGGCTCCCAAGAAAATGGTCTGAGCAGTGATGTGGATGTTTTAAAGCAGCGCATGAGATAAAACAAGCTCAGGAACATATCGGCTATTTTAAGTACAGTTTCAAAGCAGGGGCTCAGGACCAAGCTCAGCACCCAGGAGCTGTAGGCGCTAACCTGAGGGGACTCATGAGCTGTGCCATCCCATAGCCACCCCACGAAGCTGGGGAATCAGAGCGTCCCTCTCCCAGCTCAACACCAGCTTGGCCTTGGCCAGACTTTCTTCTCCACACCCTTACCTCTCAGCTTCCTGTGATCTTGTGAACTCAGAAACCTGAGCAAGCAAGCCCAGGCAGCTCCTCCTTCCAACACCAGCTACCCCCAGCAGAGTCTCCTTCCCTCAAAAACAGCTTGCTATTTGCCCAGGGGGCAGAGCTCTGAGCAGAGCTGTTTACCCACAGTGGGACTCCAAAGGCTTCCACTCAGCAGGTTTCCTCCCCACCGTCTGAAAGCAGGTTCAGTTAGCTGCAGGCTTCTGCATCATCCCATCACCACCACCACACCACACACACACACACACACACACACACACACACACACACACACACACACACACACAGGACCTGACACTTATCTTACACAGCTGATGCGTCAGCAGCCAGGCTTGCACCTCCAGTTGTTTTCCAGTCTGGATATAAATTAATATTTCTTACCTATGCTGTCACATTCAGATTCCCTTGTGAGCAAGAGGAAGAATGACCTTTTCCTGATCAGAACTCTATCTGCCCACATGGCCTTATTTCTTTTGTACAGTACCTGTGAGCTCTTCCACAAGAATGGATTCTGCTGGCTGAGGACAGTGCTCAGGATAAGGGTCTAGGGAGAAAGGGTTTGTAATAAGCATAATAGTAAACCCTTTTGCAATGTACACAGAAGAGTAGGTTGTTTGGGTGAGACCTGGCCCTATAAAGAGTAAAAGATCACCAGGCTACTAACCAGCATCCACTCCTGCAGCCTTCTGGATGGAACAAGAGCAAGTCCCTCCTACTGAAGAGAAAAGTCTGCAGGTTTAACATTTCTGGTTTTCCTGGTGTTTGTTTGTGAGTGTGTGGACCTCAGGCCCTCTGCAGTGGAGAGAGTTCTATAACGGAAAACACGTCTAGGAAGAAATCTTTATGTGAGCAAGTATTCTTCCAGAAGGATGCCATCTTATCCCACACCATCTAGCTGTTAGAAAAAGGTTTCAAAAGAGCCAATGTTCAAACCACAGTCCCATTTCCCTTGCTCCACACACGTCAAAGTTGTAAAAATCTATGTAAGACATATTTATTATAAAAGAAAAAATTACGTGGTTTTTACCAGGGACCGCTTCACTAATTCCCAAAAGAAATAGTGTTCAAATCTGGACAATCTAGCTAATGGAAGCCTATGTCGAAGGGCATAGGAGCCATGAGGAGACACTCTCTGAACAGAGGCTAGTTCTAACTTATATTTTTGTAATTGTCAGCTGCACAGTCGTCAAAGACCAGGTTCCCTTTCCAGCAAATTAACACAGCCAAGATGATCCAGACAAGGGAACCCAACGAACTCCCTCCCCAACCCTCCCATCTCCACCCCTGTCACCAAGAGGCACATTTATGCTTAGAGAAACCAGACAAGCTAAGATCTTGAAAGCATCCACAGTTCTCAGAGGAGAACACAGCACAGTCGAGACCATAGCTCATCTCTCCTCAGAAGTCATAAGGTCGGAGACAAAGTGGCCCAATGATCTTCAAATACCAAAAGAACAGGATTTAAAAGGAGTTTTCTATTCCTAATGAGACCATCTTTGGGGAAAGGACAGTAAAAGACGCACACTTGACCGGAAAAACTGATTCAGATTATCATGGACTGACGTCATGGAAAACAATGACTGGAGGATGCCATCAGAGCACATAACAGGGTCAGGAAACACAAACCCAGGACATGTGGAGAGAAGACAGAAGGGTGTGTCCTGATGAAGGATGCAGAAGGACTCCAGGATTCTACAAAACTTCTGGTACTCATAAGCTCAGCAAGGATATAGAATAAAGACCAAAACACAGACAATGTACATTTATATGCTAACAGAAGGGTGTGTCCTGATGAAGGATGCAGAAGGACTCCAGGATTCTACAAAACTTCTGGTACTCATAAGCTCAGCAAGGATATAGAATAAAGACCAAAACACAGACAATGTACATTTATATGCTAACAGAAAGCTCACAGAAACCAACAAAAATTAACTATGACAACATTACATTCACTCTAGAGTAAAAGAAGTGACTGTGAATATAACATTTACCTTCTGCTGCTGTAAAGCTACAAGACACTGCTAAAATCCTACCACGGGTCTGAACATATAAGGCACTAGTCTTCTCTTCAGAGATTACAAGATTCACTAAAGTAAATACAGCAGCTCTCCTTATGTGGATATGTAGGTTCAACACAATTTCTGCCAAAACCCCAACAACTGTTTTTGTAGACATAAATAAAAATATTCTAAAGTTTATCTGAAAAGACAAATGAGCTCAATTTGCTAAATTAATTTTTTTAATTTTTAATATAATGTGCTATTAGATAATTTACCCATGTGAACAATGTACACCGACCAATCCCACTCCCATCTCCCTACCACCCCTGTCCTCTCATGTCCTTACTCTGTCTTCTTGCTCTCATGCATGTTGGAGAGAGGCTGCTAGTTAGTTCCTGGCCACTTAGCCCTGAGATAATCACACAGAAACTGTATTAATTAAGTCACAGCTTGGCCTGTTAGCTCTAGCTTCATGGCCTACCAAAAAGTTTCAGCGAGTTTGTCTCCAGCAGCATCTCCAGGCTTCTCCCTGACTCCACCTTCCCTTTCCCAGCATTCAGTCTAGTTTTCCCCACCTAGCTCTGTTCTACCCTATCAGACCAAACCAGCTTCTTTATTAACCAATGCTATTCACAGAATACAGAGGGGAATCCCATATCCCCTCCCCTTTTCTGTTTAAATAAAAAAGAAAGGTTTTAATTTTAACATAGTAAAATTACATATAACAAAACGGGTATCAAGGAAGAATTACAGTTACAATATTTATATCTACTTTATCTTTTATCATAACTAAGGAAAACTATAATATAAATTCTTCAACTCCATCCCAGAAGGATATAATATTTCCTAAGTAAACAGGAAGTACATTGTAAGCAACTTCCAAAACTCTAGAATCGACAGAGACATCTCGCTGCCTGAACAGTCACCCAAAGTTCTTTTGTACCGTTGGGGCATCCATCTTCAGTCTACAGGCCCATAGTATCTAGCAGAATTTTTCATGAAGCAGGAAATTTCAAAGACAGTTCTGCCTATATTGGCAGTTTGTCAGCCACATTTTTCTGAGTCCTGCAGAATGTCTGGCAGACTCTTTCATGAAGCAGGAACCCTGGAGGACCATCTCACCTTTAGGCAAGTTCAGCAGTCTTTTCTCTGTGAGTCCTGCGTGTCCAGTTTATGCAGCATACCATAAAGCAGTCCAGGTAAGAACAGTTTCTTGCCAAAATGGTCAACCAACTCCATAAGGAGCCTCTTTGATGCCTATCTTTCTGTTGAAGTAGCTTGTGCTGCCAGGATCAGATGTGTCTCATTGTCATAAAAAGTTCTAAGTTCTTAAAACATTTTAAATGTCATATTCTAAAGGTTTCTGAAAGATTTGAAGAATACCATCCATCTGAAATACATCTCTGTATATCTAGAAAATTTAACATGACAATTTTGACTATTATAGATGATTATCTATTAACTTATATTTCTTAATTATGTTATATTTTTAAATAAGTTGTACAAACACAATACCTTAATCAAGAGCAGAAATTTATATACACAGTATAACAAAATTGACCTTTAACTTGTATCAATAGAGCAAGATCCATACCAATGCAGATATCTATAGCATATCCCCCTTTAAATGTAAAGAAACATTTATAAAAAATATTTGGGAATATGGGCATAGTTTTTCTCCAAACTGCTCCCTGCTGTTTATTGAGTGAAGTAATGTTTTGAGGGGTGTTCAAGACAACCTTCTGGGGGGGATCTTGGTCCATCAAACCATACTAGCCTGGAATGAATCCACAGGTTCTCATCCTCTGTAAAAACAAAGAATAACCTCTTTTCCGGGGCAACATATCCTTAGACTCAAATTATGAAGTCAAGATACCTTTATAATATGTATGCTGGTTTAGCTTAGCAGCCCATGCAATAAAATGTCTCTCTGTACTTAGCTCCATCACAGACAAAAAGAAATTAAAGAAGACACAATAATATACATAATTCAGACTCTGTGTATTGTCCATTTTTATGTGACTTGTTATTTCTTTACTTTTAATCTATGACTGTCTGTATTCTGCCTCTTTAAAGACTTTGTCTTATTTTTTTTAAAACCATTTACTTAACTTTTTATACTCTTTTTCTCCTCTCTCCTAAGCCTATGGACATTTTTTAAACACAGTATGTCTCATTTAGAAGTCTTTTCTTTTTAATCTGAATTTGTACTATTGTGTATCTGTAATTCTTTACTGTCTAGGAGCACTTCCTAAAATGCTAAGCCCTTCATAAAAACTTAAGCTGTGGCGTTACTAGGGTATATACAATACTTTCTGCTAGCTCCGCACAGTCCAACATGGTGGAAGTCCATTCACTGCCTCTGCAAGCCATGCACATTGCCCCGGTTCCAAGTATGCAGCGGGTTATGTTGAGACATTAAGCAGTTGCAGCACTCTGTTCACAAACCCCATTTAAATACTCCATAGCCAGACCTCCAGAAAGAGTCAGAGTTCACACTGGCAGCACAGCCCAGAAAGCCAGCATTTCAAAGCTGAGTGGCTTTTTCTTTTTGCTACCACTGAGTCAGAGAAACCTCTCTTAAAGGAGCTGCGGCATGCCACCAGCAAACAGCAAGAAGCTGTATTAAACTGTGTATTTTTGTGTCTAGAATTCCTTTCCAAACTCTCAGGTTTTAAGTGGATTTTAGTTAACCACATTGGTGCCAATTTGTTGGCGGGAGGTTGCTAGTTAGTTCCCAGCTGCCTAGCCCTGAAATAATCACACAGAATGCATTTTAATTAAATCGTGGCTTGGCCCATTAGCTCTAGCTCTACCAACAAAGTTTTAGTGTGTTTGTCTCCAGCAGTGGCTTCATGGCTTCTCCCTGACTCTGTCTTCCCTCTCCCAGCATTCAGTTTAGTTTTCCCCACCTAGCTCTGTTCTACCCTATCAGGCCAAGCTAGCTTCTTTATTAACCAATGCTATTCACAGCATACAGAGGGGAATCCCAATCACATACACTCCCTACCCCCTCTTCTGCAATGTTTCCTGAGCCTCAGAGGGATGGTAGAAGTGATTTGTTTAGCGTTGAACCCACAATTGATACTTACTCTCTGTATCTTAGGCAGACACGAATCTAATTCATTGTAAAGTAGAGGTGTCTCTGATTTATCCCAGAGCTTGGGTTAGCTAGGCTTATGATACTAGTATGGATTCCCCCTTCCCCTTCCCTCCACAGAGCAGCCCTCAAATCCAACCAGAGGGCGGTTGGTTATCTGCAAAGAAGTTAAGTTGCAGTTGCACAGGTAAGCATATATTGCCCAGAGGAATGGCCTTCTGATTCTTATTATTCACAGTGAACCCCTAACAGCCCACTTAGTACCATCTAGTGTACTGGATGCTAGCCAGAAGGAAGGAAGCTCCCAGCTAAAATCCAGGTCTGTTTTCTCTATAGCTTACAATTAAGGATGTCCTCTGTAATATGAGCTTATGCTCTAGCTCTGGTGGGCAGCCATAAGGAGCCACAGGAGCTTATCCAGTGGTGGCCTGGACTGATAGTGAAGTGGACTTAGCCAGCTTGAGTTTTGACATGATTTACTGAACACTCAATGAACTTATCCCTGCTTAGCTGTGTGACAAGCACACAGATGTCCAGCTCAGACCTGGGGCTATGGATTGTACTGCAAGATGATCACATTATATATGGATGTTAGGAATTGAACTTTGATGTGTGTGGGTTAGAGCCTTGGGTCCTCTTCCTGGAAGAATATACTGATATCCTCCCAATTCAGCAGATACCTGATAATTCTTTTTAGTTTCCACTGAAGAAGAGAGAATTTTCTGATTATAGCCTCTACAGACGTTCAGCAAGAACTGAGGTGAGCAGTACAATGAGAGCTCAGCAAATGCTTTGAGCGTTTTTGACAATCCACAGTCACATTGATGAAGCCAGGTCACAGGAATCCTCCCAGGAAGCCTCATTCCTGTGAGGGGCTGAGTGGTGATGACTTTTCTCTAATCTGTCCAAGAGGTCTCATCAGCCTCTGGGCTAGCCAGTGACCTTTGAGAAGGCACAGCACAGGGTTAAGAGTGCCGTCTGCAGCTACAGAACAGAGTGAAGCTAAGAGGTTCAGGAGGGGATTAAACCCGTGGCCTGCTCCTCATTAGTGCGGTGTTCTAGCAGACTGAGAACCAGCACAGGCTTCCACAGTGTCAGCAAATACTGACCTACTTATACTTAGACAGGAGGGGCGCAAGCCCAGATTTCCCCCCGACATCAGCACAAGCTGTCTCTGGGAGCTGAAAGGACAGAGAAAGCCCTTTTTCATGGAATTTCTGGTTCAATAACTCTCATCTCTTGCTCGCACAGTAATTACTGGATTATGTTGCCCAATTATCCATACATCCAATAAATGCCCCCCTCTGTCCACACACTCGTGTCCCAACAAGTGTAATAAGTGTTAGGTAACATGGTAAGGCCATTTGCGGCAGTGTGGCATTGACTATATCCCTACCATTCAGTTCCCCGCTGTTTAGATTATTTCCCATCGCCCCACTTCCACCTCTACCTCCACCGCCTTAGTTGTCATGTCCCGTGTTCCTTACATACATTCACCCGGCTCACACAAATTCATTCCTCCTATCCCAGTAAGCTGTCTTAGAAGCTTTCAAATCTTCTGATGGCTGAACACAGACCTGGCTGTGTGCACCCCGTGTGCTCAACCCTATCACAAAGTCAACAGTGTGCATTGCCGTTCTCTGTGTTTCTTCCTCCAAGCCCTGCATTGCAAGCACCCGAAGAACAAGCTGAAAGCTGGATCCTATCCACTCTGTACCCCACGTAAAGTAGAAATGCAGTAAATACATGTTGGGTGATTGAGGCTAACTCCAATTTTCCTCTTCTATACTAAACACACCCATTTCTGTTAAGCATTATCTAAAAATGTTAAGTAGTACCACCATCAAAGCATCTTTTTTTTTAAGATTTTTTTATTTTTTTAAATTTATTTATTTATTAAGGATTTCTGCCTCCTCCCCGCCACCGCCTCCCATTTCCCTCCCCCTCCCCCGATCAAGTCCCTCTCCCTCATCAGCTTGAAGAGCAATCAGGGTTCCCTGACCTGTGGGAAGTCCAAGGACCGCCCACCTCCATCCAGGCTTAGTAAGTTGAGCATCCAAACTGCCCAGCCCCCCCCCAAGCCAGTATGTGCAGTAGGATCAAAAACCCATTGCCATTGTTCTTGAGTTCTCAGTAGTCCTCATTGTCCGCTATGTTCAGCAAGTCTGGTTTTATCCCATGCTTTTTTCAGACCCAGGCCAGCTGGCCTTGGTGAATTCCAGATAGAACATCCCCATTGTCTCAGTGTGTGGGTGCACCCTTCGCGGTCCTGAGTTCCTTGCTCGTGCTCCCCCTCCTTCTGCTTCTGATTTGGACCTTGAGATTTCTGTCTGGTGCTCCAATGTGGGTCTCTGTCTCCTTTCATCTCCTGATGAAGGTTAATATTCAGGAGGATGCCTATATGTTTGTCTTTGGATTCACCTTCTAATTTACTGCATTTCCTTGGCTTGGCATTTTCTGAGGCAGAAAGTGTCTTAGCCTCACACAACTCTGAACCAAAATGCCCTGGTATTTGCTAACTGCCTCCCTTCTAGTGTTTCTAAGTGAACATGCCACTGAGTGGAAATACTGAGGAGATGCTGGAGGATGGTGTGTATATAAGGGCCCTGCTCTCAAGGCCTTAGGAGATAACGTTTTATATTCACTAGGCAACAATTCTATTCTCCTGAATTTCCTTCTGCCCTGTGTATTAAGTAACAAATATTGTTTTGTTTCCATGTGTACACAGATATACACACTCACGTGTTAACTAGAAAAATGAAAAAGAATTAAAAGCTGGGGATCAGGAGGCTGCTCAGTAGTAGAGGTCTTTCCTAGAATGTCAGAGGCTCAGTGTTAACCCCCCCACCCCCC
>NC_022012.1:8846332-8855573 GCF_000317375.1 Microtus ochrogaster | reverse complement strand
TTTTGATTTTCGAGACAGGGTTTCTCCGTAGCTTTTTGGTTCCTGTCCTGGAACTAGCTCTTGTAGACCAGGCTGGCCTCCAGCTCACAGAGATCCGCCTGCCTCTGCCTCCCGAGTGCTGGGATTAAAGGCGTGTGCCACCACCGCCCGGCTGGAAAATGTTTCTTTACCCGCGCTACTATTATCCTGCTAAATGAACACACAATTAAACTCTTCCTAAGTACTTACCATTGTGCCCATAGACTCTCAAAGCTCACAAGAAAAGCTTCCTTCGGTTAAAAATTAATACAGAGACTCATAACGGCAAATGCAAAGCACGAGAGACTTGGAATTAGAGCCCAGCTCTAAATGGGCGTCCTTTTCACACTCCCCCCCCCCCCCCCCCCCCCCCCCGGGGCCCGGGGACGATCACGCTCCAGAGGGTAAGAGCCAGAGGTAGTAAGCAGCTCTTGTGAAACAGGGGTTTCCAGACATTAAAGGGCCACTGCACACATGCGCACACAGGGGCTACAGTGTAGAGACCCACACGGGACCACGTGAAACCCAGTGTAGAGGGAGAGAGGACTCGTGAAATCCGGCCCCTGGCTGAGGACCTATTGGCAATTGATGACTGGTAGGAGAGGGGGAATCAGTTTTGATGAGAGAATCAGCCCTTCATATAGCTTGCTGCCCATGTTCCTACATGACCAGACCCGTGGCCATCCAGGCAGCGCTAAGTAGACTCAGTGGGCTAAAAGAAGAACACATGCATTGGGAGGGCAAGTGGAGGGTAGGGGGGATGGGAGATTGGAGTGAAAGACCCTCAGAGAGGACCTTTTTCTCCGATGAAGGAACCAGGACACTCCGAGACCAGCCCACAGGATGCAATTAGCAAGAGGTTTATTGAGTAAACACAGGTACCTGTGGGCAGCAAAGTCTTTCGGAGGACTTTGTGCACCTGCTAACTGGAGGGCAGGCTTTTTATAGGGAAGAGCAAACAACAAGTTTACAGAAGCAAAACAAAAGCATGGTTATCGGTCACTTTGTTGATGTGCTATCTTATTGACATCCTGCCTTGCAGTCTCCCTATCTCAAGACATCCTGCTCTCTCAAGCACATGAGATGTTCTTACGAGAGCAGGCTGGCTGCTGATCCGGAGAATTTTTTTTTTAAAGCAAACAGGATGTTCCCCCGGGAGCATGCTAGCTGCTGGTTTTGAGGAGGGGGTCTGTAGGGTCTTTCAGGGGGTCTGTGGAGTCTTTCAGGAGGGAGGAAGTATAGAGCAGATTTTGATCAAAACACAATATGTGTATGCATGAAAATCTCATTAATAAAATATTAAAATTGAATAATAGAGATATCTTATGTCTTAATCATTTACAACAGTTTGTTCTATTCTTTTTTGCTGTTGTTTTTTTGAGACAGCGTTTCTCTGTAGCTTTGGTGCCTGTCTTGGAACTAGCTCTTGTAGACCAGGCTGGTCTCGAACTCACAGAGATCCGCCTGCCTCTGCCTCCCGAGTGCTGGGATTAAAGGCATGTGCCGCCGCCACCCAGCTTGTCTTTGTTTTTTGTCATAAACAGTTTTTTGTTTAAAAGTCATATACATTTTAAATTCTATATATCTCTGTGTGTATACATAGACACATACATACATACACACATACATACAGGCAATACATACACATACATACACACACACAAATACATGATTCCTTATTTTTCCTTGCTCTTTTAGTGTTGTTATTCCTTCCTGTAGATTTGAGCTTGCATCTTGTGCCGTGGCTCATTAATTCACGGCTCATTTCCCATCTTTCATTCCCATCTTCTCTCCAGTTTTGACCTACTAATTTTTTTTTCTTTATTTCTTTCCTTTTTTTCAGTTTTTTGAGATGGGGGCCTACTAATTTCTTAGTCTCTGCCAAGCCTTTGCCTAGCATATGTGTAAACGTGTTTGTGTGAGTAAGAGTGTTTGAACAGCCATAAGCATTTTTCGTAACCAGGAAAGAGGAGGTTGGTTCATTCACGTCTGCTTTGGTTCAGGGCTGGGGTGATTCGGTCCCTTCCAGAAGCGGTTGTTCTGGTCCGGAGGACTGTCCTTGACCAGGATTTCTGAAATGTCTTCTACGGTGTGGGAGGTGCCCGGTATTAAATACATGAGGAGAAGGACAGAGACATCTGGTTGAAAATGTGTGGGGAAGAAGTGAGTCTTTGGGAAAGTTTCTCTTCAAAAAGGAAACCAAGGAGCTGAAATTTAACACTGCTCAAAGTGGAGACCCCCCCCCCCCCACTTCTACCAGAAGGTGCTCAAAACTGCAACATACAAAATTTCAAATTTATCTTACTTTGCTTCCCTTCCGATGAAATTGAAAAAAAAAAACAAAAACCTAAAATCTGTCAGAATTCCTTATAGGTGACAAACACAGCAGGGTGTGGTGGTGCCTGCTGTAATCAAAATACCCAAGGGGGTTGAGTCAGAAGGATTATGAGTCAAGGCCAGCCTGGGCTACGTAATAATAAGACCCCATTTAAAAAGAAGTGGACTGGAGAAGCGCCCTGGGCTCTGCCGCCTTCTGCCCTTGCTGCCGCCTGGGGAGCCCTCCGTGCCTGCACCGCCGAGCCCGCGGCTCCCAAAAGAACAGCTGAGCCCGGCCGGCCATGGCAGAAGGTGCGGGAGCAGCTGCGGAGGGCCTGGCCTCGGAGGGCCTGGCCTCGGAACCCACACGGGCCGTGGACTCCAGTGGGTCAGGCGGCCTGGTCAACCCCCCATCGCTGCCTCCGGGAGGTGATCTGCGGTTCATCCCTGTCATAGTGAAGCAGCTCAGGAGCCGTGGCGTGTTCCCCATCCCCCGGGACTACTTGGCAGAAGTGAACACCAAACCAGAAAGTGGATAATTTTGTGTCAACACATCTGGACAAACAAGAATGAAATCCTGCAGTGAACAAGAACCAGCTGTGAAATGGGCTGAGGCAGAACCTGGTTCAGTCAGGCGTGTTGGAAGAAGGAGAAGACAGGATCATTTCTCAAGTACTGGACCCCCAACCACAGACAGAGCAAGCAGTCCCCGAGTTCCCGGCAGCCCAGAAAGTGCAAGCTGTGCCAGCTCCCGCTCCAGAACCTGAAAGCCAGGATCCTCCAGCGCCAGCCATCTCAACGAGCTTCCTAAGAATATGCCTGACACCTTTGGAAAGCGCCATTTAATAAAGAAATGGATTCCTGGTTCATAGGAATATTAGTCGCTCACTGATGGCAAGGTTTTAGCCTTGACTGGGGTGGTATCCATATTGGATGGAGAGCGAGTTGGGTGGTGGGACGTTGTACTTGCTCAGGCATTGTGTTGCCTTTGACCAGCCTCTCCAAGGGTGTGACCTCAATAGACCCTACAGAGGTTTCAGGACTTTGTGACTTGGGCTGTCCTGAACAAACCTTTAGCCTGGAACACAGACGCTGCATGTGAGTGGTAGGCTTATCCTTCGCGGTGTGCAGAAGCCAGGCCGGAGGCTAGCAGGTCAGGACAGCAAAGGCAGACGGCAGCAAACTGTTTGTGGGTTTTGGTATTGTGGCTAGACCTCCAGGCTGGGATGTGCAGCGATTAATACCAGGAGCCCTTTAACAATTTCCTTCCCTGGCCAGAGGTAGCTTGGAGTGAACGAGGTACAAGTAAGGTACCTTTGGGTACAAGGAAAGCCCAGCCACCTCTGTCCAGGTCCCCCTAGCCGCAGGGCAATTTCTCGGGATGTGCCGCTCAGTTCTCATGTTTGTGTTTTTAGAAAAACGACTGCAGATAAATAGCACATTTTATAGTGAAGTCATTTGACGATCCCCCCCACACACACACACAAAAGGAGGGGAAAAAAGGAGGAGGAGGAAATGACCACAGTGATGATGGTGATGCTATCGGGTCCAGAATGGCTCAACAGGTATTTCTTTTAAAAGAATTAATAGAAACAAGTGTGAAAAGACTAAAAATGAGAACAGATAAGGACAGGGCCCTACAGTTATGTGAACTGTTGACAGACGCTTGCGGGGGAAACTGAAAGCATGCCATATTTCCTGCGTTGTTATATTTAGTGTATAGTGTTCGAGTAGAAGCAGCATGATCATTAGGCAATTCTCTGGTTTTAGTGCACGTTCTTCGCACTTGCCAGTGCTCACTTTTAAAGGGTACCAATAAGAACTCATGGGACTTAAAGGGGCTCAGAGGTTAAGATTCTGCTCTTGTGGAGTACCCGAGTTCTGCGCCCAGCTACTCAGTCACCTCCCAGCCCCGCTTCAGGGAGTCTGGTGTCCTCTTCTGACCTCTGAGGCAGCTTGCACAATATGGGTGTTGGGGCCTTCTGTGCTCTCTGTGCTAATCTGTGGTCAGGATGAGAGTTTAGGATATGCAGAGGCATGGAGACTGCTACAATCTGCCTGTGACTACTGAAGCCACCCCCTGATAACAGCCACTTGCTCTCGCCCTCTGTCCTGGATAAACATCACTGATTAACATCTATACACGGGGCATGTAGCAGGGAAATAGAAATTCCTCGATAAAATAGTTTGTTTTCAAGCCTAGAATGGCTAAGTAATTGCCTTAATGTCACAAAGGAGGTAAAAGCCTGGCAAGTGCGTTGGGGATTCCTGTTGGGGAAATTCTATAATCCCACAGATGGCTGTGTTCTGACCACCCTCGTCCTCTAACCCAGGAGAGTAGCTTGCTCTTCTGCTGTCTGGCAGTGTGTGTCCTCCAGACACGAAACCCTTCTGAAACCTACGGTCCCCTGAGACTTCCTCTTAGAACTCTGTAATTCTTTCTGATCAACAGGCTTGATTGTTGCAGGCAGAGTGGGAGTTCTCAAACAAAGAAACAGAGAAAAGCCTCTCAGGTCTACAAAGCAGCCCAAAAAACTGCAGTCTTCCTATCTCGCCTCTTTTAGGAGGCTGGCAGGAGGACATAAGGCTCCTTCATGGGGATGATGTGGGTGGCGGTGGCAGTGACCACAAAGCTCCGTGTCAGCATTTGATGCAAAGGCCCGCGCAAGCTCTGCCAAGGCAGGGCAGGAAAGGCGGCCCACTCCAGGGGAGCTGAAGTCAGGTGTTGGGGATTCTTTCTATCCCTCAGCTGTGGCGAGTAGCCAGCCCGCCGCCTCCTCCTCTGAGTATCTGCATGCTAAGTGCTTTCTTTAGTCCTTGAATTGAACAGACCTCCACATGTGGTTTCTTTTTAACAGTCGCTTTAGCTCTTGCTCCTTCCATTGGTGAAGGCTACAGTCGGGGAAGAAACGGAAACAATTGTTTACACTGTGAATACAGGAGACTTTATTGATTTATTGGCCTATTGTGTGCCCAGGCCAGCTCACTAGGAGAAAAATAATAGCGATCAGTATAAGCACAATAAGTTATGTGTCTACACTGTGTGGCTGTGCTAATGGTTTATGTAGGTTTTTTTCTCCTTTTCAAGTTTCAATGCTACCCTAACATGTCGTGAGATGGAACGGAGCTTCTAAGGGCTATAAAACTTGTTTACAAATGAAGACTGTAAAATTGCAAAGCTAAGTAAGGTTGAGAACCAGTTTGCTTGACTCTAACATCTGCGCTAAATGTCAGCCTAAGCTTCTTTAAGAGGCAAAGTGGTTTCTGATCTCTAAACAGTGTAGTTCCAGTCTACTTAGCAACTCAGCAGAATGGAGTCACAGAGAGACTGAGCCTTAGACTTGACCTCATGAGACTATGAGACCCTTGCTTTCCGCACCAATGACTTCCACAGTCTGAAGCGCACCTCAGTGTTGGGAGCACTACCAGGAAGGTCGAATGCGAAGTGTCCCCCTCTAGCCCATGTGTTTTACATTTGCTTCCTGACCTGCAGTGCTGTTTTTGGAGGCTGGGAGCATGGGAGATGGGGAAGAGGAGAGCTTGGAGGAACTGTTGCTATGGGAGTCCACCCTGAGCTTCACTCAGAACCCCAGCTCTCTCTGATTCCTTGCTTCTCAGGGTGACAGAGCCAGGGATAACATGCCTCTCCTGCAGTGATGGGTATTCTCTTTGAACTGTGAGCCAAAGTAAACCTGTCTTCAATCTTCTTCTGTCAGGTGTCCCACCAACACCACAGAGAGGAGAAACCAACTCCAGAGGTTCCTAACTTCTGTAATTTTATGCTAAGCACCTTGCCCTCTTCTCAGCTCTCAAAAGCTCAGCCCAAGAGAAATTCCACACACAAAATTCATGGAAGCCAGAAAATGAATCTCCTCCAATCTTCAAAAGAACAAGGTGAGAACTGGAGTCTGAAGTCGGTTAGCATTGCTGGAAGGTGCGGAGTACACGCCGTCTGTTAACAGCCTGCCCAGTAGCCCAGCAGCGAGCCAGAGGGGGGTAGGGCTTCGCACAAAACGTGACAACATTATAATGTTAGAAAGACTTAGTAAATGCACAATGTGTGAGTATTATAAATATTATAAATAGCCAGACAGGCAGAAGTCAGCCAGCACATTTCCAAATACATTTAATAGAGTTATATTGATTAAATTCTTTGGAAATTTCAATAGCACGTAAATGTTTGCATTATTATATTCCTTTACAGAGCTCTTTGTCTTTGGGCACAATATTGAGCTTTAAAGGTGGAATTAAAAACCATAGGACTGGTGGTTAAGAGCACTTGCTGTTCTTTCAGAGGATGGGGGCTCAATTCCCAACACCTACGCAGCAGCTCAGAACCTGTAACTCCAGTTTCAAGGGATCCAATGTCAGAACAGAATACAAGAGATGGAAGAAAGACTCTCAAGAGACTGTTCTTTTGTTTCCTGGCTGCTCAGACCCAAATAATCACACAGAAACTGTATTAATTACAAAACTGCTGGGCCAATAGCTTAAGCATATTCCCGGCTAACTCTTATATCTTAAATTAGCCCATTTTTTTTTTTAATCTAGGTGTTTCCGTGAGGCTGTAGCCTACCAGTGTTTTCTGGTGTCTTTCTCCTTCAGCAGCTCCATGCCACTCTTTGACTCCTCCCTCTTTCTCTCTCTCTCTCTCTCTCTCTCTCTCTCTCTCTCTCTCTCTCTCTCTGTTCTGATTCCCTGCCTTGCTTTATTCTGCTAAGCCATTGGCTGAAACAGCTTTATTCATTTGCTAATAAAAGCAACACATATACAGAAGGACTTCCAACATTATTTCCCCTTTTCTGTCTAATTAAAAAGGAAGGTTTTAATTTTAACATAGTAAAATTACACATACAAAACAGTTATTTTGTCCATTAGCATTTGGCAAATTAAGGAAAACTATGTCATCTATCCTATCTTTGTGAAACTAAATTTTTATATCTAGTCTATTTTTTATCATAACTAAGGAAAACTGTGTCTGTCTTTAACTCTTCAAAGACCCCAGAAGGATATAATATCACCTAAGTAAACAGGAAGTGCATTGTATGCAACTTTCAAAACTCTAGAATTGACAGAGAAATCTCACTGCTTGGACAGTCACACAAAGTTCTTCTATACCATTGAGGCATCCATCTTCAGCCCACAGGCCCATAGTATCCAGCAGACTTTTCCATGAATCAGGAAATTTGAAGATCTTTTCTACCTATATTGTCAGTTTATCAGTCACTTTCTTCTATGTCCTGCAAATGGCTGGCAGACTCTTTCATGAAGCAGGAACTCTGAAGAACTGTCTCACCTTTTTAGGCAAGTTCAGCAGTCAATTTTCTGCGGGTTCTGCATGTCCAGTTTATACAACATACCATCAAGAAGTCCAGGCAAGAGCAGTTTCTTTTCCAAATATCCAGCCTTGTCACACTGAAGGCAAATTCCATAAAGAGTTTCTTCAATGCACATCAACTTGTCTGAAGTAATTGTCTGCCAAAAGCAGACATGTCTCACTGTCAAGAAAAGTCTAAATTCTTAAAACATTTTTTTGGGGGGTTTTTCAAGACAGGGTTTCTCTGTGGCTTTGGAGCCTGTCCTGGAACTAGCTCTGTAGACCAGGCTGGTCTCGAACTCACAGAGATCCGAAGAGCGTCGGGGAGGGAAAGAGGGGAGAAAAAAAAAAAAAAAAAACCACTCACTCATCACTCACAAATGCTTTTAGGGAGGTTTTTCCCATCTAAACATTTTACTCCCTGAAAGGTGTGGAGAGCTGTTACACTGGTATTGCCTTCTGATTAGGGAAGTGATCTGAGAGCCGAGCATCCTGGAACTGTGGTCCATGGTTTCTCCCAAAGAGAAGAGAAGAGCAACTCAGGAGCTCCGGACATCCACAACCCCCAAGTCTAGATGGGCAAACAAAGAAGGGATCTAATCAGTTTCTGCCATTCCTATAGATTTTCAAAGTACTTGAAGTATTTGAGGAGTTTGGCTCTAGACAGGTTTTCTTTATTAAAAAAAAAATTCAGGCCGAGTTCCTAACTGGATGATGACCTTTGTGGATGTTGAAAAGGAAATCAGTTTAAATCCCAAAGTCACACAGAAGGGTTGAAAAGAAAAGATTGAGAATAAAAAGAAAACAATGAGGCAAAGAGAGATATGTCCAGATGGTTTAGCCAAGGAGGGCTCTTACTGCTCTTGCAGTAATAATTCAGTTACCAGCACGCACAGCAGGTGGCTTACAGCACCTGTAACCTCAGCTCCTAGGTATCAAATTCCCTTTTCTGTCTCTGTGGACAGCTGCAGTCATGGGCCCTGCATGGTCCTTCATAGGCACCTACATACACACACTATTAAGATAATGAAAATAAATATTTTAAAAAGAGGTAAAGAAAGCTGGTAGTTTTCATAGTAGAAGAAAATAGAATTTAGAGTGAAAATATCAACATGAAAAAGGCATATGTAACAGATTTTCTTAAAGGAAATCCTGCAAATACGATGAAAATGATCATATACTGAGGATAGAGAAGGGAGACAGGAAACGGTTGTTGGTAGATGTTAGGATTAGCATTACAAAGAAAGACTAAACTCCAGAACTCCACAGAAAAGTGACTATTGGTAATGATAATGTATGGTGTGTGTGTTAAAGGTCAGGAGAAAGAATTTTGCATATTCTAATCACAGGAAAGGATCAATGTATCAACACATACAAGTGCTAGTCGGAGTATTAGTCATTGCCTTGTTGTTGAGACATCATACCTGACAAAACAATGTAGGAGGTAAAGGTTTTGTTGGTTTGCTGTTTGAGGGTATAGTCTGTCATGGCGGGGTAGTCTTAGTGGCAGGACCTGGAGGTGGCTGGTCACATTGTGTCCACAGTGGCTGGTCACATTGTTTCCACAGTTAGGAAGGAGAGAGAGAGAGA
>NC_022012.1:8841845-8845322 GCF_000317375.1 Microtus ochrogaster | reverse complement strand
TGGAGCCTGTCCTGGAACTAGCTCTGTAGACCAGGCTGGTCTCGAACTCACAGAGATCCGCCTGCCTCTGCCTCCAGAGTGCTGGGATTAAAGGCGTGCGCCACCATCACCCAGCCCCTCTTAAAACATTTTAAATGTCATATTCTGCAGGTCTTTGGAGTATTGAAGATTATTTATCTAATCTTCAACATATATCTCTATATATCTAGAAAACATAAATAACATGACTACATTTTGACTATTACAGATGATTATTTATTAATCTGTATTTCTTATCTATATATCACGTTTTTTGTATGGGCTGCACAAACACAATACCTTAAACAAGAGCAAAAATACATATATAAAGTAAAACAAAACCAAACTTAAATCTGTATCAATAGACCAAAATCCATACCAATGCAAAGTATTCATCTCTATATTATATCTCCCTTATTTTTTAAAAAAGAGACTGACTGACCCTTAACTATTTATACCCAATCCCTTTTAAATGAAAACAGACATTTATAAACAATCACTTTGGGAAGTTGGTCATAGTTTTCTCCAAACTTCTTCCTACTTTTTGTTGGATGAGGTATTTTTCCTGGAGAATTTCTGGGGATCTTGTTCTATCAAACCACATTAGCCTGGAAGGAATACATAGGTTCTCATCTTCTGTGGAAACAAAAGCAGAACCTCTTTTCCAAAGCAACATATCCTTAGACCCAAAATTTGAAGTCAAGATACCTTATGTTTGTTTAACTTAGTGGCCCTTAGAATTAAATGCCTCTCTGCCATCAAAAAAATTCAAACAAAACACAATAATATACATAATCCAGACTCTGTGTATATTCCATTTTTTATGCAACTTATTTTTCTTTACTCATTTCATCTAGACTGTATACTCTTTTATATTACTTTTACTGTCTCTTTTATCTATACTTTTTTCTCTTCTCTCCCCCAAGCCTACACACACAT
Organism: Microtus ochrogaster; assembly: GCF_000317375.1. Taxonomy (NCBI): domain Eukaryota; kingdom Metazoa; phylum Chordata; class Mammalia; order Rodentia; family Cricetidae; genus Microtus; species Microtus ochrogaster. The sequence continues at coordinate 8,844,365 of NC_022012.1, read as the reverse complement.
TTTTTAGACACACAGTGACTCGTTTAGATGTCTTTTAAGTCTGAATCTGTCTTTATTGCATATCTGTAATTATTTTCTGGCAAGGAGCATTTAAAAATGGTAAACAATGTAGTCACAGTGGCCCTGGATGCTGGCTCTGCCTCTCTCAGCCTTTCAGTATGATGGAGGTACCTTTACCACCAGTTCTGGGACTGCCAGGTAGAAGCTGTGCTCACCACCTCAACTCTAGAAAGGAGTATGCAGAACATAAACCTTTTTATCTGAGTAAAAGCTAAATCTGCCATGCAGTGTACTGCATGGCCTGGAAATGTCTCTGTATATGGCAGAGGGAATCTGCCATGCTTTCCTGCCCGTGCACACCTAGCAATCACAATCCAGTCAGTTGCCCAGGCAGAGAGTGCTGAGCTGCTGGCATGCTATCAGCTACTTTCCTCCTAACCCGAGTGGGTGTACAAGGTCCCAGACCCAAAGTGGGTGGCAGGCCATGCATGCTAGCTCCAGTCGTTTGGGCACCATTTTGTTGTAGGAGACTGCTCTTTTGTTTCCTGACTTCTCGGATCCAAATAATCACACAAAAACTGTATTAATCGCAATAATGCTTGGCCAATAGCTTAGGCATATTCCTGGCTAACTTTATAACTTAAATTAACCTGTTACTATTAATCTATGTATATCCATGAGGCTGTGGCCTATTGGTAAGTTTTTCCAGCATCTTTCTTCTTTGGCAACTCTTTTACTCTGCCTAATATCTCTCTCTCTCTCTCTCTCTCTCTCTCTCTCTCTCTCTCTCTCTCTCTGTTCTGATTTCCCTCCTGGCTTTACTCTGCTAAGGCACTGGCTGAAATTGGCTGAAACAGCTTTATTCATTAACCAATAAAAGCAACACATACACGGAAGGACTTCCCACATCATATTAAGAGCCAAAAAAAAAAAAAGGCCAAGTAGCATATTAAAGGCAGACCTATCAGAATTACACGAGAATTCTCAATGGAAACAATGAAAGCCAGAAAGTCCTGGTAAAGCATTATGCAGACATTAAGAGACCATGGATGCCAGCCTAGCAAAACTTTCAATCACCATAGGTGAAGAAAACAAGATATTCCATGGCAGAACCAGATTTAGCCAATCCCTAGCCACAAATCAAGTCCTACTCAAAGTACTAGAAGGAAAATTCCAGCCCAAGGAAGTTAGCTACATCCACAAAAACACAGACAGTAGATGATCTCACAGCTGCAAATCCCAAAGAAGGGAAAAACACATGCAATAACATCATCAACAATGAAAACTAAAATAACAGGAACTGGCAACCACTGGTAATTAATATCATTTAATATAAATGGACTCAAATCACCCATAAAAAGACACAGGCTAACAGATTGTGTAGAGGGCTGGTTTGGAACTGCATAGAAACTCTGTGCAGGGGTGACTTGAGGTAGCATTCTTGCTGATAGGCTTGGCAAACCAGATCAGGAGGAGGCAAACCTCTACTATCAGTAGAATGCCCTGCCAATAGTCAGTCCTTGAGAACACAAATGTGCACTGTAGTTCAAAGGCTCTGATTAGGTTGTGGTTTGTCTTCTGATGAGGTGTTTTTACGTATTATATTACAGCGAGAGTTATTCCCATAACACTAGGCTTTTTGTTTAGATTAACCAGTGCACAAAGCTCTTGAAATTATTTGCAACCAAGCTATTAGTTTATGAAACTATTTTCATATATTATGGGAACCTAGTTTGAATCATGATTTGAGTATTATAAAAAGAGCACTGGCTTTGCAATAAAGTATGCAGTTGTATCTCCTACTCTGCATCCCCTGTGTCCTGATTTCTGCAGCATTACCCAGAGTCATCCATAACAGAGGTAGTTGGGGAAGGGTCCCCCCAACAAGATTGAATATGTAAACAGAAACATACCTCAACCTCAAAGACAGACATCACACACACACACACACACAGACACACACACACAAAGACAGACATCACCTCAGAGTAAAGGGTTGGGAAAAAATTTCCAATTAAAAGACTTAAGAAACAAGCTGGTGTAGCTATCCAAATAGCTGGCAGAATAGACTTCAAACTAAAATCAATCAAAAGAGACAAAGATGGACATTTCATATTAGTCACAGGAAAAATCCATCAAGAGGAAGTCTCAACAGTAAACATCTATGCCCCAAATACAAGGGCACCCTCAAATGTAAAAGAAACACTTCTAAAGCTTAAATCACATATTAAACCCCATACACTAATAGTGCGATACTTAAACACCACACTCTCACCATTGGGCAGGTCTACCAGACAGAAACTTAGTAAGAAGTAAGGGAAATAGCAGATGTTATGACTCAAATGGACTTAACAGACATCTATAGTACATTCCATCCAAATGGACTTAACAGACATCTATAGAACATTTTATCCAAATGTAAAAGAATATACTTTCTTCTCAGCACCTCATGAAACCTTCTCAAAAACTGACCACAAACTAGGAAACAAAGCAAACCTCAACAGATCAAAAAAAAAAAAA
>NC_022012.1:8831648-8841180 GCF_000317375.1 Microtus ochrogaster | reverse complement strand
AAAGCTACAGAGAAACCCTGTCTCGAAAAACCAAAAAAAAAAAAAAACAAAAACAAAAAACCAGTTCGCCACAAAATTGGAAAACTTAAATGAAATGGACAATTTTCTGGATAAATATCACTTACCAAAATTAAATCAAGACCAGATAAACAAATTAAATAGACTTATAACTGCTAAAAAAAAAAAAGCAGAAACAATCATCAAAAGTCCCCTAACTAAAAAAAAAGTTCAGGACCAGAGGGTTTCATCTCAGAATTCTACAATATTTTCAAAGAGCTAATACCAATAATCCTCAAAGTGTTCCACACAGAAGAAACAGAAGGAACATTGCCAAACTCTTTTTATTAGGCTACAATTACTCTAATACTCAAACCACATGAAGACATTACTAAGAAAGAGAATTACAGACCAATCTCACTCATGAACATTAGTGCAAAAGTACTCAATAAAATACTAGCAAATCAAATCCAAAAATACATCAAAAAACTCATCCACTATACCCAAGTAGGCTTTATTCCAAAGATGCAGGGATGGTTCAACATATGAAAATCTGTCACTGTAACACACCATACAAACACACTGGGAAAAAAAGCCACATGATTATCTCATTAGATGTTGAAAAAGCCTTCAACAAAATACAACATCCCTTCAGGGTAAAGATCTTGGAGAAAGCCGGGGTAAAAGTAACATACCTAAATATAATAAAAGCAATATACAGCAAGCCAACAACTAGCATCTAACTAAATGCAGAGAAAATCAAAGTGATCCCACTGAACTCAGGAACAAGACAAGGTTGTCCACTCTCTCCATATCTATTCAATATAGTCCTTGAGGTTTTGCTAGAGCAATAAAACACCAAAAGGAAATCAAGGGAATACAAATCAGAAAAGAAGTCAAACTCTCGCTGTTTGTTGATGATATGATAGTTTACATAAGCAACTCCAAAAATTCTACCAAGGAACTTCTACAAGTCATAAACACCTTCAGTAATATAGCAGGATATAAGATTAACTAAGAAAAACCAGTAGCCCTCCTTTACACAGATGATAAATAGGCTGAGAAAAAAATCAGAGAAACATCACCCTTCACAATAGCCACAAATAACATAAAATATCTTAGAGCAACTCTAATCAAAAAAGTGGAAGACCTGTATGACAAGAACTTTAAAACTTTGAAGAAAGAAATTGAAGAAAACACCAGAAAATGGAAAGATCTCCTATGCTCTTGGGTAGGTAGAATTAACACAGTAAAAATGGCAATCTTACCTAAAGCAATCTACAGATTCAATCAATACCCATCAAAACCCCAACACAATTCTTCACAGACCTTGAAAGAACAATACTCAACTTCATACAAAAAAATAAAAAACTCCAGATAGCCAAAACAATCTTGTACAATAAAGGAACTTCTGGAGGCATCACAATCCCTGACTTCAAACTCTACTACAGAGCTATAGTACCGAAAACAACCTGGTATTGGCATAAGAACAGACAGGAGGACCAATGGAGCTGAATCGTAGATAACCAGATATCAATCCACACAACTACCAATACCTGATTTTTGACAAAGAAGCAAAAAAATCAAACAGAAAAAAAGAAAGCATATTCAACAAATGGTGCTGACATAACTGAATATCAATGTGTAAAAGAATGAAACTAGAACTTTATCTATTGCCATGCCCAAAACTCAAGTACAAATGGATCAAAGACCTCAACATAAAACCAACCACACTGAACCTTATAGAAGAGAAAGTGGGAAGTACCCTTGAACTCAGTGGCACAGAGAAACACTTCCTAAATATAACCCCAGTAGCACAGACACTGAGAGAAACAATTAATAAATGGGGCCTCCTGAAACTGAAAAGCTTCTGTAAAACAAAGGACATGGTCAACAAGGCAAAATGGCAGCCTACAGAATAGGAAAAGATCTTCACTAACCCCACATCAGACAGAGGACTGATCTCCAAAATATGCAAAGAACTCAAGAAATTGGTCATGAAAAGAATAAATAATCCAATTTAAAAAATGGGGTACAGACCTAAACAGAGAACTCTCAATAGAGCAATCTAAAATGGCTGAAAGACACTTAAGGAAATGCTTAACATCTTCAGCCATCAGAGAAATGCAAATCAAAACAACTCTGAGATTCCATCTTAAACCTGTAAGAATGGCCAAGATCTCTTGCCAACCCTAAAATGGCTCCCTTAATTAAGATATCTTCTTTCCTGCTCCCATATCCACCCTTCCTCCATCTCAACCATCCCACTCCCCCAAGTTCTCCCCCAATCCTTACCTTCTCTATTCTTTCTCCCTGTTTGTTCCCTTATCTCTCCCCCTCTCCCCTCCCCCCACCCCCACCTCCATGCTCCCAACTTTTGCGTGACGATCTTGTTCCAATTTCCAGGAGGATCTATATATGTTTTTCTTTGGGTTCACCTTATTATTTAGCTTCTCTAGGATCGCTAACTATAGGCTCAATGTTCTTTATTTATGGCTAGAATCCACTATGAGTGAGTACATACCATATTCATCTTTTTGGGTCTGGGTTATCTCACTCAGGATAGTGTTTTCTATTTCCATCCATTTGCATGAACAATTCAAGATGTCATTGTTTTTTTACCACTGAGTAGTACTCCAATGTGTATATGTTCCACACTTTGGGAGCCATTTTAGAATTGGCAAAAGACTTGGCTCTAGAGGGGTTCCCAGGTGTCCAGAGGGATGTCTCCAGCTAGGTCCTTGGGCAGTAGAGGAGAGGATGTCTGAGTTGGCCTTGTCCCATAGTCACACTGATTTGAATATCACCATAAAACCTTCATTCAGCGATAGATGGAGATAGAGACAGAGACCCATATCAGAGCACTGGACTGAGCTTCCAAGGCCCAGTTGAAGAGCAAAAGAAGGGAGAAGAAGATGAGCAAGAAAGTCAGGACTGCTTGGTCCACCCACTGAGACCGTGTGCTCGATCTAATGGGAGCTCACCAAAGCCAGCTGGACTGGGACTGGACAAGCATGGGATCAAACCGGACCCTCTGAATGTGGCTGACAATGGGGGCTGACTGAGAAGCCAATTATAATGGCACTGGGATTTGTTTCTACTGCACGTACTGGCTTTTAGGGATCCTATTCTGTTTGAATGCACACCTTCCTAGGCCTGGATAGAGGGGGGAGGGCCTTGGACTTTCCACAGGGCAGGGTACCCTGCTCTCTCTTAGGACTGGAGGGGGAGGGAGGAGAGTGAGTGGGGGAGCGGGAGGGAAATGGGAGGAGGGGAGGAAGTGGAAATTTTGAATGGTATTATTTATAAAGCAATAAAAATTTAAAAAAAAGAATGGCCAAGATCAAAAACACTAATGACAAGTTATGCTGGAGAGGTTGTGGGGTAAAGGGAACACTCCTGCATTGCTGGTGGGAATACAAGCTGGTACAGCCCCTTTGGATGTCAGTATGAAGATTTCTCAGAAAATTAGGAAACAACCCACTTCAAGACCCAGTAATACCACTTTGGGATATGTACCCAGAGAATGCTCAATCATGCCACAAGGACATGTGCTCAGCTATGTTCATATCAGCATTATTTGTCATATCCAGAACCTGGAAACAACCTAAATGCCCCTTGACCAAAGAATGGATACAGAAAAGAGTACTACACTGCGGAGAAAAATGACATCTTGAAATTTTCAGGCAAATGAATGGATCTAGAAAACATCATATTGAATGCGGTAACACAGATCCAGAAAAACAAATATAATATGTACTCACTCATAAGTGGCTTTTAGACATAAAGCAAAGAAAAACCAGCATACAATTCACAATCCCAGAAAACCTAGACAACAAAGAGGACCCTAAAAGAGACAAACATGGATCTAATATACATGGGAAGTTGAAAAAAGACAAGACCTCCTGAGTAAATTGGCAGTGGATCATGAAATCATAGAAGGGGAGGAGGAAGGAAGGGAGGGGGGCAGAGAAAAATATAGCTCAATAAAAACAATGAAAACAAAGTCTACATGTCTACACTTTAGGAACGTCCTAATGTATGCTGTTCTTGCTCTTCTGTAAAATGGAGGTAATACACACATAAACTTTGATTTGAGAATAAAATGATAACGTATGTTGGGTGTTTTGCAAGCTTAGGCTTGAACTGTTACCAATGGTCAGCTGTCACTATCAGACACTCATTTCTGCTTTTCACTTCTGTTCCTTTCTACTGTCTTCAGTCACATCCTGGCCCTTTCTCATGGATCTTTTTGGGTCTGCTTTAAAACAAAAGCTTCGAAGCTTTCTGCAGTATCATCAGTAATGCCTAAGAATTCAGTAGAACCTCCTATTGAATCAGAAACGCTGGAGATGGAGTGGTGTGCGTGCCTGTATGCATGTGTGTGTGTGCTACATTGCACACCCATGCTCATCGACTCCTACGTCATATGAAGAAGTCAGATGTCCTATTCTATCCCTTTAGACAAGGTCTCTCGCTGAGCCTGGAGCAAGCAAGACTGGTGACCAGGAAGCCACAGGGACTCCATGTCTTCTCTTCTGCACACAGCACTGGAATTATAGGCATAGAGACAACACTGGCTTTTTATTTGGATGCTGGAATTGAACGCAGGTCCTTGTACAGCGAGCACTCTAATCCACTGAGACTTCCCAGTCCTGCTTTGTCCCTTCTTAAAAGTCTCATGCACATGAGGCCTCAGCTCCACGCCCTGTATAGGTGGCTCAGAAAATAGGCTTTTACAATTGTGGAGAAACTCTCTGTTGTCACAATGTCTGATAGAGCCTCATAGCAATAGGTGGAGGCTGGGATGCTCAGTAGCCAGAAATATTCCTCCACTGCCACCTTCCCCTGAAGCTTCTGAAACATTGTATCTTTTCTGAGGCATGGCTTCTTTCCTGGACACTGCATCTTAAGTATCCATGTTAGCCCAGACCATTGTGTCTCTTAAAGCACAACAATGAGGGGCTGGAGAGATGGCTCATAGGTTAAGAGCATTGCCTGCTCTTCCAAAGGTCCTGAGTTCAATTCCCAGCAACCACATGGTGGTTCACAACCATCTGTAATGAGGTCTGGTGCCCTCTCCTGGCCTGCAGGCATACACACAGACAGAATATTGTATACTAAATAAATAAATAAATAAATAGCACAACAATGAGCGTTACATGGAATATTCTCTCCTTTTCAATGACCTCAAATAGAATATTTTTCTGTTTCTTCTCTCTGAAGGCAGGATTGGTTTTGCAGTTAAGAATATGGATTTGAGGGTTTAAGATAAGCAGTTAAGAGCACTTGCCGCTCCTCCAGGGAACCTAGGTTAGATATCCCGGAGCCTACATGACGACTCACAGCTGGCTGTGGCTCGAGTCCTGGGGGAGCTGATGCCTTGTTGTGTGGTTTCCACCAGAGGACATTACTTGGACATGGATTTAAGCTAATAGAAAGTCTCAACAACTGCACGAGTGTTGCGGTTCCCAGGGTATCCCTGAGCCTTTTCTGCAGTGAACATTAAACACAAAAAACATATTCTGGGTCGCCATACTCCAGTTAACAAGAACAGTTAGTCAGAAGCAGAACTGCAGAAGCCAGAGAGCAAGGTTAGCACATTCACAGACTGTTCAGGATTGTAAACAGTGATGGGTTAGGTCTTTGTTTTCATTTTGGCAGGGGGTACTGTCTACATGCTGAATTTTACGGCCTGATTGGCACTTCCATCGTGGTGTTGGTGTGCTAGAGTCTGGGGGCCTGTCACAGCACTCTTCTATGGGCATGGGTACACAGAGGATGCATGGACTTACATGTAATCAAAACACCCGTGCATATACATATAAAATAAACATTTCAAGTCATTTAAAGGAAAGAACACAGACTAGAGAGTAATAATTAATGTCTGTGTACGGATTCCATGAACACCAGTCCCCCACATCTGTATCATTGAGCCTTTCTCAGGGTGACTATTAAGCACAAAAAGAACCCATATTCTGAGTTGGTGTACTTCAGTTAGTTAACATGAACAAGAAATGAGAAGAACACATGTATGAACAGCTGTGAACCCTTAGAATAGTATTTAGCACAAAGCAAGCATTGTTTAGATGCTGGCTACTATTTTCCCTTCAGTGTATAGTGTCAGGAATCTGCCCCCGTTCCATGGGCCTCACTGATTGACCGACTGGTTAGTTTATTCATCAAGGAACCCCTTTGTTGCTATTAACTCAGCTTTCAAATGATCTTTCGAAGACTCACAGAAGTCCTGATTGCTGACACGAGACCTGCTAAATATCTCTGTGTGGAAGGGAACACTGACTTCTTCATTGACTCAGGCCGAGCATGGGGGTAGGGTAGGAGTTCCAGGATGCTTGATAGAGTATTTGCCTCGAGTGTGCCTGAAGCATCTGTCCTCCTGTCCCAGTGACAGTCCATACAAGGGCATAGAACCTCAGGACCCCAAGCAGCAGTTTCTACTTCCTTTTACTGGAGAGATGGAAATGGGGACACAATCAGATTTTCAGAGACCTTGGAATTCTGTTGGATTCGTGTTCCTAATAGCTTTGTTTTAAAAAATAGGCTTGTCTCTTGCCAACTTCTGATGGCTGCCCTCGTCACCTGCACTTTCTCTTCCCAGAAGCCCACAGTTCATTAGCTTAAGTGTGTATCACTGGCAGGGGTCCTTCCTCTGCTGGCCCCCAATTCAGTGTGGCTGATGAAGCTCCTCAGAGCTTGCTCTCCCAAACAGAAAGACATCCAGGGTGATGACACCCCAGCCTGACATGGGACATGCGGTGCCTGGGAATCATTATAAAAGCAGGACAAAAAGCTGCTCGGGTGTGGAAAGACAGGATCCCACAGGTGTGTTGTGATTTTGTTTGTTGTTGTTGTTTGGGGGAGGATTCATTGACTTAGTACTACCAACCCAGTCAAGGTAGCTGACAGCCCATGTGGTCGACCTTGGGTCCCTTTGCGCCAATTGTGACATCATCTGAGAATACCCAGTGAGCCTATAGCTAAGTCCAAGTTCAAGATTCCAAGTAACACTCCCATGCTGATAGAAACGACCCATACCCAAAGTAAAGGAAATAAATGCATTTATCTTTATGGCATTCTGTAGTAATATGAGCGGTGGGGCTGCGTTCCCTGTAGAGAGAGCCCGCCTTTTGGGGGCGGGATGGCTCGGGCAAATGTTTACTTAAATTGGGGCGCGCAGATGCTGCCGCCTGTTTCCTGTTTCCTGTTTGGGGGAAATCGCTGGAACTCCGGTTGCGTGAGTGTGCTATTTACATTAAAGTTGTATCATCTTATACCAATTTGTCTGTATTAATCTGATCCACCTTCATTTGGCGCTCCAACGTTGTGGCAGATTTTCCCTGCGCCCGCACCAGGACGCGGGCGGTGGCCTCAGCCCCCCCCCCCACGCGGGTCCCGGATCAAATGGCCTTCAGCCACCGTGCTGCACGGAGAACTCTGCTCACCTCTCCCTGCGGTCCAGCACCGGGGCTCGTAGGAGAAGCCGCCAGCGCAGGCCAGCCCCGCACCCTCCCCCGAATGCGCAGCTTGCTCTCTCGCCGCTAGTGCTCCAGGGCTCACATTGCGCTTCTGGGTGTGCTTGCCTGCACAAGCCACCACAGTGGCAGACTTGGTCTGATTCAATAAATCCTCAGGCAGAACGATAAATTTCGGCTTTGAGTTGTTTCAGACCAGCCCTCCACGTGGACTCAAGTGGACTCTTTCACCACCTCTGGCAGAAACCAGTCATTGCAGGTAAAATTTTTTTTCCTTATAAAAAAAAAAGATGTCTGAGAATATTACCCTCGAGAATTTTAACGGTCTTTTTGAATTTGCCATGTGGGAGATCTTACAAGAGGTGTCTAGCACCCCACATCTATGCATTCTTCTGGGATTAGTAATTTTTCTTGGCACTAAATGGTTTGACAGCAAGGATATGATAGAGTCTTTAAGGGACAAATCCAGGATTCTTAAGGCAGAAGCTGCACGTCTGAAAACTATTGAGGACAAATCCAGGATTCTTAAGGCAGAGGTTGCACGTCTGAAAACTATTGGGGACGAATCCAGGATTCTTAAGGCAGAGGTGGAACAGCTAAAAACTATTGGAGACGAATCCAGGATTCTTAAGGCAGAGGTGGAACGGCTAAAAACTATTAAGCACGACCATGATATTCTCAAGAATCAGTTTGATGTTATACAGGAAGATAACAGATCCTTGTCTAACAAGACTCTGCTAACTGAGAAAAATTTAGAAAAGATTCAGGTTGATATTAAGGAAAAATTCATTAATATGGAACAGGAAAGAGCTGAGTTGGACCGTAAACTTCAATCCCTTTCTGTAGGAACTGAAACATTATTGGCTGATATTAAAGAGAAATTCATTAATATGGAAGAAGGAACAGCTGATTTAAATCATAAATTTCAGCAGTCACTTTCTGAAGGGATTGAAACATTAACTGAGAGAATCAGAACTGTTGAATGTGACAATCAAATCTTGTCTAAAGCTTATGATAGATTGATGGAAAGATTGTCAATACAAGAAGGCACGGTTTATGCCATGAAAATTATGTCCAAAGATGAGAACTTATCCTCAATGAAGGCTTTGGAACATAATTTTTGGACAGGAGATACAGACATTGCAGAAGGCAATGGTAAATAAAATTGAAAAGATTGAGGAATTTCTAAATTCTGGTAAAGAAAAACACACGGTAGAAAGGCAAATTTTAACTACACCTGTGGGTAAATCCCTCCGGGACAATTTCCACAAAGCTCTACCTATGGCTTTATCTGCTTTTCCAGTAATAACAACAGAGAAGGTGATTGGTTCCAAAAACCCTAGGGTCATCAAGAAAGATACATGAGAACCTGTCCGTATAAATGATCTCAAAGAAATTAAACAGGCAGTCATGTCTTTTGGAATGCATGCCTCTTTTGTTAAAGAGATGCTAAAATCTTGGGCCACGATAAACAGAGCCACCCCTTCGAATTGGCTACAACTGACTGCTACAGTCCTTGAGAATGGGCCGGAACTAAGATGGAAATGCTTATTCAGGGAAGAGGCTAGACGTTTAGAACAGCATGAAAAGACAAAGGGAAATGACATTTCCATAGATAAAATTCTAGGTGAAGGACTCTTTTCCTACCCTCAAAAACAAGCTAATTTGGATAAAGACACACTCTTTTTGTGCACTACACCAGCCTTAATGGCTTGGGACAGGGTACAAGACCCAGGACAGAAAACGGAATCATTTATCTCCATTAAACAAGGTCAGAGAGAACCCTTTAGTGATTTTTTACAAAGACTTACTAAGGCTGTCCAAATAGGGATACCTGACCCAGACACAAGGTGCATAATGATTGAGACCTTGGCTTATGAAAACGCAAATGTACAATGCAAAAGGATTGTGGCGCCTTTAAAGCACAGATCAGCGCCCTTGGAAGAATGGGTCTTACATACACTGGATGTTGATACATTTGATTATGGCACTAAAGCATGGGTAGAAGAAGCAATTTCCAATGGTAAAAGAAGATACCAGAA
>NC_022012.1:8822390-8825896 GCF_000317375.1 Microtus ochrogaster | reverse complement strand
ACTTCCTCTTCCTCCCAGCATTCTGTTCTGTTTACTCCTCCCACCTATGTTTTAACCTATCAGGGCAAGCAGCTTTTTTATTTAATTAACCAATGACCTTCCTCCATCAGCATTCTAGTAAACGCCCCTAAACTAAGGTCTGTGAAGGAAGCCCCCAGGGTGTTTCATAATTACTTTGCAGAATTAACACTGCTTTATTAATGCAATGTTGCTGGGTCCTGATGGCTTCATTCGCAGAGGGTGTGAAAAGGCGCAGTGTCAGTGACATAGACCTGGGAGTTGGGAGAAAGGGGGACAGCAGACTCATTTATTTAGCGGTGCGGGGAATCTTGTACACCCTCCCAGTACCCAAGAGTTCCAATCCATTGGCATTGTGTGGTCACCCCTCATTGGCTAGGCACAATCAGGACCTCTGACCACCTCAGACAGACTCCAGGTTAGCTCTTTTCGCAGCCTGGTAGGTCTTAACTGTCTACACCTGAGGACACATGAACCCTGCAGGGCCATCCCTTATGCTTAACCCCCTCTTACCCAAGACATCTTCACCTCTCCAGTGTCTCTGGTTCTAAACTGCTCTGCTCTGTCCTGTATCCTACCACAGAGGAATCTAACTTTTCTGTTGTGCTAACAGGTGCCCAGAGTTTAATTGTGTTAGCAGGTTTATGCACCACCAAGTTTTCTAACTCTGCTTTAAAAGAGTCAGTTGAGACACATCCTCCAAACCTACAGCAATTAACAATTGTGAAAAATTCCTTGTACTCATGGCAAGTCCATTAAGGACAAACAAGACAGGAAAGGGGGCTTTTAGGGACTCCCGCATCAAATGCTGAGGACACCACTGAGATGGGACCACATGTAATCACTTCTTCATTGCCACAAGCTCACCACAGTTCAGGTTCACAGTCAGAAGGAACTGTCATGGCAGTATGTGCCTGGCTTTCTTTGGGCCACCAACCAGCTCCCAGATCATGACACAGAGATTTACTATTAGTTTCGAAAGTTCAGTCTAGCTTATGCTCTTTTCTGATGAGTTATTTTTTTTAACTTAAATTCACCTGTTTCTCTTCATCTGTGTTTTGCCTCGGGGATTTTTCCCTTTCTTTATGTATGCCCTACTCTGTGTCTGCTGACTGCTGGGTGCCTGGCTGACCCTGGGCATGTCCCTCTTTCTCTTCATTCTTTCTTTTCCTTCTTCTTCTTCCTCTTCCAGTGCTTCTGCTTCTGCCTAGATTTCCCCTTCAAGTTATTCTCTCCGCCTGCCAGCCCTGCCTAACCTTCTCCTACCTATTTATTCACCATTCAGCTTTTATTAGACCAATGAGGTGCTTTAGGCAGACAAGGTAAAACAGCAACACATCTTTTCATAATTAAACAAATGCAGCATAAACAAATATAATTCCCCTTTACACAGTTAAAGTAATATTCCGTAGCATAAACAAATGTAACACATCTTTCCATAGTTAAATATTCTACAACATTTCCCCTTTTTGTCTAAATGAAAATACAATACAATAAAGACAATAGTCAAGTAAGAATTACATTATAATATCTAGTCCATTTGTATTTCACAACTTCAGAGAAAACACTCCAGTATTTATCCTGTCTTAATGAGTTCAAACTTTTTTAACCTAATTTACCTTCTACCATAATGAAGGAAAACTGTAACTATCGCTAGCTAGTCTTCAACTCCATCAAAAACCCCAGAAGAATGTAATATTACCTGAGAAAACAAGAAGTGCACTATAAGCCACTTCCATACCTATAGAAACAACAGATATCTGGCTCTCTGGAAAGTCACCCAAAGATCTCCTGCAATGTTGAGGCATCTATCTTCAGCCTACAGGCCTAGAATATCTGGCAGATTCTTCTGCAAAGAAGAAAAGTTTATCAATCACTTTCCTGTGTGTCTTTCAGAATGTCTGGCAGATTTTTTTATGAAGCAGGAATTTTGGAGGACTAATCAGCCTTGTTTTGGCAAAGTTTGACAGTCTTTTCCCTTTTGTTCTGCTTGTCCACTTTGTACAGTATGCTGTCAGCAGTCAAGGCAAGAGCATTTTCTTGCCCAAATGGGTAGCTTGCCACAATAAAAGCAAACTCCCTATGGAGGTTCTTTGCTGTTCTTTATCTTTTTATGAAGTAGACTGATGCCACCAGGAACAGACTTGTCCCACTGTTGTGAAAAGTCCTACATTAGCAAAACATTTTAAATACCATAGTCTGTAGGTTTTTGAAGTATTTGAAGAGCATCTAAGATTGATGTCTGTATGATTTTGAAAATATACCTAACATAATGACTAGTTTGATTGTTATAGATGATTAACTGCAAATCTTTGTTTCTTAATTATCCTAAATGGTTTATAACAATAGCTTTCAAAAACTAGGACTTCACATTCCATTTTTAAATGAACTCCATAGTTACAATACCTTAAACAAGTATATAAACACATATACAGTATACTGTAACAAAAATAACCTTGAATTCATATCAATATACAAAATCTCTTAAATAAGAGTAGAAACATACATAAAGTATAACAAAAATAACTTTAAATTTGTATCAGTATATAAAAAGCAATGTGAAATATTGGATGTTAATTGTTGTCTTTTTATCCTATATTCTGATATCCCCACTAAACAATGACAAACATCCATAACCCACTAAATGACCAAAAGCCACCCATACCCCCTTTTGTGAATGTTGGCATTGTGTTCTCTAGACTGCTTCCAGATGTTTCTAGATGATGGCATCTTTAGGAAACCTGAGAAAATTGAGACAGGTTAATTTAAGGTAAAGGGGAAAAAATTAACCTGTTTCTCTTATTCTATATTTTGCCTTAGGACTTATTATCTTTCATTGGGAAATATTATTTTAAGGTGTGTTACTTTCCTTTATGTTGTGGAAGATTTGTTTAATGATGTAAAGATGTGGTGTGTTTGTTTGTGCTGCATTTGTTTAACTCTGTGAAACTGTGATTCTTTGCCTGTCTAAACACCTGATGGTCTAATAAAGAGCTGAATGGCCAATAGCGAGACAGGATCAAAAATAGAGAGAGCCAGCAGGCAGAGAGTATAAATAAAAGGAGAAGTCTTGGAAGAGAGAAGGAGCAAGAGAGAACAAGGAGAGGAGGACATCAGGGCCCAGCCACCCAAGCAGCCATAGAGTTAGAAAGAAAGTAAGACATACAGAAGAAAAGGAAAAAGCCCAGGGCAAAAGGTAGATGGGTTCATTTAAGTTAAGAAAAGCTGGCTACAAACAAGCCATGCTATGACCAGGTGTTTTAGGACATTGAGCCTATAATTCGTGATCCTAGAAAAGCTAAACAAGAAGGTGAACCCAAAGAAAAACATACAGGCATCCTCCTGGATATTAACCTTCATCAGGTGATGAAAGGAGACAGAGACAGAGACCCACATTGGAGCACCAGACTACAACCCCAAGGTCCAAATCAGGAGCAGAAGGAGAGAGAGCACGAGCAAGGAAATCAGGGCCATGAGGGGTGCACCCA
>NC_022012.1:8816235-8820615 GCF_000317375.1 Microtus ochrogaster | reverse complement strand
TACTGGCTTTGTGGGAGCCTAGGCAGTTTGGATGCTCACCTTACTAGACCTGGAAGGAGGTGGGAGGTCCTTAGACTCCCCACAGGGCAGGGAACTCAGTCTGCTCTTTGGGATGATGAGAGAGAGGGAGTTGATTGGGGGGAGGGGAGGGATATAGGAGGCGGTGGCGGGGAAGAGACAGAAATCTTTAATAAATAAATGAATTAATTAAAAAAAATTAAAAGTAAGAATAAACCTCGGCGTGTGTTTACTTGGAAGCTGGGTGGTGGCCACCCCAAAAAGCAAGAAGAATGAAACATCACACAACAACTTTTTTCTGTATGCTCTACTCTGTGTCTGCTGGCTGGCCCTGGGCATGTTCCTCCATTGTTCTCTTCTGTCTCATTCTTCTTTGGTCTAGATTCCTCCTCCTATTCATTTGCTCTGCCTGCCAGTCACACCTATCCTTCTTCTGCCATCCAGCATTTTATTAGACCAATCAGGTGCCTTAAGCAGGCAAAGTGAAACAGCAACACAGCTTTCCATAATTACACAAATGCAGCATAAACAAAAGTAACACACCTTTACACAGTGAGAGTAATATTCCATGGCATAAACAAAGGTAGCACATTTCTCCATAGTAAATATTGCACAGCAGCAATATCCACACACACCTTCATGTGTAAACCTCATCTTCCAGATATCAATCCACATGTGTAGTAAACAGTGTGGAAATAGCAGCTCTCACACTTGTAATTTTAGATTGTTTTGCTTTTCTGTGATGAGCACAATGTTCCCCACCACAAAGATGGTGTCTGTGTCTTAATTTCTAGAACATACAAATATGTAATGTTACAACAGTGATAAAAATGAAAGAAAGGCTGTGTGCTAAATTAAGACTATTAATGAGCTGAATTTAAACAGAAAATTGATCCTGGATTCTCTAAGCAATGGCAAAGTTGTCACAAGAGTCCTTAAAGGAGGAAAAATGAGCAGCTGTAAGGCAATGAGAAGCAGCATTGGCTTGAGTTCAGCGGGGCTGGGTCTAAAGTTGAAGAGGTTCATGAGCTCAGGAAACATGGGCAGCTCCTGAGACAAGAGGCAAGGGGCTAGATTTGCCTCAGCCTCCAGTGAGAGAATGGCCTTGGCAAGAGGTTGGTTCTAGCTCTGTGCCATCCATTCTGGACTTGGGTGTTTAGAAGGAGGAGCCTTTGTGTTATATTATGTCACTAACTTGTTAGTGATGGTGTTACAGCAAGCACAGGAACCCATACACTCTGCTAATGCATGGGAGAAAAGAATAGCCATTCATGTATGTGGTAAGGCAGGGTAAAATGAACACATACACATATGCACACATACACACACTTATACTGGTAATTTTTAGTCTTTACTTTGCTATTGATTATGTTTTCTCCTCTCAATCTCACCAGCATAGGACCAGCTTGAGTATATGACCAGAATGCCCACATAGGTATTGCCTGAAGATCAGAATACAAAGTTAAGCCACTAAAGGCCAGGAAGTGGTGGCATACACTTTTAATCCCAGCACTAGGGAGGTAGAGATAGGAGTGATATGGCTGGGCAGAGAGAGGAATATAAAGGGGAAGAAACAGGAACACAATGGAGTATGGAGTCGAGAATTCATGGAGACAGGACCTCACCCTTTCAGTCTGAGCACTGGTAGAGATAGAAGATCTCTCCAGTGGCTTACTGCTTTCATTCTCCAATCTTCAGCTTTAACCCCTATATGTGTGATACGGTATTTCCATCTGTATGCTGTGAATATGTTTTATTACCATTGGTTAATAAAGAATCTGCTTTGGGCCTATGTTAGGGAAGAATAAAGCCAGGCGGGAAATCCAGACAGAGATATAGAGACAAAATAGGCAGAGTCAAAGCTGCTGAAGGAGACAGACAATGGAGAACTTTACTGGTAAACCATGAGCCTCATGGTGATACATAGATTAATAGAAATGGGTTAACTCAAGATGTAAGAGTTAGCTAATAAGAGGCCTGAGCTAATAGACCAAGCAATGTTCTAATTAATATAGTTTCTGTGCTATATGCGTCTGGACACCAGGGAAATGAACGAACAGCCTCCACCTACATATCTGTCTCTGGGTTTTTATTATTCATGCTACATCTGGCACCAATGTTCGGGGTATGAATTCATGAAAACATCATTTGCCTGTGGCTTTACAGTCACTGGCATAAACCAGAGCTCTGTGTGGCCAGAGTCACTACCCCACCAGCTATGCTTTCCTTTCTTCTTTCCTGGCAGGCTCTCTCTGAACACTCTTCTTGGGCTGCTGCCAAAAATAGGTAACTGTTGTGAAATCCAGTCAGGCTTTGAGGTCTCATGTGTACAGAAGCCATGCCCAGTGTGGTAGTGCTCCTTCTGTTGCCTGTGGACCAGGATGTCAAACTCTCAACTCCTTCTCCAGCACCATGTCTGCCTGCATGTCGCTATGTTTCTCACCATGATAACAATGGTGTTTCCCACCATGACAGCAATGGACCAAACCTCTGAAACTGTAAGTCATCCCTATTAAATTCTTTCCTTCATAAGAGTTCCCGTGGCCATGATGTCTCTTCACAGCAATAGAAACCCTAACTAAGACAGTATCTTTAGAAGAAAGTCCTCTTTTTGTTGACACATTAATCATTTGCAGATTTGCAAACTGAGGACATAGGAGAAAGCAGGTGCAAACAGATGGCCATGAAGAAAAAAACAAAGGGTGATTTGAAGTTGCTTGGAGAGGGCCTGTCAATCACATCCTTCCCAGGAGTGCTGCAAGGAGAGCTACACTGTGCTCCAAGTGTCAACCGAGTGTCAAAGGAGGCAGAAGTGCCCACAACCCTCGTCAGTCCCACAACCTGCATCAGTCTGAAGGGTCTAACTGAAGTGCCTGGATTGTATCTGGAAGCTACTGCTGGAGCCAGGCATTTTCTATGACAGGTTGTGTCCACTATCAAAGTGTCTCCAGAAGACGGTTCCACCCCATGCCTGTCCAACAGAACCTCGAAGCCCCTCCTCTATAGAAAAACTAGGGCCATGTATCTCCAGGCTTCTAGTTACATATGTATTTCATTTTAATAATCACAGAGTAAAATACATCAGCAAGTAGGTGCACTGAAGCAAAGATGTCAGGGTCCTGTGAAGACAAGGACCAGAGAGTCATAGCTGCTCTGGAATCATAGAATTGTGGCTCTCCCAGATTTGACGAACAGAAAAGCAAGAGTTACATATTATTTCATTTCTTGAATATTCATAGTAACTTTATTCTCATTCTTTTAATTTTATTTTTCTGAAACATGGTTTTGCAAGTAACCCAAGCTAGGCTTGAACTTCTTATTCTTCTGTCTCCACGTCCTGAGTGCTGGGGCTTCAGTAGAAGCTACCACAGTCCGCTTGATCACCTGTGCCTTGTCACCGAGTAAGTGTGACACCAAGTGTCCTCCCTCTTGACTCTCCTGTGGTGGGTTTAAACTCAGATCTCAGGTCCTCATTGTGCTCTGGGCCTCTTTGCATTCACACAGTGGGGTTCCTTGTTTTCTTGGATGCTCTTTGTTACTAACTTCTGTTGGGCTTCACGTAAATTAGAAGGCAAACAATTGCCTATGGTCTGCTTGTGGAAGGCAGAGGGGTGCAGAGCTGGGTAACTCAACCCTCCCCTGGGCACTGGTTGGCTTACCTGTGTTATAGGGGCCACAGGTCCCACAGGCTTAGCTCACCAGCTTTTGTCAACTTCTCACTCCGCAACTTAATGAATACAATTGTGCAAAAGTACGTATACTAGGAGGAGGCAAAGACGGGGTAAATATATGGAAATTTGTCTATTAAGGACACACCTTATGAAAAACTATTTAAAATCTGTGTTAGTATCACAATTTTTACAGATGTCAAGACTAATAATTTTGTACTTAGAATATTAACTGTGACTCAAAGGCACATGGATTGGAGAATAAGCATATGCTGCGCACCGTGGCCCCGCGTCTGTGCTCTGCACTAGACCCCAGTTCGCGAGCTTCAGGCAAGTGGCTGGAGATTGAGAACACAGATGCAGAGACAGACTGACACACAGACCTTCAAACATTGATATCAAAGCCCCCCTTATTAGCACCATGTAGGCTTAAATACACTGCAGTCAATGGCCAACAAGTAAAAATCCCATCCTATGATCCTCTAAACTAGGCACAGCTTCTAGTAACTTCAGTTAGAAGGTTCTAGCCCGGAAGAGCAGCTAAAGGCCAGGACTCATTAGTGCCAACAAGCATATGTTCTTTAAGAAGTGCTCATTAGTGCCAACAACCATATGTTCTTTAAGAAGTGCAGTCTCACCGGGCGGTGGTGGCGCACGCCTTTAATCCCAGCATTCGGGAGGCAGAGGCAGGCGG
>NC_022012.1:8810946-8816135 GCF_000317375.1 Microtus ochrogaster | reverse complement strand
AAAAAAAAAAAAAGAAGTGCAGTCTCTTTGTTGGTTTTTGGGGGACTTTGCGGATCTGAGCATAACATTTGGGGGCTCGTCCCGGATCTTCCAAGCCTACCGGGACTACCACCCGCAGAGCCTTCAACCGGCTGGTAAGTTTTCTGTGTTTTGTTTTGTGTTTCATGTCTGTGTCTTTCTGTAAGCGGACCTAGGAATCCTAAGAGGCAGTTTGCCTGGGGAGACGTCCCCAGGGCCCTTCTGCATGAGGGTGGTTCTCTCTGGTTTCTGTAAAGAGACGTGCGGGAGTCTCAGTTCTGTAGAGAGACACGCGAGTGCTCCCAATGTCTCAGTTCTGTAGGGAGACGGGCAGGAGGTCACACCCGCATCACAGCTTGAGGCTGTGGTCTTTGGTTAGGTTTGGCGCCAAGAGGATCTATCTGTTCATTGTCCTGTGTGTCTGTGTGTGGTGTTTTTGTCCTGACTTAGACTGATGCTGACGGTATGGGACAGATTCAAATCCGGACTTCTTTGACTTTGATATTGGGATCACTTACAGGACTTTAGAGATAGGACCATAAGTATAGGGGTATATTTTCCTGAAAGGGATAAGACAGATAACCTCTATTGGCCACCTTAAATATCTCATGGAAGGGAGCCAGCCTTGGCCTGTAGTGCAGGGGTAACGCGGACAGGATTGCCATACAAACTGGATGCTGCAGGGCAGCACGCTTGTATGGATGGTGGCTAGGCTATACAACCTTGTTGTTACAATGTAGCAAAACTGCCAGCCACAGTTGTAGGAGGCTGATGTGCCCCAATAGGATTTCAAACACTGAACAGAGAATCTGGGGTTAATTGCTATAGCTGGAGAGGTTAACAGTCTCCCCTCCCCCATGCTGCATACCACCCTGCCCCTCCCATGCTGGCGGATGGGTTCCCTCCCTGCCCTGGGGGCTGCATGCCTCAACTTCTGGTCAAACCTGACCAAGGCTTGGCTCTGCAGGTCAAGGACTCTGGCTACAGGTGCTAAACTAGGATGACCGCGTTGTGATTCTACAGCCAGACTTCCCTCTACCAGAGCAGCTTTGATCATTCAGATCGAATGGGTTATAAATATGTCATCATTTAGAGGGGCTGGTTACAAATTACTATTGGTTAGGGTGTGGAAAAAACTACTGTTAGTTTCAGATGTTTCATGCTGGTACAGGATTTTATGTGATGTAAATTTAAAGTTATTTTTGTTATAGTATATGCTTTTTCTGTTCTTGCTTAAAATATTATAATCATACAATATATTACATACTACTGAGGGAAACCAAGAAAAACTTTGATAAGAGTTTCTATGTTGTCTGAGAAGCGAGAGAGACTGTGTTATGTCATCTAGAAAGTGCGGAAGAAAGCAGGAAACGGAAAGAATGAAGAGAGGAAAACGGACGGAAGGTATATAGAAAGTTATAGACGGTCGGAAGGGATCTTAACTGTGCTTGCTGTGGTTTCTCATACCTACAGATACTGAATGTGCTTCTTTTGTTGAAAAGTTTGTCTATGTAGGTTTTCTTGCAAGCATGGAGCTGCAAGAAATGGTCTGGCTATTTTTGCTGTCTCTGTCACCCATCACTGCTGTGGCCACATTTACGGGACTGACTTCAGACTTAATCTCTGAGCTTTGGTTACTGGATTTAGGTGAGCAGAAATTCAGATGACTTTTTGGCATAGATAATGTTAAAACTGTCTTGTTTATGTGAACATTCTGTAACTTCAGAGGTGTATGTTTGTTTTGTTAGATATGGTTAAAATCTATTAAAATTAAAACAAACTAGTTAAAAGTTAATTAGTAACACTGGGAATTGATAACTTAAAACCTATGCGTGGGTAATTTTAACAAAACCATACAGCATGATTCCATTTTAAATTTTGGATTGCCATTTTGCTGGAGTTTTTTTTTTTTTTTTAAAAAAAGGATGCCACGTAATTTTACCACTATCTTGATTAAAGGTGACCATGTGGAGTAGTTCTCGCAAATCTCCAAGATAGTTTGGATTGGGATAGATTTGTGCATGATGACTCATACACCATTCTAAAACCAATCTATAGATATCCAGCTAGACTTTGTTACTGTATGGCAGGACTAGTATCCCAAAGAATGTGCAGTTGCAACAATGGACCTTAGCAGTTTTAGAAAAGCCAGTGCCAGGTGACAGTCACCAGAAGTACCAGCTACAGTGAAATGGAGCAGGCTATGTATATGTTGTCGAGGGTGGGAGCAAAGACGTACTTTAATTTTGATATCGCAGATAGACATTTACGAGATTTTAGTTTTTTAGAAAAAAGGCTTTTAAATAAATTTATAAGGCTGTGGGACATCTATGCTTATAAAATGTTTATATTGTGCCGGGCGGTGGTGGCGCACGCCTTTAATCCCAGCACTCGGGAGGCAGAGGCAGGTGGATCTCTGTGAGTTCGAGACCAGCCTGGTCTACAGAGCTAGTTCCAGGACAGGCTCCAAAGCCACAGAGAAACCCTGTCCCGAAAAAACCAAAAAAAAAAAATGTTTATATTGTTAATATTTGAACTTAAAGTAAAAGGCTAAAAATTAGGGTCAGAGCCATAAGCACCAAAAGCTAACCAGAAATGGAAACATTCATTTCTTATGATACAGAAGACAATGGCCTAAGCAGTTTGATAGAGGGCTTGGAACAGTTTCCAAGTCTATGAATCTCAATCTTTTGGAGGTTGTACGGGGCAGTCTGGGTCCACCTGCATGTCAGATGTTTGGATTGAGATTCACAACATAGGCAAACTGCAGTTGTAAAATAACAATGGGAAAAATTCTGTGATGGGGGATTACTACAACATGGGAAACTATATTAAAAGGTTAAAGCATTAAAATATTAACCAATGGTTTAACAATGTATTTCCTTGTTCAAAGTCTATTCAGGCTTTAAAATCAATGTTTAGCCTCCTTATCTTTGCTAACTTGGGTTTAAGCAATTTGGATAAACTGAGTCATAAATTTTTGTATTGATATCAAGATGTTTGGACCTCCTTTTCTGGGGAAAGAATGTTGTTTCTATGTCAATCACTCCGGGATAATTAGAGATTCAATGGCCTTGTTAATGATAGAGAACAGAACACTCAGAGAAGCTTGGATAAAACTTGCACAGCTGGTCTCCCTGGCTAACAACCTTGCTTCCAGCTCTAACAGGTCCCTGATGATCTTGCTTCTTCTTATCAACAGATTCATGGCTTTTGTTCAGAATTGGTCAATACTGTTTGACTGATGGTATTGAGGTTCCAGTATCACTCCCTTGGGCCCCTGGACAGACAGGACCCATGATTGAGTCTGTCATCTGTACTTGTGAAGGCGAAAAAATGTAGGGCCCAGGACAGCTTTCCCAGGGCAACTTGGTACACATCCACCAAGATGGATTCTATAGATCAGTGGGAGGGTAGGCCTGAGTCTCAGTTTGCTCTAGGGCAATGCTAGCTCTTACACCCATATTCCCAAATATTGTCTATAAATGTTTGTTGACATTTAAAGGGGGAAATGCTATAGAGACTGGCATTGGTATGGATCTCAGTTTATTGATACCAATTTGAGGTCAATTTGTTATATGTACATATATATTTCTTGATTTAGGTATTGTGATTGTGTAGTTCATTTAAAAATGTAATGTATAATTAAAAATATATAGATAATCATCTATAATAGTCAAGCTTGTAGTCGTGTTAGTTTAGCTTTTCTAGATATATAGAGATACATTTCAGTTAGGTATTCTTCAAATCTTTCAGAGACCTTCAAAATATGGCATTTAAAATGTTTTAATAACTTAGGACTTTCCATGACAATGAAACATGTCTGTTCCTGGCAGTACCAAGCTACTTCAAGAGGAAGATGAGCATCAAAGAGGCTCCTTGTGGAGTTTGCTGGCCATTTGAGCAAGAACCTGCTCTTGCCTAAACTGCTAAACTGGGCATACAGGATCCACAGAAAATGACTGCTAAACTTGTCTAAAGGTGAGATGATCCTTCGGGGTTCCTGCTTCATGAAAGAGTCTGCCAGACATTATACAACACACACACACACACACACACACACACACACACACACACACACAATTACTGAGAAACTGCCAATATAGTCAAAACTGTCTTTAAAATTTCCTGTTTCATGAAAAAGTTTGCTGGATACTATGGGCCTATAGGCTGAAGATGGATGCCCCAACACTACAAAGGAACTTTGCATGACTGTCCAGGCAGTAAAATGTCTCTGTCAGTTCTAGAGTTTTGGAATTTGCTTACAATGTTCTTCCTGTTTACTTAGGTAATATTATATCCTTCTGGAGTCTTTGATGGAGTTGAAGAATTTATAGTTATAGTTTTCCTTAGTTATGATAAAAGATAAAGTAGATATAAATATTATAACTGTAATTCTTGCTAGAATTTTACTATGTTAAAGTCTTCCTTTTTGTATAAACAGAAAAGGGGAAATGCTGTGGTAGGTCCTTTTGTCTCCCTGGCTAACAACCTTGCTTCCAGCTCTAACAGGCCCCTGATGATCTTGCTTCTTCTTATCAACAGACTGATGGCTTTTGTTCAGAATGGGTCAATAATGTTCAACTGATGGTATTAAGCCCCTGGACAGACAGGACCCATGATTGAGTCCTGTCATTGGTACTTGTGAAGGGGGAAAAATGTAGGGCCTAGGGTAGCTTCCCCAGGGCAACTTGGTACACACCTGCCAAGATGGGTTCTATAAACCAGCAGGAAGAGATAGGCCTGCGTTTCAGTTTACCCTAGGGCAATGCTAGCTCTTAGGCTCCCTCCTGTTCCCATTTCACCGTTTTCCTGGCCTTCACAGGAGACAGTATTAACAGCTAGATACAAACTTATTCTGTTCTTACCCTCAGAATAAATAATTCAGTGTCTTTATTAGCTTTAATTCAAAATCATTACAGAGTGTGGAGTTCTAATCTTGTGAAAGCTGCTATATTATAGATATGATATGAAGAATGTCTATCTAACTGAACTGTATCTCTATATATCTAGAACATTTAACTAACATGACCACAAGCTTGACTATTACCGATGATTATCCATTAGCCTATATTTCTTAATTATACATTACATTTTTTAATGAACTACACAATCACAATATTTTAATCAAGATCAGAAATACATATACATATAACAAAATTGACCTTAAA
>NC_022012.1:8787669-8810457 GCF_000317375.1 Microtus ochrogaster | reverse complement strand
AATCCAGACTCTCTGTGAATTTTCCATTTTTACCTGGCTTATTTTTCTTTATTTCTTTTAATCTCTTAACTATCTGTACTCTGTCTCTTTAAAGACTTTACCTGTTTTTTAAAACCATTAATTTTATTCTCTGTATTTTTTTCTTCTCTCTCTCAAGCCTACATACATTCATCCAACAGTGTGGTCTTTTATGTCTGAATCTGTTTTATTGTGAATCTGTAACATTTTTTTTACTATCCAGGAGCATTTCTTAAAATGTTAAGCAGTTCTTGAAAACTTAAGTTGCACCATGTACAGGTAATAATACGGTACCATCTGTGTCTTGCCCAGTCGAAACCTTAACTGTGCTGTTTTTACAGTAATTACGGTAGTTCCTGCTGACCAGCACAGTTCAGCATGGAGCAGTTGCTCCTGCCTCAGATCCATTTGGTGCCCCCGAGCTGAGCACAGTTCCAGGCACACAGCAAGTACACATTGGAGCCGCACTCAGCAGTTTAATTCTGAGACTGAGCGTGCAGCACAGAAACTCTTTTTATCCAAGTTACAACCAAATCTGACATGCAGAGCACTGAGCAGTATGGCAGCAGGAATCCGTCATGCTCTTCCGCCTGCCTAAGCCTGATTCTGCTGTCTGCCCAGGTGCAGACTGGGAGCGCTGAGCCATCAGCACGGTCTCAGAGCACTCTCCTTCAGATCCCAAGCGGGAACAGAAACATCCAGTCCCATAAAATCCATTGAAATGCTTTAAAGCCAGAGTTCACGCTGGCAGCACAGCCCCAAGAAGCTGTGCTTTAAAACGACGCAGCGTTTTTTCTGCTGCTGATGCTGAATCGGGAAATCTCTCTACAGCACGCCACCAACAAACAGCAAAAATCTGTGTTAAACTCTCTCTCCCTTATTTTTAAGCCTTCTCAGGTTTTTAAGTGGATTTAGTCCATCACGTCGGGGGGCCACTCTGTTGTAATATGAGTGGCGGGGCTGCATCCCCAGCACCCCTGCCACCTGCTAGTTTATGCCCCTAAATAATTACATGGAAACTGTATTCTTTTAAACACCACTTGGCCCATTAGTTTCAGTTTCTTATTGGCTAGCTCTTACATATTGATCTAACCCATTTCTATTAATCTGTGTAGCCCACAAGCTGGCTTACCAGGAATGATCTTAACCTGCGTCTGCCTGGAGTGGGAGAATCATGGCGACTCCCTGACTCAGCTTCTCTCTCCCAGCATTCTGTTCTGTTTACTCCTCCCACCTATGTTTTAACCTATGAGGGCCAAGCAGTTTCTTTATTGCTTAACCAATGAAATCAACATATTGTTATATGACACTCCCACATCACTTCCCCTTTTTCTGTTTAAACCAAAAAAGGAAGGCTTTAACTTCAACATAGTAAAATTACATATAGCAAAACAGTTATCAAGCAAGAATTACAGTTACAATATTTATATCTATTTTATCTTTTATCATAACTAAGGAAAACTATAAATAACTATCTATTCATTCTTCAACTTATAGACTGTTAGGAAATACAAGTTAGTCAGTCATCCTTAAAGTACTGATATAACTAGTTACAGGAATAAGCCTTATTTAGTTCCCTGTGTATGTTTTCGAACTCAAACTTAAAAGAAATAATGAGAAACAAAGTTTGCCTAATCAGACATATCTAGGCAGCCCTTCAGAGATCTGCATAACATGACATTTAAAATAATGATTAAAAATCTTATTATATTAGACAGAGACTCCAAGAGCCTAGCAGTGACCCAAGGTCTCCAAAGAAGATTGTGGGGCACCATGATGTCTCCACCTGGGTTACAACAATGCTAACTACTGGACGAGATGCCCCAGTGCAACCCCTGCTGCCAGGACCTGGTCCAGACTGTGGACAAATAGCAGCACACTGCACCACTTTTGCCTAGACAAAGTAAGGTCAGTCTTTTCCATGTCCCTCTTCCACAGGAAAAACATTCACCTTATGGCCCTGGCTTAGACAATAAGGCTGCTATTCTGGATACTTCTGCCTCCAATGTTATGGAGATCTGGGTATGGCTAACCATGTATGGACTCTGGTCCCTGTCATTTCTAATAGATTCGGAAACTACTTGGTCTGTACTCAGATATACTTTATTTATCCTTATGAAATCTCTGATAGTATTAATGGCTAGGGCAGTTATAATGTCAGTTTAATAGCAAAAGGTATCCAGATCCTTCCACAAAGGTACAGCCAGCTTGTTAGGTCATTCTAAAGCTACTGGGTTTCTTAAAAAAAAAAAAATGGTCTAGGGATATAAACGTTCATAAGCTTTGAGGGTCTAAAAGAAATAACTTAAGATGTAAATACAGGTTAAGATATGGAAAATGTTTCTGATTTCTTCCCCCCTCTGTGGTATAGTTCTAATAAGCTGATATAGCAATGGATACTTACTGTTTGACTTACAACAAATTTTACATCAAGATTTTAGATTTATTCTAGTTGCCATTTAAATATGAACTAAAAGGTATTTCTCATCAGGCCAAAGGCATCTCTGTTCAAACTATACATAGTTCTCTGGACAGCAGAAAGATTTACATGCTTCTAACCAAAATCTGTAATTTTTGCTAGGACTCAGAGGTATGAGTCTATTCCTTCTGTTTACAGATACCTGTTATCTGCTCTTTTTCTACAACATAGATTTTTCTTTAAGTATATAAATTTTAGCTTGGTTCCTAATTTAAACTTATCTCAGTAGGCTTCCACTTGGCTGGCAGACACATCTAAGCATCAATTGCTGACTCCAACCTACTTTGAATGACTGTGAGACCTGGACTTCCTGAAAGCTGGTGTGGGCCAGTCCAGAGGATATGAATGCTCCCTGTTTCTTCAACAGAGTCTGTGAACCAGATGCTTCAGATGGATGCCCCATTCCCTGAAATCCCTCCCTACCTTTGGCTAGCCTTTCATCCTACTTGGGCCCTGATAATAACGCCCCAATGTCAGCTTGATGTAGTTGTGGAAAGGAACACACCATCCCATGCTCCCTGCCCAGAATTGGTTGAAAGGCTGAGACAAGGGGGAACTCCCTGGCATGGGAGGAAATGATAACTACCTATTGTGCCCATTGATATATCAGAAAAATAGGCCCAGAATTGTCATTTAATGGATTTATTAACTTAAGTAGTTCTTAGGTCCCAATAATACCTCCTTAAAACCATGGACATGACTCATGATTGGGTTCTGTCATCCGTGCTTGTGAAGGGGGAAATGTAGGATCCAGCCATGATAAACTAAATTGAAACAGACCACCCAAAGGAAGTTCTTTACTTCCAGCCATTGTCACCTGCCAGTGTAGGATTCCCCACTTCTGAGTCTCAGTAGCAATTAACTGGTTGTAGGAAGAACCACAAACTGAGATTACCTGAGCACCACCCAACAGACCATCCAAAGGAAATGCCTAAGGTTCCAACCATTGTAGATAGGATCATCTACCAGTGCACATTCACCAGGACACCCCCAGACAAACATCAGCCAATCAGGGGTCCCGAGCCTTAGAAATCTCTCACCCCCACCTTTACTACTATAAAAACTTGACTCTAACTGAGCTCGGGGCTCTCTGATTATTCCAATACGTTGGGCATGTAGAGAGACCAAGTTTGCAAATTTGTATAAAATAAAGGCTCTTTGCTTTTACATACAGGACTCGGTCTCCTTGTTGGTGTTTGGGGGACTTCGCAGATCTGGGCACAACAGGCAGAGGGGTGCAGAGCTGGGTAACTCAACCCTCCCCTGGGCACTGGTTGGCTTACCTGTGTTATAGGGGCCACAGGTCCCACAGGCTTAGCTCACCAGCTTTTGTCAGCTTCTCACTCCACAACTTAATGAATACAATTGTGCAAAAGTATGTGTACTAGGAGGAGGCAAAGACGGGGTAAATATATGGAAATTTGTCTATTAAGGACACACCTTATGGAAAACTATATAAATCTGTGTTAGTATCATAATTTTTACAGATGTCAAGACTAATAATTTTGTACTTAGAATATCAACTGTGACTCAAAGGCGCCATGGATTGGAGAATAAGCTCATGTCTTTAAGAAGTGCCCGGCGGTCTACCTTCAGTTTCCCTTCCCCTTCACCCTCTAACTGAGGGACCAAAGGAAGGCTTCCAGGAGCAAAGAGGGTGGTGGCAACAAGCAAAGAAACAGCCGGTGGGAAGAAACCTTGAAATAAAGGAGTCAGAGAAGAACAGAACCGGAACCAGGTCTCTTCTGCCTTCACCACTCCTTAAAGGGAAGGGTTGTAAAAATGGGAGGAGATTTGAATCCATGTGAAGAACCAGGATTGGGGGCATGCAATGGGGGAGGGGAACTCTGTAAATAAAGAATAAAGGGAAACAAAAAAGTTAGAATGTAAAACAAAATAAGAACTCCGTCTGAGAAGACAGACTAGAGACAATTTTTAAGTGAGGCCAAGGGGTATGCTGGTTTGCTATAATCATTGGTTCTGTACAGATGGCTGCTGTAGAAGTCCCCTTCTAGCACCCCAGGAAACCCCCACACAATATGAAAATAACGTGTTGTGTTTGCTTTCCAGGCCCGTTCTTCCTTGTTTCCAACGTCGTACCAAGTTTCAAACCCAGAGATACTTACGGGTTTTATTTGGTGACAAAGGTTTAATGGGTAAAATTGTTGCCCAAGAGTCAAGTTTCCCAAGGCGCCACCCTGCCCGGTTGGATACTCACTGATCAAACCCACAGCAAAGTTCACATCCGACACCCAAAAGAGGGCAAATTCGAGGCAGGCGCTTTCGTTTGTTTGAGCACTCGTGGGCACCTTTGCTTCAAACCCTTCATCCCCTATCACTTTGATTTCATTTAACTAATTTTTTTATTGTTAATTAGGACTTGGACTCTGTGAGAAACTATGGTAACCTGAAAACTGTTAATCTGCAAGACTACCGTAGCCCCCAGATATAATAAACATCCAATTAAAACATAACCTTGGAGCACCATTTGATTGGCTCCTTGTAACACTGACAGATTTGTATACAACTTAATTTCACTTTGGCATCCTTGAATCACACAGGACTTACTGACAGGCACCTGGTTTATTATTTATTTTTATTTTCAATCAGTGATAAAATATATAGCTTACAAGGAAACCTGTGTAGAAAACATACAGATGTTAGCTAACAGGGAAAGTCACTACAAATAAGGAAGAATTTGGAGAATTTGGACTTTTGGACTTCAGGGTATGCTTCTTCCAGAATCAAGTATTTCAAGCTGATGAAAACCAAAGTATCTCAGCATTATTTTAAAAGTCAGAGTTCTTTTTTTTTTATTTTCTTCCATTAACTGCACAGAGTTTCTTCTTCCAGTTTCTCCAGCATCATCTTCCTGTTTCCTTCACTGATGATCTAAATTAGTCTTTGACATGTGTGCTGTGTGTTTTCATATATGTTTAAATGTTTAAAATGTATAGCGTGGGCTAGCAAGATTACTCAGCAGGTAAACATACTTGAATGCAAGACTGATAACCCGAGTTCAATCCCCAGACCCGCATAAAGGATAACCCGAGTTCAATCCCCAGACCCGCATAAAGACAGACCAAGAGTCCTGACTCCACAAAGCTGTCCTCTGACCTCCCCATGGATGCCACTGTATGAGCTCTAAGATCCACACACAAATAGATAAAAGTGTAATTAAAGTAAAAACGTGTACCTTGACAATACTAAGTATTGAACAATGTCTTGCCATTATATTAAGTCCTCTATGAACAGAATATCATTTTAATTCTTACCACCAATTCAGTTTGCATAAACTGAGGCCCAGAATCACTAAGTAATGTTTTAGACTCAACTATGAGTGGAATAATTTAGAGCATTGTAAACTGACTTGGGAAGAATTGTGTATTCTTCCTACCATGTGTTTTTTTGCTAAGATACAAAGGCTGTGCCTCCCTGGGGTCTTAGAAACTCATGGAAGCTGCAAGGTGGGTGCTAGCACTGGGTGGAATATGGAAAGCTGCTGGAGAACTCATTTGCACACTGGTCTTGGAAAACGACAAGGGTGTGACGTCCCCCATTTAATGGAGGAGACTGAAAGGCAGATAGCAGCTACTATTCCCAGTCCTCCATGACTGGGCATAGGTCATGGAGGCACACCACCAGGTCTCAGCCCAGTGGTTTTCTGAGGTTCCTTCTCCTTCTCGGCAGATGGTCAGCCCCATTTGTTCCACTTCTTAACTCCAAACTATAGTTTCAGCTGACACTATTTCCCCTTTGTCCCAGATCTATTTGGCTTTGAGATTTTTATCTTCATGCTCTTGTCTCTGACATATGATAAGGCAATGTTTAATTTGGACTACGGTTCTCATTTATTTTTCTGGCACTTTTCCCAGAGATCAGCTCAA
Organism: Microtus ochrogaster; assembly: GCF_000317375.1. Classification (NCBI taxonomy): domain Eukaryota; kingdom Metazoa; phylum Chordata; class Mammalia; order Rodentia; family Cricetidae; genus Microtus; species Microtus ochrogaster. The sequence goes on along the minus strand of NC_022012.1, from coordinate 8,804,073 downwards.
AAGAACAGTACACAATCATAAGATGCCAATGACGTGATTCATATCAGGGCCACCCGACGCTAGATTTCACAATTTCCTTTCTAGCCACCAGTCACCTTCCCCAACTTTGCGGGTACTGGTATGCCCCTGACCTGCCCCTCCTATGAGCTTTACTCCACAGAGTTAAATATGGTTGATGGTAACAACGAAGAGGCTATTCTAGACAGAAACCAGATGAAGAACACCCCAGACAGCAACACCCTCCCGACACTTTTACACCAGGGCTCTTGGGTTTCAGAAACGGAGAAGACAGAGAATGGATCCTAGCTGGTGTAGGAGGTCCTTTCTGTTTGTGTGTTGCTTTCATTAGTTAATGAATAAAGAAACTACCTTGGCCTTGTTGATAGGGCAGAACCTAGGTGGAGAAAACAGAACTGAATGCTGGGAGGAAGAAGGGCAGAGATGGAGAAGCCATGGATCCTCTGCCTGTGATGGATGCCTGTTAGAATCTCCAGTAACCCACTGCCACATGGTGATGCACAGATTAATGGAGATGAATCAAACTAATATGTAAGAGTTAGCCAATACGAAGTTAGAGCTAATGGCCAAGCAGTGTTTTAATTAATACAGTTTCTGTGTGGTTATTTCGGGTGTAAGTTAGCCAGACGGCCAGGACAAACAAGGGGCCCTCTCCTTACAACACCCAGCGTCTGCTCCTTCATTGTCAGTAGTTACACGAGTGTCCTCTTTCAGGCCTCAACATGAGTCTGCCATTGTATGGCCTCAGTTACCCTAAGATATTTGGGGTTGTTCTTCTTCCAAGACCCTCGCTGCTTCCTCCGGGGTCCTGGATTGCTAACTTCTCTGAATTTCAGTCCCTTCACCAGATTGAAGTCTTCCTCTTGAGTCTGTTCATATTCTGATTCTCTATGGCTCTATGTTATATTTAGCTTTGTTCATACTTTTGTCACCAACCTAGAGAAGGAAACTGGTTTTTTGCTGTGTTATATCTGTACTTGTTAGTGTTAAGAATTCACTCAGGAGAAGGTGACCAAGGACATCAAGAGGGGAGGTACAAGTGGCTGAACAGAGGCCAGGCAGCATCTCTACAGCCTGACTGTATTTTCGGCATTATGTTAGGAGTGTTACATAGCTCACCTTGTTCACTTGTCATGGTAACTCCAGGAAGAAGCTGTTACTATCTCCATGGTAACAATATTACTGACACCTTGAGACCCAGAAAGCAAACAGCTTCCCAGGTCACTCAACTAATAAGTGATGACAACGCAATTTAAAACCACATTTGTCTGGTGTCAGAGCTCATGTACTTCCCATCACACCCGTTAGTACCCTCACTTCTCACTGGGGTCCTTTGAAGTCACACTGAAGAGTATTTCCTTGGTATCTCATCAGCTTGATAGTGTTTTCATGGTTTTCTCACTCTGAGGGACATAGCTTTAAATATGCATACACATATATATGCATGCATGTATGTCTATGACTAAATGTGTGTGTGTGTGTGTGTGTGTGTGTGTGTGTGTGTGTGTGTGTGTGTGTGTGTAGCTGATGTCTCTTTCCTTATAGAGGTCATGATTTGAGTCGTGTAAGGAAAAAAGGAACTCTGAGAACCTAAGAGGAGGGATCAAAAATAGTTCTAGAAATCAAGAGAGGATGTTGAGGAAGTGATATTCGAACTAGCAGAGAAAGGGCAGGAAATCAACTAAACAGATAAGAAGGTGTCACTTCAGGTATTGGGAACAGCATGTGTAAAGATGCAGGCAAAAGGACTGTACGTTAAGGTAACGCCCACAACACCTTGCTATTTCGATTAGCTGATGTAAGAAATGCATTAACCTTGAATTTGAAGAAGTTGAATGGGTGTGAGCTCACGCTCATATGCACACTGTTTCACTGTTGTTTGTTTTGTTTTGTTGGCACTCTGGTTTCAATCCACAGCCCCATGAATACTAAGCATGCAGTTTGCTATTGAGTTACAGCCCAACGATCAGGTTTAAGTTTCAAACTGGCCTTATATTGGATATATGGTGCACGCATGTAGTTCCAATTCTGGGAGGCTGAAGTGAGAACATAAATGAACTCAGGATTTTGAGCCACAAAGAGAGACTCTGACAAACTAAAAATATATTGGCTAAGGATCAAAGTTAATTCTTCACAATACATTCATAATGTCTAGAATTGAACCAAAGATCACCAGGCATACAAAGACACATTAAAATATGGTCCACGATGGGGAGAAAAATGAGTCAGAATCAATCCAAAATGATCCCAAGATGGACATTTAAACAAAGCTAATGACTATACTCTAGATGGTTGGGCTTTCCGACTGTGCAAAGCTACTGAAAAGCTCCAATATAAAGAAGAATGTTGCACTGACTGCAAACTGCATGAGGCTGAACCACAAGAAAAAATGTTGCAAGAAAGAATGGTGAACTTCCATACAGACCATTAAAAATCGAATAAAATAAACTTCAGATGAAAGATGAAATGAGCACCCGGGAGTTGTCAGTGAGCTTCAGATGGCCTAACTTAGATGTCATTACAAGGAATAATGACAAGAAACATTCAAAATATAATGAGAACTCTAAACCCAAGAAACTCAATAAATGCCTTGTGCAAGAAACCTGAAGATAATAAAATCCAGGCACATTGTCAGCAAAGAATTAAAAACCAAGGATGGATGCAAAACCTAAAAACAGCTAAACAAGGGACAGGCTGTATACAGAAGAAGCTAAAACACAGGGATGACAGCAGAGTCGTTGTTTGAGGAATGGAAGTGAAAGAGAGTGGAAGGTCTTCACAGTTCCAAAGGAAACGAAACAACTGCTTTAACTGACACAGGAAAATCACCATGCAAAATAAAGGTGTTTCCAGACACATGAGCTGAGCCTGACACCCCACCCCAGATTTCCTGTAACAAATTTGTTAACGAAAATCTTTCAGGCAGGAAATGAAGCCAGATAGAAACCTGGGTCTATACAAAGGGATGAAGAGCAGCAGAAATGAGCATCACGTGGATAATATTACTATTTGTCTATACAAATCTCTTTAGAGATAACTAAACAAAACAACAACATATGTTGACCTTAATACCATATCGTTACTACGTGTTTAAGACTCTCAAAACACACATTGATACTGGAGATGCCAGTAAGCTGTTATTCAATGTGGAGCCTCTGAGAGCTTGTTAGGTCTGGAGAATGGGCCTTAATGGTGGTTTTAGAGCACTTGTATAAAACGATAAAAGAAGACTTGATTCTCTCCCTGGTCTCTGTCTTTTGAAGATACAAGAGAAATAAGTGACGTAATGACTATAAACCACTATTGCAAAGCAATAAGCACTCATAGGTGCTCATCAAGTCTTAATTAAAGCTACAACTGTTTTCAGTAGTAACAGCCACAGAGTTTGGATTGAATGAACAGGTCAGGACTTTCTCAAACAAGGCTATAAGGCCCAAGGTCAAAGTACAGGTTGAGAGTCAAGGTCATGAAGGAAAACCTGTGGGGATAAGACCAGGAAGTTGCCACCCACCAGGATCTACCACTATCTTGATCTTGAATATCCACAGTACCCATAACTACTGAGAATAAATATGTCTAATTCAAAAGGAAATTCAAAATGAAAAACTGAACAAGTCAGTTAATTAAACAAAGTCAGTTAGCACAAAACATGAACATTGGATTTCTTGTGTATGTGAAGACATGAACATATATTCATGATAAGAAGTAACATTATTAATTTATGACAGCCAAATGGCATTCAGTAAAAATTTATCCAAACAGAATAACCTTTATGGGTATAATAGAGACCCTTAAAGAGAAAATGAATAAATTCTTTAAATCCAGGAAAACCAAAAAAGAGTGTAAGGAAATAAATAAAACAGGACATGAAATTGTAAATAGAATTAGTAAAAAAAAAAAAACACACAAACTGAGGGAAATATGGAAGGGAAAAGCTTGGGAATTCCAACAGGACAGACAGAGGCAAGGGCAAGCTTCACCAACAGAATACGATAGAGAGAGAATCAATGGTGATGATACGATAGAAGAAATAGACTCATCAGTCAAAGAAATGCTAATTCTAAAAAACTCCTGACACAAAACATCCAGGAAATCTGGGACACTGTAAAGACCAAACCTAAGAAAAATAGAAACTGAGAAAGGAGAAGAAATCCAGGTCAAAGGCACAGAAAACGTTGTCATCAAACTCATAGAAGAAAATTCCCTAATCTAAAGAAAGAAAGATATCTATAAAGGTACAAGGAGCATACAGAATAGATTGGAACCAGATAGATTGGACCAGAAAAGAAATCCCCCTCACCACATAATAATCAAAACATACATAAACATACAGAACTAAGAATATTAAAGCTGTAATGGAAAAATACCATGTAACATATAAAGACAGACTATTAGAATTACATCTGACTTCTCAATAAAGACTCTAAAAGCCAGGAGGGCCTGGACAGATGTGTGGCAGACTCTAAAACAACTACAGATGCCAGTCCAGACTACTATACCCAGCAAAACCTTCAATTATTATAGATGGATAAATAATATATTCAATGATAAAGTCAAATTCAAACAACATCTATCTACAAATCCACCTCTATAGAAAGTACTAAAAGAAAAAATACAAAACATGGAGATTTTACACACTTGAAAACATAGGAAATAAGTAATCTCTCTCCAACAAAATCAAAAGAAGGGACACACATACCAAACTACCGCCACGAATATCAACAGAAAAATAACAGGAAAAAACAGTCATTGATCATTAATATCTCTCAATATCAGTTGTCTCAATTCCTCAATAAAAAGACACAGACTAACAGAATGGAAGTGAAAACAAGATCCATCCTGATGCTGCATCCAAGAAATACACCTTAACAACAAGGATAGACATTTCCTTGGGGTGAAAGGATGAAAAATGATATTCTAAGAAAATGGACCTAAGAAGCAAGCTTGTATAGCCATTTTAGTATATAACAAATAGACTTCAAGTCAAAACCAATCAAATAAGGTAGGGAAGGACACAACATACTCATCGAAGGAAAACTCCACTAGGAGACTTTGCAATTTTTAGCATCTATTTCCCAAACACAAGGGCAACCCAGTTTGCAAAAGAAACATTACTACAACTTAAATCATATATTGACCCTCACACAATAATAGTGGGAAACATTAACTGACCAATAGACAGGTCAATCAGACAAAAACTAAAGAGAGAAATGCTGGATCTAACAGACCTTATAAACCAAAGGGACCCAACAGATATTTAGAGACCATTTCACCAAACACAAAGAACATATGCTCTACTCTGCACCTCATTAAACTTTCTCCAAAATCAACTGCATACTTGAATGCAAAGCAAATCTCAACAGACACAAGAATATTAAAATAACTCTCTTTATCCCATCAGACCATCATGTATTAAAGCTAGACTTCAACAACAACAGAAACAACAGAAAGCTCACAAACTCATGGTAACTGAACAACTTTCTACTGAATAATAAATGGGTCATGTCAGAAATAAAGAAATTAAAGACTTCCTAGGATTCAATGAAAATGAAGACAGAGCATACCCAAACTAATGGGACACAACAAAAGCAGGGTTAAGAGTAGAGTTCATTTAAAAAATGGAGGATCTCATGCTAACAATTTAACAGTATACCTGAAAGCTACAAAACAAAAGAAGTAAGCGCATCCAAGAGGACTAGACAATAGGGTATAATAAAATTGAGAGCTGAAATCAATATGATACAAAGAGAACAATACATAGAATCAATGAAACTAACAGGTGGTTCTTTGAGAAAATCAATAAAATAGACAAACCCTTACCTAAACTAACTTAAAGGCACAGAGAGAATATCCAAATTAACAAAATCAGAAACAAAAAGGGAGACATAGCACACTGAGGGAGTCTAAAGAATCATTAGGTCATACTTTAAAAACCTGTCCTCCACAAAACTGGAAAATTTAAAAGAAATGGTAATTTTCTTGATAGGTACTACTTACCAAAGTTAACTCAGAATCAGGCCAACAATTTAAATAGACCTATAACCTCTTCTGAAATAAGAAGTAGTCATCAAAAGTACCCCCCCACACACACACACACAAAAGCCCAGGGCAAGATGGTTTTAGCATAGAATTCTACCAGACTTTCAAAGAAGAACTTTGAGTAGGCAGAAAGATTGTAAGATCCAGAGAGGAAAGAGGACACCAGGAGAGCAAGGCCCTCTGAATCAACTAGGTAAGGAGCATATGAGCTCACAGCGGCTGAACAAGAAAGCACAGGTCCTGCATGAGTCTGCACCGTCAATATTATAGCTATTAGCCGGGCGGTGGTGGCGCACACCTTTAATCCCAGCACTTGGGAGGCAAAGGCAGGCGGATCTCTGTGAGTTTGAGGCCAGCCTGGTCTACAAGAGCTAGTTCCAGGATACAGAGAAACCCTGTCTCGAAAAAAAAAAAAAATTATAGCTATTAACTTACCATTGTTATAGGACTCCTCACTGTGAGTCACTGACTCTTGGGCCTGCTCTTTCCTCCTGTTGGGTTTCCTCTTGTATTTTATGGAAAAGAATATATTTCAATAAAAGGAAAAAATCAAAAATTATCCAGAACTTAAAAATGGAACAAAAATAACTATCTGATCTTTTGTCATAATACTCCATCTTCTAGAATGCATATCAGAGAGCCATGGGTCCCTCTGGGAATACAATTTTGACAAACAACTGGAAACCTTCCAGATATTTGCAAGCAGCTTGGTAACCTTGTCACGATGGAAATCCTATCTCTCAAGTCCTCATTAAACTAGCCATATTGTTCCAGACATGCCTTAATCATGTAAATGAAATGTCGGCACAGATTTCTTTTATTAAAATCATAATAACACTTCATAGTGAGTTTTGTCTGCTCAGCAGTTTGCACATGTCCAGCGAGCAGCCTTGCTAGTGGTAGGCGCAGTGTTGATCTACATCTAGGATGCAATGGTGTTGTGTAACCATGGGGATCACACTTCAACTGTGCTTCTGTGACTGCTGACTTGATCTACTGCAGCTTGGTCCATTGTGCAGCCTCTCCTGCTCGGCGCCTGTGTCTTCACCTCCCTAACATCCTCAAATGTGAGGCCTCTCCTGCTCAGGGGCTGTGTCTTCACCCAGCTAACATCCTCAAATGTGAGGTCTCTCCTGCTTGGTGCCTGTGTCTTCACCCAGCTAACGTCCTCAAATATGAGGTTGCCTTCTCTTCGAGGTCTGAAAACGTTCCGTTATGTGATCCTTATGTTAGGTATACCTGCTGAGCTGTAGGAGGACATCCAGGATCTTTCTACATCTAGGCTACTGCCGTGAACATGGGAGGGCAGATCCACAAGTTCTTGCCACTGTGAACACCACTACGCCCCACCCAGCATGATAGGATGAAGTGTCTCAGAAAAGGTGAGCCAAAATTCACTTTTCCTTCCATAATTTGCCTCTTCATGGTGATCTGGAATCAGTTAATCCCCACCCAGCAAAGGATGACTTCTCCTGTGGTCCTGATTCCCACTTCCCTGGTGACAATCAAGGATGGGCTAAAAGGAGTCTCGTAAGAGTGCTGGATCTGAAAACTATAGACACTAGGCTGCAAGATGCATGATAAGTGTTTGATGGTGTATCAGAAAGTCCACACTGAAATACGTTATAATCCAACTGTCAAAAGTCAAAACTAAAATAGTAGTTTGAAGGAATAGGGAGGAAAGCAGCTTTCCCCATACAGGCCGACTTCCATGAACCTCTAACAAGATCTCTCAGAAAAAGCTCTGCAGGTCAGAGGGACTGCGTTGACATGTTCACACAATGCTTCCAAGCAGCAAACCTGTGCTGAATAAAGCTGCCCTTCGGAAATACGTGAGAAACTGGCTTCACCAGGCAAATAAGACCAATTAGACCTGCCTTGCAGAAAGCCCCGAAGTCATGTCTTCAGGTTGAAATAATGGCCTTCCAAAGAACAAAATTCAATCATATGGTAATCTAACAGTAAATATACAGGTAACTACAGAATAGTCTGATTCTATAATAATGGAGTGTAAACCACTTTTAATTCTAGCATCAAGATTAAACTTCAAAACAATCACAATTACGGAGATAGCTCCACGGATACACAATCTAAAATATAAAAACTTTGACATCAGTGTAGAGAGGAAAAACTTCAAATGCACAGCTGTAGGCAATTATTGAAGTTACCAGCAACACAAAATAAAATACTAAAATTAAACCACAGTCTAGATAAGCTCTACAAGTATCCACCAAAAATTCTATCTCAAAGAAATTCTTTTTTACTAATTTGAAATTGTCATTTGCCATCTTGGAATTCAGCTTCTGCTTGTTACCTGTGCTTATACTTTAGCCCTGGAATCACGCAAGCCTCCTTACTTATTTCCTGTCAATCATCTCTGGCCGTCTACTCCAAGATGCCTAAGGACAATGACTCATGCACCCCTAAAAGCTAAGGTTTATAAATCTATCTTAGGTCTTGCAGGCATTTGATTTAGCTAGACCCTATGGGTCAGAGGGAACAAAGATTTGCCCAGAGTATCTGCAGCTGGGATTCGCTGGCCAATCCTCTGGGGGCTGGCCAGCAGCCTTGATCCACTCTGTCTGGTCTTTTCCTGTTTGCTCTGCACTGCATGGGCACACTTCTTAGCAGAATCGCTTCAGCTTGCCCATGAGGCTTGAGTCTATAATGTCAGCTTCACTGGGATTCACACAGCTCCCACGGACTCAGCTGGGCCTTCTGTGCACTGTGTGTTCGGTGTCTACACTGTGTGAGCTGTGCATCACACTTATAGCCACAGAGCACATTTCCTTAAATGTAAGAATCTGTGTTCTCCGTGCTGCGATGCAGAGAGCATCCGTCTGTTACTGGAGTCACAGTGGTGAGTGCTATGTGTAAGGTGACCCACCACTGTTTGCTGGACACAGTCCAGATGCAGAGGATGCATTCTCCTGTTCTCTAAAGAACAGTGCCTGTGGGTGATTGTTTCGGGCACCCATCTCCAGTGATGGCTCTGATGGGATCGGTGAGGGAAGACAGGATTAAAAGTGCATCTTTATATCTCTTCTTTGTCAGAAGAACCTTTTCTTGAAGAAGTTTATGATATAGTAACCACCATAATTAAAATATAGTGTACAGATGTGTATGAAAGGCAAGTGTTATAGTTTCTGCTTGTTGGCAAAATAATAATAAAAAATGTTTGGGAAATTAAAACTATCCAGGTCTTTTCTCATCACAATCTACCATATGGGTGACAGAATGAGGACTCACTTCCTTCCATTCCTGAGCAAAGGGGTACAAAGAACATGGTTGACCGAGGCTCCCATAGCCACTCAGTTTCTGGTCTTTATCGGATGGGAGCCCTCGCAGATTCTTGGTGGTGTTCCTTTCACTTTTCAATACAAAGAATACCTACTCAAGAGGCTCCGTACAGTTCAGAAGTAAAGGGACAAGAAACTGAAAGGTTGGAGATGACAGGGAGAGGCCCCTCACAATATGGCTTCAAGCTTCTGTGGTTATGCCCAGCATAGTCCGGTTCTCACAAGAGCTCCCTCTCAGTAAGAGACAATCAGAGCAATGAAGAACAACAGCAATCCATTTGCATTTGTTTTTCCTCCCACCATGAGTAGCCTTGCTGGGGAGTTGCCATGGAGACAATGGTGCCAGGAGCAACAAGGTGCACTGCACCAAAGCCCCAGAGAATGAGGGCTGGCCTTGTTGGAAGTGTGTCCTAGGCAGGTTTATTGTACTTAAGGAGAAAATGGGAATCTGACCTGAGTGAGGAAAACACTGCAAAGCATTGTGTCTGCAGAGGGCCATTAGGTTGGTCACTGAGCGCTTTGGAGAGGAAAATACCCATAGTGCTCGGGCACACGAGAGACTCAAGGAGAGAGTAAGGACTGTGACTCTGAGCAGCCGCTTCTGAGATCGAAACACTTCTGGTGGTAGCAGAGCAGCTTCTTCTTCACTGTACTTCCCTGCCAGGTTGAAAAATGATATTACAATATTAAATAGCAATCACCATGATATTAAATAGAAATAAGAACCTCCTAGACTAAATCAACCAGAATGAATGGAGCTTAGCAGAGGTTTTAAAGCACCACATTGCTATGGTGGTCATTATGGTCATCATTGCTGGACAGTGGCTTTCTAAACCAACTATTCCTCACCCAAGTTACTCTAATGGCCTATCATATGCTCATCTGCCTGTTCTCATTCTAAGAGTTGTACAGACCACAGCTCTCCTCAGAATGGAAACATATTCTTTCATTCTCTCTCGCTTTCTCTCTGTCTCTGTCTCTCTCTCTCTCTCTCTCTCTCTCTTTCACTATAATACACACACACACACACACACACACACACACACACACACACACACACAGAGATTATGGTGCATTTAATATGAACAAAAGAGACCTGAGGTCAGACATTTGGGCGTAGCAGAACTGAGACACTGAAGTTTGTACTAGGACACAGGAGTAGACAGTGCAAGTTCACCATGAGCCGATACATTGCAGGAACTTGTGTTTCCAGCTATATGGAGGATCTCTCTCTCCCTCTCCCCACCTCTCTATTGAGAGAGGGTTTCTCTGTGTATACCTGACTGTCCTGGAACTCACTCTGTAGACCAGGCTGGCCTCAAACTCACAGAGATCCACCTGCCTCTGCCTCCAGAGTGCTGTGATTAAAGGCGTGCGCCACCACCGTCTGGCTGAGGTTCTCTAAGAATCACCAGGGAGTGTGACATTGCAGTATAAGACTTTCAACAACAAATTCCACGTGGCAAGCATTTTCAAACAGGTGGCATTCTATCAAAATAGCCACACTGAAACAGAGAAGTGCCTTAGAATTAACACCAGTTTATCCTGTCTTTGTCTTAGGTGAAATTTCTATAATATAAAGATTATCTCATTAAAAGAAGGCTTGATGACATTTAATATATCCACAATGCTGCGTGAATAGCACCCCTATCTGACTCTAAATCATCCTTATTATATTAAAGCTAAAGTCTGATGCCAAGCATAAGAGAGCACACATTAATCTAGGTACTTGGGAGACAGAAGCAGGTAGATCTCTCAATGTCCATGGCCTGACTACTACATACCAGGGGATATTCTAGCTTGCATGCCCTATGGGAGTTAAATGATGTTTTGTAATGATAATTATGATGTCTGTGGAGATTGTTCTTTGTTGATGGTAACCTGTAGCTAAAAAAATGTGGGCCAGGCCATAGCAATATGATGTGTTGCTCCAAGAGAGACTCTTGTCCTTGTCCACTCAGCCTGCTTTCTGTCTGTCTGTCTGTCTGCCTGCTTGACCTCCTGTCTGTCAAGGTAGACTCTTATATAACCACGACTAGCCTCAAACTCACTTTGTAACTGAGTACGATCTTGAATTTATGATCTTCCTTCTTCTCCCTCCCAAGTGTTGGAGTTACAGGTGTGGACCACCAAGCTGGGCTCTCAGAGACCAAACTCAGGAGTCAGAGACAGAAATGCTGATGGTGTATTTGAACTGGGACAAATCGGTCAATCCCTACAAGCTTCACTGTCTTCCCCTGTCAATGGAGAGTAATGGCAGGCATCATATAAACCTTTTGTGGAAGTGCGATGGCACCCTGCAGGGGAAACCCCACAGTACCTAGGAGCTGGGGCTCCATAGACGGTAACTCCACGTTCAGCTCCTTTTGTGTCTACCTAGGCAGGGGAGACACCTGAGCTCTCACGAAGGAAGTGGACTCACGTGACACAGTCTGCGAAGGCCACCCTCCCTCAGAAGAGGAGCAGGAGAAGCACTTCTCACCCTTCAGATGCTGAAGCTCATCCCAGAAACCCCTTCTGAACCAGACCCACCTTTCCATGGCCAGGCTGGAACCCTTTCTGAACCAGACCCACCTTTCCATGGCCAGGCTGGCTTTATACAGAGTCCCATTGGACTTCTAAACTGCCCACTTCATTAGAGTAAAAACCATTTACTTCTTTCTAACCTCTTGAAAGCTTTCAGTAACAAGGTTGGCTAATTTCTCCTAACAGCCTCGTGCATTTAGTGTTTGACTCTAGGTTTTGAACTATTACGTGTCTGTGGGATTCTTATTTCTTTTTAATCAGACTGCACACTTCTCAGAAGGAAAAGACAAAGCATATTTAAGAAATAGTTTTAAATTTTCACTCTGAGACAGTTTGGAAGGAGATAAGTTAATGCAAACTAACAGAATTCATCAATAGCAGCAAATGTCAGCAATGATGCTGTAAAGGTAAGTTTGGCCCAAACAGGTGGGAGCAGAATGACTTTCAATTTACAGATAATGAAGACGGCGTTAACAAGTTAAATGACAACAACCTCTGTCAAAATCCTGACAGCCTGGGAGAGACTCCTCCACAGAACACTGTTACCCTGTGTGGGCCAAGAATCACTCCAGAGTAGGAGCTGGATGCTCAGTGGAGCAGGCTGTGGTGGCCACGCTCATACCCTCCACGCAGGAGAAAGGGACAGCGCTGATGGCGTATCTGTCCCTTCTCTCCTCTCCTTTCCTCATATTTTGTGAGTTACTGTGGTGGTTTTATAAAAATGGCCCCCATAGGCTCATATATTTGAATGTTTTGGCCATCAGGGAGTAGTATTTGGCAGTATGGCCTTGTTGGAGGAAGGTGGCCTTGTTGGAGAAAGTGTGTCACTAGGGGTGGGCTTTGGGGTTTCAAAAGCCCAAATCAATCACAGCATCTCTCTTCCTGTGGTCTTTGGATCCAGATGTGGAACTCTCAACTCCTTGTCCAGCACTATGTCTACCAACAAGCGGCCATGCTTCCTGCCATGCTGATAATGGACCAAATCTCTGAATCTGTAAGCCAGCCCCAATTAAATACTTTCCTTTATAAGAGTTTCCATGGTTACAGTCTCTCTTAACAGCAATAGAACACCGACTAAGACAGTTATTTTGACAATTTCATACATGTGTGCAAAATACAGTGGCATTTTATTTATGTTTTAATAAATAAAGCTTGCCTAAAGCTCAGAAGAGCAAAGCTAAGGCACTAGAGGTCAGGCAGTGGTGGCACACATACACACACACACACACACACACACACACACACACACACCTTTAACCTCAGGATTTGGGAGACAGAGGCAGATGGATCTCTGTGAGTTCAAGACCACCCTGGGCTACACAAGATCAATGTAGAAGCAAATCCAGGTGGTGGTGCCTCACACAGATCTGGGAGTCCCCTCTGTGTACTGTGATTAGCATTAATTAATAAAGAAACTGCCTGGCCAGTTGATAAGACAGAACTTATGTAGGTGGAGAAGACAGAACTGAATGCTGGGAGAAAGAAGGGTGGAGGCAGGGAGGAACACCTGAGCTGCCAGAGACAGACACTGGGAATTTTACCTGGTAAGCCACTGCCACGTGGCGAGATACAGATTAATAGAAATGGGTTAAATCAAGATGTGAGAGTTAGCCAATAATAGGCTAGAGCTAATGGGCCAAGCAGTGATTTAATTAATACAATTTCTGTGTGGTTATTTCAGGGCTAAGCTAGGGATGAGCAAGCAGGTCCTCCTCCTACATCACACCTTTAATCCCAGCACTAAGAGAATATAAAATGGGAGGAGACGTTTAGTCTGCTTAGTCTGTGATTGCACAGCTTTAGTAGCAGTAAGACTTCTCTAGTGTCTTGGCTGCTTTTCTTTTCTGGTTTTGGGTTGAGCCGCAATATCTGTCTCTGGGTTTTTATTATTCATGCTACATGTGCAATGTATTGTGATCATATTTTTCCGCACTATCCTTTCTTATCCTCCTCCACTCCTGCTTCTGAACAGCTCTAATTTCATATATGTGAGCGTGTGAGAGTGTGTGTGTGTTTGTCTGTGTGTGCACGCCCCCCGTGTGTGTGTGTGTGTGTGTGTGTGTGTGTGTGTGTGTGTGTGTGTAGATAGCCTCAATTTTGTGTGTTTATGGTTCCGTGACCATGCCATAGCAGAAGACAGTGCTTTACAATATTCTTCCGCATCTACTGGCTCATACAATCTTCCTGTACCCTCTAAAGCAATCTTCTCTAGGCCTTGAAGGTGACAATGCGAATAACCCTGTTACTAGTTACTCATTCTCAGCACTTTCTCTAATTTAGGGTCTCTGTGTTAACTCTTTCCCACTCCAAAGAGAAGCTTCTCTTCCATGGACAGCAGGACTAGTCTAAAGATAGAAACAGAAACATGTAGAAAGCGATTTGATCATACATCTATAACATCAGCAGTAAGCTCTATGCCCCTAGGGTTTGTAACCTTCCTGCCATAGGCTTTGGCCAGTTTATAGCCCGGGTATGTACGGCTTCTCATGGAACAGTCCTCAAAGCGAATCAGAAGTAATTGGTCACTCTAAAACAACCCTGCCACTACTACACCATCGTACCCAGCAGGTCGGTACACAGGAGACACAGCTGGGTAAGACTGTTAATGCCTACTTCCTCCAGCAGCCTGGTAGCACTTTCTAGCACTATGGTGACCACCCAGCAGGGAAGAAGCTTTCGGCTCATTTCCAGCTTGATTTGTCTCTGTGGTTTCTTCAACAGTGAAGTCTTCCGATCTGTTTCTGGTGGGTTTCCTGTATCTAGCACCAATGTGGTAGAGGCTGACTCCTTGTTTGTTTTTCATATGTGTCTGTGTGCCTTTACCTTCCGCTATTTGAGATCAAGAGCCGTGTTCTTCAGATCTTTTTACTGAACATATCTTCATGGTGGGACCACAATTTAAATCCTCAGCACACACTCTAGTTAAGGGTGCTGCTAAAACTGGAGTGACTAGAGATGCCCACCAGAGCGCAGAAGGGAAGCTCCCTCTGAAGATTTGAACTAGTGCACCAGTTGTAACCAGATACAATTCGATAGTTTCAGAAAATACACCATATAATATTACACTCTGAAAGAAAGAGATCAGGACCAGGAAACAAATGACTATATTCCTGGCAAAGAGGAAAGATGTTAGTTTCCATTCACGTGTCCTGCTTTAACATCCTGACGTAGCGTATGGACACAAGAATGGTAGTGCCTATGGATCTAGAAATAATATATATAATTTATAAAAATAATAAAATAGAAATAATTTTTAAAGAATATACTTTTATTTTAAATATAAATAATTTAAAAAATAAAAATTAAATTAAAGAAAAGTGGGGAGTGAGAGCTGTTAGTGTTATTCCATTTTCCTGAAAAGAGGACCCAAGCTCCATCACTAGAATATTCTCTATACTGCTGAGTTGGCACATCTGTGAATGCCAGCCCCAAGTAGGAAGAGACTGCCGAGCTCACCATAGTGTGCCCAGCACTCACCATGCAACAAGTCCTCAAATAAATATTAAATTGGATTAGCGATGAGTTCCTGTTTGTAAAATGACATTGTGGGTTCATTTGAAATTAAAGCTAAACTGTATATACCAGTAAGTGGAATACTACAAGCTCTGAATTGAACATATTTCTCCACAAGACTCAAGCCCCTTTCCTAGACCCGGGACTGGTCTCCACCAATCCTTTCTCATGGAACAAGTCATGCTTCCTCTGTCCCTCTGCTCAGGTCATTCTGTCATTTCTTTATTGTTCTTTGAGAGAGGACCCCACATGGCCCAGGCTATCCTTGAGCTAAGCACATGGCTGAAAATGACTTTGAACTTTTGACCATCCTACCTCTCCCTCCTGAGTGTTAGGAGCATGGGTGTGCACCACTACACCCCACTTGTGCAGTGTTGATTGAACCTAGAGTTTTGTGCAGGCCAGGTAGGCACCCCACTAACTCAGCCACAATCCAGCCCTCTTTTGTAATTTCTAGAAAATAAAGTTCTGTGTACACCCCACAGTCTTAAATCCGTGACACCAACGAGCATCTTCCACTGGCATGCTGTGTGTGGTATTGACTTTTTGTTTTCCAAACGTGGCCATAAATCCATAGTGTGGCCATTATGAGTTTCATCTTAAAGTCCGGAAACGCAGTCAGCCAGCCTCTGCAACAGCACAAACATAAGACAAAGATATGCTGATAGTCGTAAAATTCAGGTATGAGTAAGAAAAAGCTCTTTGGCAGATACATACATATCTCTGTGGGCTCTGGGAGCTGAGAACCTAGCAGGAGTGGGGTAAGGAGAGCACAGCCCTGCAGGGGTGCACTGCGGCCTAGGCCTGCCTGGACAGGCTTCTCCCTCACCTTTACAGCCGAGCATCTGCTTTCTCCTGGCACAGCCTGAGGATTCTGACTTTGGACTAAACCCTGTCTATTTTTTTATTTATTTATTTATTTATTTATTTATTTATTTATTTATTTGGATTTTCTAGACAGGGTTTCTCCATAGCTTTTGGTTCCTGTCCTGGAACTAGCTCTTGTAGA
>NC_022012.1:8786374-8787178 GCF_000317375.1 Microtus ochrogaster | reverse complement strand
CCCACCTCCATCCAGGTCTAGTAAGGTGAGCATCCAAACTGCCTAGGCTCTCCCAAAGTCAGTACGTGCAGCAGGTACATTGCCATTGTACCTGAGGGGACTGTGCAGGGGACCCCCCCCCCCCGAGTGCCAGGATGTTGCTGGCTGTTCCAGTTAGGATTCAGGCTGTGCTGAGGTCATCAGGAGACAGAATGAGGGAACAGATAAGGCTGTCCGTTTCTGACAGGGACAGTCCAGAGGCAGGCTGTTCTACCATAGAACACCTAGGCAGCTGCACGAGGTTATAGCACCCTCTCATCACCAGGGTGGAGGAAGAGAAAAGGGAGCAGAGTGGGTGGGTGCCTGCCAGTCCCTCGCAGAGCTGAGCCTTCGACTCTGTCCAGTGCCCTCTTCCCAACCACAGCAGCTGCTCTCCAAGGGAGAGGCTGTGTGTTAGTGAAGACTTCCTCAGGCTGAGATGCCTGCAGGGCCTATCTGTCTCAGACCGCAGACTATTCTGCATGGGACAAACATCCTTAGCGTCTCCTGGAGAACACTGAGAAAGGACGTACAATGAAACAAGCGGCAGGAAACTGATTTCTTTGATTCAGTCTTCCTTTGTTTGCAGTTGGGCTTCCAGGCAAACGAATAAGTAAACTCAGTGCTCTGAGCTCAGCCTTGGGGATACTGAGATGGGTGTGGCGTCTGCTACTGATTCTGTTCACTCATCCTTCTTCATTTTCCAGGGCATCACTGGGCATCCTTGGTTTCCTGCAGAGGGAGAGAGGGAGAGAGAGAGAGAGAGAGAGAGAGAGAGAGAGAGAG
>NC_022012.1:8759734-8786194 GCF_000317375.1 Microtus ochrogaster | reverse complement strand
GAGGAGGAGGAGAAGAAGAAGAAGAAGAAGAAGAAGAAGAAGAAGAAGAAGAAGAAGAAGAAGAAGAAGAAGAAGAAGAAGAAGAAGAAGAAAGATGGAGTCTTTGTGGCCCTAGGTTCCTGCATGTGGAGCTGGCATGACTGAGTGGATTCCCAGCTAGGGCATCTCTCCATAACTATTTCTTTCCCTCCCTGTGGATGAGTCCTTTTTCCCTCTGCAAACTAGGGTTGCCAGGGCTCTACTCTTACTATCTCTTGGGTACCAGACCAACCCTCTCCACCCTTCTGCGTCCACCCCTACCAGAGTCACTGGGGTACCAGACCAACCTTATCCACCCTTCTGTGTCCATCCCTACCCGTGTCACTGTCCTAGTATTCAGTCTGGCTGGGAGTGCATTGAGTGGGTGTCATGTCACCCTGACAGAAAGAATCTCTTTTCAGAAAAGTTGCTGTCCAGAGGGAGGAAGACAGCAGGCAAGTCATCATTGTCCAATGTTATCAGATCTAGGAAGGAACCAAGAAGGTCGGTGAGAGTGACAGCCATCTAACACAGGCTGGAGAAGGCATCCGAGCCGCATTACGGAGAATAAGGGGCAAGAGGGGTTCGAACAGTGGAGGAACGTGGGCACAGCTATAACACAGGTATAAACATGAGTTTGGGGAGAGCAAGAATTCATTATCAGAAGCACAAAATTCAGGAATTTCTCCTGTAAGTTGTGTTGAGAGACTGTCTATCCATAAGCAGAAAAATGAAATTAGACCTTCCTCTGGCAGCAGATACACAGCTCAGCTGGAGATGGAGTAAAGTCTGAAACAGAAGAGTTGACACTACTAAGCCTCCAGGGGAAAATTCCAGAACCTTCTTCTAGGCAATGACTTCTTGGGACCAACGCTAAAAGCAGCTGCTGCCTCAGAGACACACAGATGGCTTCCACAGACTGAACCTCTTCTGACGGTCAGTGGTGAAGACAGGCTGCTCTTAGGGGGCTGACGAGTCTAACAGATGCAGGGTGTGTCCTCTACTACGTGGGTCGGCCGATTTGTTTCAATGCGCACTAATATACACAAGGCGGGCAGGAAGAATGTGAAAGCTTCTACAGCTTAGAGAACAGCCTTTCTTTTAGCCTATACCAAACTACATCTCACTTCTGTCCCCTCCTTGTGCCCACTGCCCACACCACTTTCCCAACCTCTGAAGGCACTCTCTCCTGAAGCTGTCTGACTAGCGGGCACCAGTCAGGCCATCCTTAGAGTGTCAGTCAAGAACTTTCAGAATTCAGTACTTTTTATTATTTATTTCTTTATTTTTAATTCTATTTATTTACCTACTTGCTTACTTACTTATTAATTTGGTTTTTTGAGACAGGTTTTCTCTGTGTTAGCAGGCCTGGCTGTAATTCAGTATTTTTAAAGAATAACAAAAAACTGGTGGCTTTGGTTGGGGACTGCAAAGAACTAGCCTCGTCTCTTTAGAGAAGGTACCTTGCCGTGGGTCTCGGTCCCAGGAACCCATTCTTTGTTAAATGGCTGGAACCACCAGGGATGGTGTCACCACACCATGGTCCTAACTTAGCCACCTATAAAGTCCTCCTTGATGTGGCAGGCAGGATATGCAGAGGCTCAGAGGAGCAGGATGTAGACATTGCTGGGTCCACTAGCCTGACTAATATGTCACCTAAGGCCTGGACACTGTCCTGGTCACCCTGACCACAAACACTGGCCCCTCTCTGTACCCTTACATGTGCAGGACTTCTGTGTATCATCTGTGCAGTTTCCATAACAGGCCTGTTAAGGGGAAACATAGTCAGCAAGAAGTTTCTGGACGAAACAGGGAGTCGGGGTTCTCAGCCCAGGTTTCTTTACTGCAAATGAGGAAACCAAGACTCGGGAAGTCAGACTGTCACGTCCTAGCAAGGCTAGGATGCACAGCGCCCTCTTTCCTCTTCCATACACAGGGCCACCACAATGCTGGCTCCCTTCCCCCCACCTCATGTCAGCCAGGGGCTGGATCTTCTGCAGAGAGTGAGACTAAGGATTTCTTAGTGCAGAGCCATAAAGAAGCCACACTTTGCTGTCGCCGACTAATTTTCCTTTCGCTGCGTTTGATTCCCAACTGATTATTTCCCAGGGAAAGACTAATCCATAATAAACCTTTGAGCCTCACAGAGCCAAATGCCAGCCCTGCTTCCTGCATTGTGCCACCTGTGGGATTCCTGATGTTGGCACGTGACAGGTGGGGCCACCGGTATCCTCTCTGGAAATTTCCCTTGATGCTCAGCTGCCTGCAGCTGGCTCCATCGGGCTACCAAGCAAGATTTCTACCCGAGCTCGTGGTCACACTTTCTAGAGGACCCCTTCTCATAGGGCTCACTTGCACCACAGTAAACCCATGCAGGCGGCTCTTCCCGACAGCCACCCTTGGCCAGTCCAAGTTTATAAGCACATGAAATTTAAATCACATACTGGAGAGAAATTTTCTAACAAAGCTCCTTTCTCTGTCTTTAAGCCACTTCCATGGTGTGCTTCCTCAGCCTTTTAATTGTACACTCTCCTCTGAGCTATATTCTACAAAACTTAAACCTTCAACTATTCCAGCAAGGTGTACATTATAAGGGCTATTATTATTGCTGGGCATCCTGCCCACGTTTGTCCTTTCCCCTCTGGCTTTTCTTAGACATTTACTATACTTTTCATCCGTTTTCTTTTCGAAACTGAAGAAAACACGAGTCCCCTCTTCACTGTCATTGGGTATGTCTGTTATTCTTGTCCGGCTAAATTCCTCTTTTTTATTTTCATGCAATTTCTTCCACCCTCACGCCCCTCCCTACCAAATAAATATCTTGTAAGGACACTGAAAACTGCAATGCAACATGTACCCCCCCCCCCACACACACACACGCCGGCTACCACAGGGCTGGGCAAGTGACCAGGGCCAGGGCAAGCATAGCATGGCATATCAATGTGACGACAAGGTAATGACTCAATTGAACCAGCCAGACTTTCCCATGAAATTCACATGGACTAATGCTGGGAAAGGGTCAGTGGCCACTAGGATGGAAAGACTGCCATGGAGCCAAAGACCTGGAACAAGTAAGTCATGGGAGATTCCCTGTAAAAGAATGTGTGACAGTAGTGGGGCAGGGATATCCTGACTCATGGGAAGCCAGGATACACTTAGAGCTCCAAAAGGACAGCCCTGGGGGTGGGGGTGGAGTTAGAGCTGCAATAGGACAGCTCTGGGGGTGGGGGGCATAAAGCTGCAATAGGACAGCTCTGGAGGCCGGAACTGCAATAGGACAGCTGGGGGGAGGGGAGCCACAATAGGACAGCTCTGTGGGGAGCTGCAATAGGACAGCTCTGGGAGGGAGAGGGGGGAGCCACAATAGGACAGCTCTGGAGGCTGGAGCTGCAATGGGACAGCTCAATCCTGGAGGAAAGGTGTCCTGACTATTTCTATTCGGGAAGCCAGGCTACCTGAAGCTAGGGTGAGGCGGGAGATGGTCTCCCCAAAGGATACAGGGATCCTGCCCTTCTCCTGGAGAGCAGCTCCAGCTGAGCTCTGCTCTGTTCCCTTACAGTAACGTCCTAGCAGAGCTATCTGCTTCTTCTCCAGCCCAAGATGTTTCTTCTGCTAACACTCTGCTAAAGGGAAGCCAGGTGCAGAAATGTAGCAACCTCCTCGGGCTCCAGCTAAAAGTTGTTACTCCCTGCCCCCCAAGCTGGCCTTAAGGTTCTTCTGCTAGCTGGCCTTAAGGTTCTGCTCAGCAAGGTTTTTCGGCTCAGTCCCCTGAGGGACATCCCAGCTAGGTTCTTCTGGGGCGAATGAAAGTCATTACCCAAGACTCTTGAGAAAGAGATTTTTTTTTTTTTTTGAAGGAGGAGTCCAGGAGAGTGGTCGCTTCTGCCAGGGAGGGATAAACAGCTTTTAACTGAAGGGGTGGGGGGGGGTGGAGAGGCTTCTATAGGGCTTCTTAAAGGCAGAGTTTTCCCAGGAAGACAGGGGATTGGTTAGTTTTTCCCTGCTCAGGGATTGGTCAGTTTAGCTGGTCAGGAACAGAGATGGCTCTGACTTCATAACCAAATTATGTTTCTTTCACTGGTCCTTTTTAGCTTTTTGACTCTAATCTTAGGACCAGGGCATATTTCTTTCACTGACTCTGATTCTAGGGACAAAGTGTGTTTCTTTGACACTAGTTTCAGAGTCAGTGCACATGTCTTTAGTCCTGGATTTAGGGATAAAGATGTTTCTCTCCCTGGCCCAGGTCTCAAATACAGGATGTGTTTCTTCTTTCTCTGACTCTGGGTTCAGAGTCAGGGTGCTCAGTGATTGGTTGGTTTCCTGCTCCAGATGTCCCTTTTACCCTACATTCCCTGCTCACACTGTGTGTGTGCAGAGGGTCTCAGACAAAGAGGAGCAAAGCAGAGGGAGATCCAGCTGGAACCTTAGCATCCTGCTGACCCAGAAGCCAGCAGAGGGAGATCCAGCGGGAACCTTAGCATCCTGCTGACCCAGAAGCCAGCAGCCTCACTTCCTTCCAGTTCCTGTGGATTCTTTTCCTAACATTGGTTCTGGTTGGACTTCTGTGTCATAGTGGAACAGTCTGCAGCTAATGTCATCTTCCCCCATCCTTCATGCTACCTCACCATGCCTAACGTGCTTCAGATAAATGTTACTTCTCTGCATCTTATTTCAAACCTAAATTATTTCAACAGATTTTAAGGACCCTCCAAAATCTGCTGTGGCTAGGACTGCGGACTTTGAAGCATTAACAGCCCCAAGGCATATTCTCTCCAAGGACTGTGCCGAGCCTTTCCAGAAAACACAGCCTCTAATTCCGGGCTATGCATCCTGGTACACCACGCATGTTGAATATTAAGCAGCTTTAAATAACTGATGTACAGGTAAACCTTGCCTGTCCTTACAGGAGCCTGCTGCGGCTGTTAGGAACCTGGAGCAAACCCAGATTCAAAACTGGCTGAGAAATTTAACGAAAACAGAGTGAAATTCCATCAGCATCAGAGAAGCTGCTTCTGAGGAATCCAACAGCAGGTGAAAGTGCTACCAACACTGAGTCCCAAACTCAGCCAACGGCTGAATAAACAGAAGAGATACCCGCACTGAGACTGGAGGGCTCAGAGCGTAGAACACTCGATATGCAAGGCTGAAAGGGCAAATCTGACCCTTAGAATCCACATAAAGGTGGAAGAAGAGACCTCACTATGCAAAGTCATCCTTTATTATTAATATTATTTTATATTATTATTATATTATCATCTGTATGTTTATGGTGCATATGTGTGTATGCTAAATACATGCGTGTACGCACATATGTACACACACATACTCACCAAAAACATACAGATGATAATATATAAATTTTTGTTTGGTTTTTTGAGACAGGGTTTCTGTGTCTAGTTCTAGCTGTTCTAGAACTCATTCTGTAGACCAGGCTGGCCTTGAATGCAGAGATCTGCCTGCCTCTGCCTCCCTAGTGCTAGGGTTAAAGGTATGCACCACCACCACCTAAAAATAATATATAAAATTTTAAACTCTGTTTGCATAGCAGGCAGTTTCTTATGCATCGTTATCTACGAAACACAACAGCAAGAAATGGCAAAGTCTACAAAGACAAAAAGATAGGGGGAGGTAGAAAAGTGATAATGTCCTTCCAGTAGTGGCAGTGAAGAACAGAGGCTCCAGCGCTATGTGTAGTGTTCTCTGGGAAGACAACGAAGCACAATCGTGGTGAGGGGATCCAAGGAGCTTGCAGGAAGAGCATGCCTAGGAAGGAGAAGCCAGTAGTCACTGACACTCATGAAGGCCTGCTCCCTCTGCGCTGTGGGACAGTCTTGGGGATTCATATCTCTGTTCACTGTGCTGAGAAGAAAGTTAATTGTACAACTGAACCTTAGCAGTACTTAAGATCAAACCCACAGCCTTGAGCACACCTGGGAACTCCCAGAGCTCTTCCCCCGCTCCAGACTACCTTGGAATTCACTCTGTAGCCAAAACAGACTTTGAACTTGCAATCCTCCTGCCTCATCCTTGCCAACCTGTCTCTCTGCCCCCTGTGATAATCCTGCAGAGATCAGCGCAGCAACAATGGAAGCCTGCAAACAGGTATGGGGGGTGCATTCTTCATAAATGGAATAGCCTGAATGCCCTTCTCTGTGTCTTTGCCCTCTATCATAATTATTTTCCCATTTCTCCTATTTCTTGTCCAATGCTCAATAGAAAAAAAAACAACTTATGAATAATTGAAGTGATAAAATCAAGTCCATTATTATATTCCATAATATAATTTTGGTGTTTCAAGCCAAGGTATAATGCAAGAAAGAAAAATGACCTTAGGGAAAGGCATGATAAGGTCATATCCCATAAGAAAAATTACAAGTGTGTCAGTTGAGAATTGGAGGGAGGACAGAAGGAGAATGAGGTGATTAAGACCAGAGTACATTATGCATGTATAAAAATATCACAGCAAAAGCCACTGTTATGTATAATTAATATATATTAATTAAAAACATTAAAGTTACAAGTGAGGGAAGAATTTTGGGGAGATCATCTCATTCCTGGATCCAAAGCAGCATAGTGAGAGGAGTATGTGTTTTCTCCCCATGCACACGAACATGAGTGCTCCAGACCTGTGCACACAGTCAAACATGAGTGCTCCAAACCTGTGCACACAGTCAAACATGAGTGCTCCTGACCTGTGCACACAGTCAAACATGAGTGCTCCCGACCTGTGCGCACAGTCAAACATGAGTGCTCCAGACCTGTGTGCACAGTCAAACATGAGTGCTCCAGACCTGTGCACACAAACATGAGTGCTCCATACCTGTGTGCACAAACATGAGTGCTCCATACCTGTGTGCACAGTCAAACATGAGTGTTCCAGACCTGTGTGCACAGTCAAACATGAGTGTTCCAGACCTGTGTGCACAGTCAAACATGAGTGTTCCAGACCTGTGTGCACAATCAAACATGAGTGCTCCAAATATGTGCACACAGTCAAACATGAGTGCTCCAAATATGTGCACACAAACATGAGTGCTCCAGACCTGTGTGCATAGTAAACATGAGTACGCACAGCCAAAAGTCCAGCTTCTTACAATGTTCCCAGGGAACTGCTAACGTGAAAAGGAATATAAATGTCAAGGTAGGACAGCTGTTTCTCCCTCTCTTCCAGAAGCCTCTCCAGCAGGGACAGCACTCCAGGTCTCCTCCCTGGCTTTTGGAAGAGATGGAGGATCTTTGAGAACAGTGTCGTGTGAAATACACATCCTCAGGAGAGAACTTCTTCCTCACGGCGCTGAAGAAAACTGGAGCCCAATGGATGAAGCAGCACGTCTGAACAGCATTGTTCTTTCCCTTGCCCTGGACCTCTCAGAGCCTGGAGGCACCCCTGTGTGGGAGTCGGATTCTCATTGCAATGTTTCTTGGGTCCAGTTTTTCGGGAGAGAAACTTAAAAAACCTGCCAGTCAGGTTCCTCCACTGAAATAAAGAGGCTTTTCAGAGGGCCAGAGGCAATGCTTGGGGAAGAACCGCTATCATGTGACCATTTCAATGTCTTGGAACTCACAAAAGAAAGCAAGTTCAAGTTGGCTACTATTCATTTGTCTACTCCTTCATTTGAGACACACTGGTGTGTAGTGTATTCTGGCCTTGAACTTGCTGTGTAGCTCAGGATAACCAGGAGGATAATCTGATCCTCCTGTCTCTGTCGCTCAGATGCTGGGACTGGGATTGAACCCAGAGCCACACACCTGCTCAGACCACACCCTTCCCCCTGGCCTCCATCCTCGATCTTGACTTGACTCCTCTGGATGATATGGGAGTCATAAAAAGCCAGAGGCCTTTAACCAGATCAAGGACTCTTTGCAATGAACAGTTGCAGGGAAAGCTGGTTGGACAAAAAAGACAGACAGACTGTGTGATACACCACAGCTTCTACTGCAAGACTTTTTTTTCTTTTGGAGGGAGGTTGCAAGGGTGGAGAGTGGATGTGGAAGGACTGAAAATGTGTGGGATTGGAGTGCATGATGCAAAACTCACAAAGAATCATTAAAACAAAATATGGGGGAAAGAGAACAGTCTGGGGTCAGGGTGTTTTCAGGAAAGCAGTGTTGATACTGTCATGGTTCTGACACACATTTGACCTCTAATTTCACACATGTGCACTGCAGCTATGTCAAGGCAATACAGGCATGGGCTATGGTGCTCACAGCAAGCTTAGGAAATGATGCAAATGTGGTGTCCACGAATGGTGTGTCTCACCAGTGGCGCTCACAGCACCCATCACCTTGGAAGTTCCTAGTGTGCATCGTGACATCGTGACTGTGTGTTTCACCTCCCTCATGACAGGGCTTCTGGGAGCTCTCAGTAGCCTCGTCTCACGGCACAGCAGCTCAGTGCAGCCACACACCCATGTTATGGAACTGTTTCAGCTACAGAACTCTGACACAGCCCAGGTTTATCCCACTCTCAAGCCTATGACGCTTATTTCAGGTGCCTCTTTTTGTTTGTTTGTTTGTTTTTTGTTCTTTTCTTTTTCTTTGAGACAGGGTATCTCTGTGTAACCCTGACTGTTCTGGAACTCGCTCTATGAATCAGTCTGGCCTCAAACTCACAGAGATCCCTTGCCTCTGCCTCCCAAGTACTGGTATTAAAGGTGTGTGTCACCACCGACTGGCTCAGCTACCTCTATTGATTAGGGAAAAAATTATATCTTTTTTCATTAAAAAAAAGTATTTACATCAGTTGAAATTTAACGGTCACCTATCAGGAGGACAGCCATGTACAAGTAACTGGAAGGATTCATTTCTTGGGCACTCTGGGCTCAGCCTTCCTAACACTGTGACACTTGAACACAGTCCCTCATGATATGGTGACCCGCAACTATAAAATTACTTTCATTGCTACTACATAGCTGTAGTTCTGCTGCTGATATGAATCATAATGTAAACATCTGTGCTTCTGATGGTCTTGGCCAACCCTGTGAAAGGGTCATTGGATCCCAAAGGGGTCGTAACCCACAGGTTGAGAACCACTGGCTTAGCCTCTCACTGTGGGCTGTGAGGTTTTAGGAGGCCTGAGAGATTGCTGTCTTTTTCTTCCTCTTTGTCTCCACCTATTTAAAACTTCAAGGTGTTCTGTAAAACCACTTGTTTCCAGTGACTCATCTTGAAATTACTGATTTCATCTTCCTGGTTCTTCACAAAGCCAGAAATAAAGATCAATACCACATTGTTTTCCCTCCCAACACACACCTGCCCTGCAGCCTGGAGACCCCAGCGCGGTTGTTGTTCGTATACCCAATAACATGCTCTTCTTCCATCTTTCACAGAAGCAGAAATCTGTCTGGAGAACAGGGCCCCCGTCTGCTGTGTCCACCTGCAAGCTCCAGAAATGTCTGGCAAGAGTTCACCTAAGTGAATCAGCATAGAATTCTGAGTATCTGCTTTTGCAGCTGGCAGTGATCGTCTTCTAGGCATTCAGCTGGTCGAAGGATGAAGTTTCTTCTCCTTGGAGTTTAGGCTCTAGCAGGAGTAAGAGGAAGCATGACTAGTCCAGATTGAGAAATAGTCTTGGGTGGAAAATAAAGAAGGTGGCATAGCATAGAGTAACTGGTGTGGAGCTGTCTGAGGGCTGGCAGTCAGAGGGCAGTCAGTCTAAGGGGCCTCTGAGCTGAGGCCAGAACTCCCATTAGGGAAGAAGATCTGAAGGAAAGAGAAGCTAGTGCCACTGAAAGTCTCAAGGAAGGGGAGAAGTGGGTGAGGTGGGAGGACTCATCGGGACTCAGACCCACAGTGGAGAATTTGAATCTTATCCCAAGGGCAGTGAGCAGACAATGAAGGAGTCGGAAGCTAGGTTCTGGACCATTGCTGCAGGTTGGCAAGAATAGTGCAGGAAGTCCAGTTAGCGGGAGTGTCTCATTTCCTTGGCCACTGTTTTTTTCCACACCTGTGCTTGGACAAGCAGCCCTAAAGGGACACGGTGGACTATATTTTTTTTTTAAAGAAAAGAAAGAAAATGTTTGGAAGAAGATGGGTTCCAGAACCTCCAGGGAATTGTAGGGGGAAATGAGTGTGTATAATCAAGACACTTCACATACATATGTGAAGTTTTCAAGGAATAAATAAAAGTACTTTTAATAAGAAATGATCATACTTGGATTGAGAATTCAGAGAGGATGGAGGAGGTAAATGTCTTCCAGGGGAGAACGGTATGAAGCAAGACTAAATACTTACCCAGACTGCCACCAATTTTTGGACCTTGGAAGTGTTATAGAGGCAAAGATTTGGGGAAAGAACGAGAGGTAGCGCAGTGCTGAAAATGTCCAGTTTGACCTACGTTTTAGCCATCTAAACAGAAATGTCAAGCAGACAGCAGATATGCCGCAAAAGAGAAGTCAGAGGAGGTGGCAATGCCTGGAAATACAGGGAACACTCCAGAAGGTTTCTGAGAATGGGGTCCTTGCTGTGTGCTAACTCAGCATTTAGACCTAAAGGTGCCCAGTCCTCTGTGTGCTGTGTGTGCCTCGCTGGCGTCTGGTGTTCCTGTCGAGTCTCCTTCCCGTTGTCAGCCATGTCTTCTTGAAGTACCCACCCAAGTCAAACCAAAGGGTGTCACAAACCTTCCTCTGACAATATGGGTGACCCTGAAAGGACTCCTAAGAAGGGGCTTCTGACCACACGCTGGACCCTTCTTCAATTCACCTCCTCTTCCTCTCCCCTATCATCTTCATTTTCTTTGTACGGGTAGGTGCCCAGCTGCCTCCCCACTCCCCATGGAGCCTTGACTTTACTCCATAGTCAGTCAATGCTTTGACGTTTACAGGTTTACTTATGCCCAGGTTCACTTGCTTTTTCACTTACAAGGTTGGAAGAACAAAGACTGTCAGGTTCATACAAATGATTCTCAAAAGGGGAACACCATGGAGAACCTGCCCCATCCAACACATAGAAGGTCACTGGGAAGCATGCTATAATGTGGATAAAATCAGGGGCTTTATACAAAGGGAAATAAGCCAATCGTGGTAGGAAAACTCCATGTGCTTGCTTGAGGAAGGTCAACAGACAATTAAACTCTTAGTAGAAACAGAAAGTAGAATGTGGTTTCCAGGAAGTGAGAGGGGAGGCAAATGGGGAGATGTTTAGTAGGGAGACAGTTTCAGTTTTGTAAGATAAAAATCATTCTAGAGATCAATTTCAGTGCAATGCGAATTTAACTTATTGAGCTTCACAGTTAACCAGTGCACTTTAAAGCTGCTGAGAAGGGAAACTGTGTTATGCTAAATCCCAGCTAAAACAGAAAAATATTGAAAGCTAAAAGAACATAGGTTTGTACAAAAAAATTGAAACGACTGTAGCTTTGAAAACTGTTTCTCCAAAATGAAGAACTCAAGAAAACTGATCTAGACATAAGTATTCTAAGCCCAATAAACATAAGGAAATAGAACTCTGCCAATCACACAAAACTCTGTTGGATATACCTCCTCCAGGTTCTGCAAATAGAAAAATCAACATAACTGCTATTTGATTTTGACTTGGATTTGTCCATCACTAGCTGAAGGCCCAGTTAAGTCAGGCACTAATATTTGAAGTCACTAAGAAAAAGCCCCTTCCCCTCCATCCTCCTTGGCGAGATCCTCCAGACTCTCCTTCCCTAACAGCCATACTAGCCAAGAGTCAATGCCCATGTGTGTTCCTCCGTGACTATTCCCCAGAGTGTCAGTACATCCCAGAGTCCCCAGCCACATGAGTGTTTCAAGTCCTCTTCCTCGACCTGTATGACTCTGGTATTCCTGACTGCTTTATGCTTGGTGCGGGAATTTCCTCCTCTAGACTCTGGATCATTGTTCTCCTGGTTCTCTCTTGCCTACCGATCTCTCTGGTGGGTCCTATTGTGTCCAGTTTCCATTCAAATGTCCTCTCTTTACCCCAAGTTTCTTGCTCTGTTTCTTTCTTCAGAGAACTCAATCACAATGCACAACTTTCAGTCTTAATTATCTGTGCAGTGTTGAGAAACAAATGTGGGTTTTTTTACTGTACCTTATGACTGTATACAAAGGTGTGGGCGGGGGGAGGCAGTGAATGCCATAGGAGCAAGACAGAACCAGAGACGTAGGCCAGAGCAGGTCTGAGGCAGCAAACGTGACATGGGCCAGAGCAGGCCTGGGACAGTGAGTTCCATGGGAGCAGGAGCAAACCCAGACCAGGGTCATTTGTGGAAGCAGAACTGGGCCAGCGACCTAGGCTGGAGCAGACCTGAGAAAGCTAGCTCCATGAGAGCGGGAACAGGAGCAAATCCAGACCAGGGACACTTGCAGAGGCAGGACTGAGCCAGCAACCTGGGCCAGAGCAGAGCAGAGACAGCGAACTCCACAGGAACAGGTACAGGGGAAGAACTGCTGAGCGAGTGGGCCAGAACCAAAGACGGCTGCAGGTCCAGTCATGAATCTGGGACCTTCAAGGGAGTAGACTTGAGCCAGGACCCCTGTGGATCTGGGCATGAGTCTAGGACTTTCGAGAAACTAGGTCTGAGCTAGGACCTCTGTGGGTCTGGACATGAGTCTGGGACTTCCAAGAGAGTAGGCAGGAACCAGAGATCTCTGCAGGTCCAGGAGTGAGTGTGGGACCTCTGAGGGAGTAGGCTTGAGCCAGGACCTCGGTGGGTCCCAGCATCGGTCTGGGACATCAAAGGGAGTAGGGGAACCAGAAACCTCTGCAGGTCTGGGCATGTGTCTGGGACCTCTGAGGGAGCAGGCCTGAGCCAAGTCCTCTGCGGGTCAGGGCACACCCGAGTCTGGGACCACTGAGGGAGTAGATCAGAGCCAGAGACCTTTGCAGGACCAACCCCAAACCAGGGACCTCCGCAGGAACAGATCCAGACCAGGGATATTTATAGAAACAGGTCTGAGTTGATAACCTAGGCCAGAACCGGCCTGAGACAGCAAACTCCAAGGGGGCAGAACAAAGCCCAGGAGCACTGAATGACTTCCAGGACAACGGAGTAACCAATGAGATAATTAGAACTGTGGCACTGACTTTATCATAAGGAAGAACCATCTGAGCCTTGGATTCACTGGCACCTAGAAGATTAATCAACCGAATCACAAACAACCACAACCACACCAATTAAAGGAAAAGATGAATAGACAAGGTAGGAACACAACCTCACAAAGAGCAACATAACACCAGTAAAATTTAGAGACCCTACAATAGCAAGACTTAAACAACCAAATATAGATGAAGCAGAAGAAAATAACTCCAGGAGAATATTTGAAACTGTTAAAGAGGAAATGAGAAATTTCCTTAAAGAAGTGGAGGAAAAGACAAACAAAAAATTGGAAGACACCAACAAATCTCTTAAAGAAAACCAAGAAAAAGCAAGCAAACATATGAAAGAAACTATTCAAGACTTGAAAACTGAAATAGAGACAATAAAGAAAACACAAGATGAGGGAATTATAGAAATAGAAATGATGAGAAAATGATCAGGAACCACAAACACAAGCATAAACATCAGAATACAAGAGATGGAAGAGGGAATCTCAAGCCTTGAAGATACAATAGAGGAAATAGACTGACTCATCAGTCAAAGAAGACATTAAATCAACAAAAGCTTAACCCAAAATATCCAGGAAATACGGGACACCATAAAAAGGCCAAACCTAAGAATAATAGGTATAGAAGGAGAAAAAGTTCAGCTCAAAAGCACAGAAAACATATTTAACAAAATAATAGAAGAAAACTTTCCCAACCTAAAGAAAGATATGACTATGAAGATACAAGAAGCTTACAAAACACCAAACAGACTAGATAAAAAAAAGTTTCCTGGCCACATAATAATCAAAACACTAAACATACAGAATAAAGAAAGACTATTAAGAGCTGCAAAGGAAAAAGGCTAAGTAATATATAAAGGCAGACCTATCAGAATTATACCTGACTTCTTAAATGAGACAACGAAAGCCCTAAAGTCTTAAGTCAAGTGTTATGCAGACATTAAGAGACCATGGATGCCAGCCCAGACTATTATACCCAGCAAAACTTTCAATCACCACAGAAGGGCAAAACAAGATATTTTATGACAAAACCAGATTCAACCAATACCTAGCCACAAACCCAGCCCTATACAAAACACTAGAAGGAAAATTTCAACCCAAGGAAGTTGGCTACATCAACGGACAATTGATGGTCTCATAGTAAATCTCAAAGAAGGGAAAAGCACACACATTAACATCACCAACAACAAAAACTAAATTAACAGGAGATAGCAATTGCTGGTCATTAATATCCCTTAATATAAATGGACTCAACTCACCTATAAAAAGACACAGGCTAGGGGCTGGAGAGATGGCTCAGAGGTTAAGAGCACTGGCTGCTCTTCCAGAGGTCCTGAGTTCAATTCCCAGCAACCACATGGTGGCTCACAACCATCTGTACTGAGATCTGGCGCCCTCCTCTGGTGAGCGGGCATACATGGAGGCAGAATGTTGTATACATAATAAATAAATCTAAAAAAATTTAAAAAAAAAAAAAAGACACAGGCTAACAGATTGGATACAAAAACAGAATCCATCCTTCTTCTGCATACAAAAAATACACCTCAGTCTCAAAGATAGACATCACCTCAGAGTAAAGGATTGGAGAAAAAATTTCCAATCAAATGGACCTAAAAAACAAGCTGGTGTAGCTATCCTAATAGCTAACAAAATAGACTTCAAACTAAAATCAATCAAAAGAGACAAAGAAGGACATATCATATTAGTCACAGGAAAAATCCAGAGAAACATCATCCTTTACAATAGCCATAAATAGCATAAAATATCTTAGAGTAACTCTAACCAAAAAAGTGGAAGACTTGTATGACAAGAACTTTAAATCTTCGAAGAAAGAAATTAAAGAAGACACCAGAAAGTGGAAAGATCGCCTATGCTCTTGGGTAGGCAGAATTACATAGTAAAAATGGCAATCTTACCAAAAGCAATCTACAGATTCAATACAATACTCATCCAAATCCCAGAAAAATTCTTCACAGACCTCGAAAAAATGGTACTCAATGTCATATGGAAAAGCAAAAACCCAGGATAGCCAAAACAATCCTGTACAATAAAAGAACTTCTGGAGGAATCACAATCCCTGACTTCAAACTCTACTACAGAGCTACAGTACTGAAAACAACCTGGTATTTGCATAAGAACAGACAGGAGGACCAATGGAAATGAGTAGAAGACCCAGATACATTAATTCCACACACCTTCAACTACCTGATTTTTGACAAAGAAGCAAAAAATATCAAATGGAAAAAAGAAAGCAGATTTAACAAATGGTGCTGGTATAACTGGATATCAACATGTAGAAGAACGAAAATAGATCCATATCTATCACCATGACCAAAACTCAAGTCCAAATGGATCGAAGACCTCAACATAAAGCCAGCGACACTGAACCTCATAAAAGAGAAAGTGGGAAGTATACTAGAGCACATTGACACAGGAGACCATTTCCTAAATACAACCCCAGCAGCACAGACACTGAGAGAAACAATTACTAGGTGGGACCTCCTGAAACTGAAAAGCTTCTGTAAAGCAAAGGACATGGTTAACACAACAAAACGACATCACCAACCCCACATTAGACAGAGATCTGATCTGCAAAACAAAGAGGTCAAGAAATTTGTGGTCAAAAAAAAAAAAAATCCAATAAAAAAAATGAAGTACAGACCTAAACAGAGAACTCTCAACAGAGGAATCTAAAATGGTTGAAAGACACTTAAAGAAATACGCAACATCCTTAGTCATCAAAGAAATGCAAATCAAAACAACTCTGAAATTCCATTTTACATCTGTAAGAATGGCCAAGATCAAAAACACTGATGACAACTTATGCTGGAGTGGTTGTGGGGTAAAGGGAACACTGCTGCATTGCTGGTGGAAATGCAAACTGGTACAACCCCTTTGGATGTCAGTGTGGTGATTTCTCAGAAAATTTGGAAACAACCTTCCTCAAGACCCAGTAATACCACTTTTGGGTATATATCCATAGGATGCTCAATTATGCCACAAGGACATGTGCTCAGCTATGTTCATAGCAGCATTGTTTGTCATAGCCAGAACCTGGAAACAACCTAAATATCCCTCGACTTAAGAATGGATAAGGAAAATGTGATACATTTACACAATGGAGTACTACACAGCAGAAAAAAATAACGACAGCTTGAATTTGCAGACAAATGGATGGAGCTAGAAAACATCATTTTGAGTAAGATAACCCAGACACAGAAAGACAACTATCACATGAACTCACTTATAAGTGGTTTTTAAGCATAAAGCAAAGAAAACCAGCCCACAATCCCAGAGAACCTAGACAATGAGGACCCTAAAAGAGACATAAATGAATCTAATCTACATGGGAAGTAGAAAAAGATAATATCTCCTGAGTAAACTGGGGGCATGGGGACCTTGGGGGAGGATTGAAGGGGGGAAGGGAGAGACAGGGAGGGGAGCAGGGAATAATGTAGAGCTCAACAAAAAAATAATAAAATAAAATAATAATAATTAAAAGACAAAGGTGGGTGGGTATCGTCTTAGTACTTACAGACTGGCCTCAGACTCCTCACATCCAGACCCTTCCATTGTTCCTACATAAGAACATTTCTTGTAATTGCTGATGTGTATTATCTTTCAGACTATGCAAACGAGGAAATAGGTTGCCTGTACATCTCATGCCGCCATCCCGGCCCAGGAGTCTCGCTGATCCTCAATGGGCCTACTTCAAAGTTCTCCGTGAACACTCCCCCACACCTGCTGTGTCTACTTTCTCAGGGTCCTCTTCTTCTTCCCAGTGACTGTACCCACTCCTTCCTGCCGTCGTGTCCCTACCCAGACGTCTTGTTTCTAGCACTCCATCCCCTGCTCTGGAGTACTCTTTCTTTATTTTTTTTTAATTTATTTATTTATTAAAGATTTCTGCCTCCTCCCCGCCACCACCTCCCATTTCCCTCCCCCTCCCCCAATCAAGTCCCCCTCCCTCATCAGCCCAAAGAGCAATCAGGGCTCCCTGCCTGTGGGAAGTCCAAGGACCACCCACCTCCATCCAGGTCTAGTAAGGTGAGCACACAGAAGAAGTTCAAATGGCCAAAAGACACTTAAGGTCATGCTCAACTTCCTTAGCGATCAGGGAAATGCAAATCAAGACAACTTTAAGATACCATCTTTCACCTGTCAGAATGGCTAAAATAAAAAACACCAATGATAGCCTTTGCTGGAGAGGTTGTGGAGAAAGGGGTACACTCATCCATTGCTGGTGGGAATGCAAACTTGTGCAACCACTCTGGAAAGCAGTGTGGTGGTTTCTCTGGAGTGCTCTTTCTAAAATGCCGACCGGACACAATCAGTTTGTTTAACAAAATTCCTTTACAAACCCTACTTTTTTCTTGTCCTACTATGAGAAAGTTCAAATTCCCTTCCTCACAGTAAGGTGCGTGCCAAGGCCCCTCCTTGTGCCTTTTGCTTAGTATCCTACAAACGCACTGAAAATCAGCAATAAGTAAGACTTCTTCATCTTCATGTTCTTCTTTTGTAGGTAAAATGTTCCTTTGTCCACGAGTCACAATGTCCCTCTTCTAGTTTAACATGATATTTCCCTTCTCCCAGCCTGGTCTGATCCCATGGTGGCCCTCAGGGTGCTCCTTTACACTGTTAACCTCGTACCTAGTAAAACCAAAACAGCAGAGAACTTGCCAGCACTTCCATCGGTTTGTCCATTATATGTACACCCCTGAGGGTAAAAGAAATGAGCCTATCCACCCTGTGCCCTTAGCATCTAATGCAGTACCATTATAACATTTTTTTTAATTTTTAAAGAAATAAGTTTAATAACAGCATATTCCTGCATATAGGTCATTGTACTTTGCTTTAAAAAAAATAGATTATTTTTATTTATGTGAATGTGGATGTGTGTGTATAGGATAGGTGTACATGAGTGCAGTGCCTAAAGAGGCCAGAAGAGGGCATAAGAGCCTCCTTATGTGGGTGCTGGGGGCGGGGACGACAGAACTTGAGTTTGGTATGTTCTTGGAACCGTGAAGCCTCTGCATGGCCCTCATCCTACTACCGCATGCCTCTGACCACCTTTGCTGGTTCCCTCTGTCCCCTTGGACAGTCCCTGCTTCTGCTATCATGTCACGTGTACTCTATCACTGTCACCAACCATCCGTCTCAGGAAAATGATTACACTCTAAGATACGCATGCACGAATGAGCTGCCCCTTGCTAATTTCTAAGAGAAGATCATATTTGGGAAGACCAACATAGAAGTACATTGTCAGCCTGTCAGTAATAAGAATACCAGGATATCTACTATTTACAATACTCTGGGCACCACGCCACTTTCCCTTTTTGGTTTCATTTTTATTGATGATATCCCTACAGCATTTACAGAGGTGTCAATACTACAGATGCCCCAAATTTTACATGAGTAAACAGAAGCCTAAAGAAGTCAACTAATTTGTCCAAAATCTACAGATAGAAAAATCAAGATTCAGAACTAGATCTCTGTCTCCATTTTACTCAGCTGTCAAACACATACGGTGAGTCGTATAAGACAGTCAAGACTTCAGAGACTCTCTAAGACAACCTAGCCCAAGCAATTTTTAACTTAGATAATTCAGTCATTGTATCTCTATATGGTGAGTATATGAAAACTATGGCATAATTTAAAAATCAATGGTTTTCTTTCCTTTTCTCCACAACAAAAACTGATGTATCTATGTGGCCAGAAGAGGAAGCAGGTATACCCTTAGCTGCTCTCAAGGCGTGTGGTGTGCAGACACAATACCA
Organism: Microtus ochrogaster; assembly: GCF_000317375.1. Classification (NCBI taxonomy): domain Eukaryota; kingdom Metazoa; phylum Chordata; class Mammalia; order Rodentia; family Cricetidae; genus Microtus; species Microtus ochrogaster. The sequence continues at coordinate 8,767,347 of NC_022012.1, read as the reverse complement.
CCAAGCAAGAACAGCTTTTCATTTTGTTTTTTGTTTTGGTTTGGTTTTTCGAAACAGGGTTTAACTGTAGCTTTGAAGCCTGTCCTGGAACTCGCTCTGTAGTCCAGCTGGCATAGAACTCACAGAGATCCACCTGCCTCTGCCTCCTGAGTGCTGGGCAAGAACAGTTTTTTCTTGAGATACTCTTTACTCTTTAAAAACAGGGTTTTCACCGCAGAACGTAATAAAAGTCTGACGCATGTAAGTGACGTAACAAATGTATGCATGCATCCCAGGTGGTGTGAGTTGGGGGTTTGAACTGAACCCTCAAGGCTCAGAGCCTTTGGTGCGGTTCTCACCATTGTGGCATCATTTCGGCCCATGTCGGCTACCTCACAAACAGGTTTTATTCAGGAAAATGTGAGGATTGCCTCTACAAAGCAAGAGCAAGTCAGAACATGGAAATGAATTGTCTCTGACTTTGTTCATCAGTGGGGTTCTTTCTGATGAGTTTGCTTGTGAGCCCCTCTGTGCATTCCTCCCCTTGAGGAAAACCTTCCCTCCTTTGGTCAACAGAGTTGCTCAGGACTTCAAGCCTGAGATGTAAAATGGGTGAGTCCAGCCTGATTCTAACGTGACAGATTGGATCTAGGGGAAGATATTCTGCTAAAACCGCTTGAGTGGGATTCTCGTATAGACTATAGCCACCTGTTAATGAGAGAGACTGTGTCCCAGTCCTAGATCTACCTCTTGTATTGAGTGACCTCCAGACAAATTCCTTGACCTCATGGAATTTCCTCATCCAGGAAATGAGGATGAGAGTAGAAGGCACTTTTTACTGCTCTGAAAACGATGAAGTGCATCGACAGACGTGAAACTTCTTGAAGAGCGCTGATGTGTTCTGTGCCTCTAACAGCTGGCCAGTTTCATGCTCCTATTGTGACTTACATGTGACCATCGATTTCAGGATTCCTTGGTTGTCTATACAGGTCAGCACCAGCCCTCTACAACTCCACAGAGTAAGATTTCTACACTTCCCCCATCTTTAGCAGCTGAATGTCACACAGAATGCATCTATTTCTGACCACTATGGAGGCTAATCAGCGGGACTGCAAATTCATGCCTCAGCAATCAGTGTCAAGCCAGTTGCCTAGGAACCCAGAGGCTTCCAGAAGGGCACTGATCCATCTCTGCAGTGCTACATGCTGCTCCCTACAGGAGGTATCAGAGTACCAGAACATTCCCCCACAGGAGAGCAAGACTACAAGGGATGACAGACAAGAGAGATTGTGGTTACTCCATACAGCACAAGTGCTAGGATTCTGCTGGATACTATTTGTGTAATAGATTAATGATCTTCTCTTGTATTTGACTGTCTTCTACTAAACCAGCATCTGTTTCCTCAGGGAGGATTTTTGCCATAACCCAAAAGCAAAGAATGAGCTGCGTTTCAGCTTTGCGTTTGCAAGAGAGGATCTTGAAGGAAACTGCAGCTACTAATGTGTTTGCTCACCTCGGAACTGAAAGCAGTTTATCAGAAGCTCTAGATAGAAGGAAACTTGGGTGTTTGTGACCTATGGGGTTTCGCTGTTCTTCTAAGGATGAAGAAGAAAGTGAAAAGAACTTCTGATTTGAGGCACAACTGCCAGACAAGGAGATCTAGAGATAAAGGATGGGAGAGAGGTTGGCTGTGGGTCTCTGAGTACGTTCTCGGCACAGAGGCCAGGTATGTATGGAGGCAGACAATTTCATCATGATCTATAAGGCAGTAAAAATCTCAGACATGTTGAAGGAAAACCCACAAGCAATAATTTTTTTTTTATGTTCTGCTTTCTCAGGCTGCCCAGCTAGCCTCGGATAGCAGGGCAACAAACTATGGAAGTAGTATTCACCAGGAGGAATCTGGTGCTGTGCACCAGCCTTTTCTTGGTTCTCCCATCACACAGAAGGGATCTGGACACTCCTGGATGGTTCAGAAAAGACATGAACACTGGATGATGAATTTACTCAATCCAAATATTAGCCAGACCCCAGATGGAGGAGTCTCTGGGAATTTGAAGCAACAGAAAGAGACAAACTGGAGTGAAGCCTGCTGACCAGGAGACAAAGGGCAAGCTCTTTGAGAGACTCCCCATGCAGTATATCCTGGAGGAATACAACTTTATTCCAAAAGCAGATAGATGTTCCCCAGCAGGTCTGATGTGAACACTTCACAAGAGCAATGTCAGGTGATGCAGGTGGAGCAGTTACGAGATGAGCACCCAAGTAGCCAGAGGACAGCATGCAAGCAATCTCCTCCTCAGCATCCCTCAGACACTTGTTATCCAGGCCTTTCCTTGAAGCCAGGTCCCCACTCTTTACGGCAAGAGTTAGGCTATTTGGAATGCCTGGTTATTTATCTAAGAGACAGTTATATTGAAGGTAAAATATGTGCTGTTTTCTAGCATTGGCAGAAATTCCATACTAAGACAAAACTGGTCGTATTGAAAAGAACATACATAGCTTGTATGTGCAATGGCAGATCAAATTTGAGTCCTCGCGGCCCAGAACTAAACATGTGGTGCTATCAGAGCATCAAAACTACAGTGTTTCTGCTGTGAGGGTAAAAGCTTTCCCAAAGAAATAATGTTTGATGAGAACTTTGAGGAGCAAACAGGAATTATCCAGTTAGGAGGAAGTTGAAGTATATTTCAGGAAAAAAAAATTAAAAAGCCTTGAGTCAAAAAAATTTGGGTAAAAGCAAGTAGAGCATTGTCTGGAAAAGCAAAGTTATTTTAGAGACATATAGAGGGTGGGGAAGGTGGCTCACTCAGGAAAACGTGAGGAGGCATGAGGACCTGTGTTCACACCCTACATCCATGTAAAAAGACAGGCATGGCTTAGAAAGTGGAAGCATGAGGATCCCTGGGGTTTGACCAGTTGGTCTCACCAAATCAAGTGAGCTTCAGGTTCAGGAAGAGACCCTGTCTTAAACTATGGTTGTGAGTGACTGAGGAAGACGCCCACAGTGACCTCTGTCCTCCACACATGCATAGACATGTGTGTGCACCCATGTGTGCATGCACACAGACACACACACACACATGAACACATGCATAGGTACACACCAAAAGAAAATCGAAAGGCATGTGTGCACACACACTCACACACACACACACACACACACATATGAACACATGCATAGGTACACACCAAAAGAAAATCAAAAGGAAGGAGTTTAAGGGCAATTGGTATGAGCAGGTAGATTGCCATCCACTGCCTGTAGCTGGGAAGTCATTGTCCTACAAAGCTACAAAGTCCTCTAAGTGGTTGGGGACCAAATAACCAGTCCTGTTCTTCAAGGTCTCTGAATCCTGTGGCAGGGATGCAACACTGTAATACTTCCCTCAGAAGCTGAATCGACTCACTAAGGCACCCACTGGCACTCTGGCCTAGGGATGGGAGGTACCCTCTTAATGCCACACAAACACTGATGTAAATTAACAGAGAGCTTTTAAATGTGGTCAGTCTGCATGGCCATGTGACTTTAAAAGAAACTGATCTTTAGGAACAGAAAGGAACTACTGAAGGGTCTTGGGGGGAGGGGTAGACATGACAAAGGGATTTATTCCAGCAGCAGCTGTAGGCAGGCTCCACAGGAGCCAAGAGTTTCCAGAAGTTACCGCCGTTGTCCAGGCATGAAGCAAAAAGGAAGATTCGATGGTCTCCATGGTAACAGAAAGAGAAAGATAAGGAAATTATTTTGAAGGCAGAAACAACAGGACTTGATTACTGATTGGCTATGAGTATGGGGAACAGGCGGCCGTGATAAATGACTCGGGTTTTGTGCTCAGGAAGCCATGGGAATAAAGCTGAAATAGGAACACTAATCAGAAATGCTGCTTTGAGAGGGAAAGGGAGAGCTTGGCTTAAGGCATGCTAGGTTTCACATAATGACAGAATATGTAAGTAGAAATAGTCTCTGTGCATCAGGAAGGGTAAGTTTAGGACATTTCCTCTTTTTGTTTCTCGTCCCCCTCACCCTGACCTCTTTAGCTTTAAATACATATGAGAACGCTTTTTGGAAGAAGGGGGTTTGGGTGATAATTCCATGGCTTTTTTATTTTTAATAAGCCATTGAAGAAGGCCCCAGTCAGTATCATAGGCTTTGTCTTCAAGTGAACACGAAGAATCACTCAGTATTTATTTGTGCTTGCCAGTTGAATAGGCATGATTCACACTAATAGAATCTGAACCTCTGAGAGGTAATGAAGGAAACAGAGGAGGCCGGTAATAACCGACTATGTGAGGTTAAAGGTCAGCTACACATGCTACATGGGGGAACCACGGGGAGGAAAGACATGGTACCAAATCAGAGCAATAGAGACCAGAGTGATGTGGGGAGTTTGAGACAAAATGAAAACTCGCAAGAATTCATTTTTGGACAGGGATAACTTGAGTCATTCTTTCCTTAGGAAAGAAAAGTAGATTGAGGATACTGCTCACGTAATAATAATTACTAATTGACTTTATTACTACCCAACCTTATTCTTACAGTCTTATCACCCTCGCGGATTCTGTAAACTGAGCAAGACCATGAGGCTGACCTTCAGCAGAACTGGACCTCCTCCACACATCTTCAGTTCCTAGAGCCAATCTTTCCAGTGAAGATGAGAAAGTCCATAAGGTTTCATGAGGAAATTCGGTTGCTTATTTAAAATAGCAGAGAGTAAAAACTCCCAAAAGAAGACTGCTGGAGGCAGTGTCTCCAGCAAGCTTCCTTCCCCATCTTGGACAAACAGTCCTGCTACAAGAGAGATCCACAGGTCTTTCCACCTTCCCATGTGAGTGCACATGCCTTCACAGGAATATGTCCATTGACGCAGCTGCTAAGTTTCTAGATTTCACAACGAGCTTGTTCAGCTCTTTCAACTGAACTGTGTGTTCGTGAGATGCAGTAACAGCTGGATGGGGCAGTACCATGTGTCTGTGGGATGCAGTGACAACCGGATAGGGCAGTAGCCGGCATCCATGGGATGCAGTGGCAGCTGGATGGGGCAGTAGCCGGCATCCATGGGATGCAGTGGCAGCTGGATGGGGCAGTAGTGGGCGTCCGTGGGAGAGGAAAGGGAATGGCGACTTGTCTCCCCCACTTCCCATTCTTCCAGCCTAGTGTAGCTTTCCCACTGTAGGTCAGAGTGCGGACAGAAATGATCAGGTTCAGGGCAGGTCACTTCACTTCCGCACCTGTCTACTGTGCTGTTTGGAGAGTTGGTCAAGCCCTGTCTGGATGCTGAGGAAATGAAAAGCTCCATCAAGGTTAACGGGCTTTATGACGCTCCTTGCAGAGCCTACTGGGATAGCGGACGAGTGAGGGCTCCATTCTCCTATGCTGGCACCTGCAGAGTCCCCAATGTCACCTGAGAACGAGCAGGTAAACTTCCTCTGTAAACTGCAGACATCGAATCTTTACATTAACTTTTACATAACATGTTTTCTTTCACTGCATTAGAGGGACTTTCCTACAGCAAGGATCTTTATCTCTGCAGCTCCGTGTATGAGAGTTCGGTTTCTTTTCTGCCTGGCGGTTTCCTCTGCGCCTTCGCCTTACCAGCATTCTATGACTCACAGCTTCATTTCTCATAAGTCGATGCTGAGTGCTGTCTCTGACTCTATTGGAAGTGATGGATTAAAAATATTCAAGTGAAAATAACTAATGCAGTTACACTTGAGCTATGTGGGGTGTCCCCGCATCCCCCCCTTTCTCTTTTGCTTCCTACTTGCCAACCTGCTGGTCACAAACAGAGTTGGCTAACTATTCTCTGTGACTCTCATTCTCCACAATACATCACCTCTTATCAGGAGGAGGAGGACAGTTCTGTGGTCTCCTCTCGGCCTCTCTCTCTCTCCTCTCTGATTTGCTCCTTGCACCCCACATGCTGCTACCCCCTCCCTTGCTGATTTCTCCTTCCGTGCTGCAGCCAGGGCAGCCAGGGCAGCCAGGTCTCGTTGCTGTTCCTCTCCCTCGGCCCCAGCTATTTTCTTCCACCAGTTTTATGTGCTCTGTTAACTTCCTGATTGCGAAGATGCCTGGTATTCCTCAAGGGCCATACTAATTCCAAGCCTGGCATGAGAGCAGAAACTGGAGGCAGTGAGACAGTGTGTGCTGCCGTTCAGATGGAAGAGCCTAATGGGTGTAGATGTCACAGGCTCCTGTAGGTTCTGTGTTGAAGACAGGTTCCCGAAAGAGCTTATGAATCTTAACCGTACGCCCAGCCTTTGGTATCAGAAACACCGTCCTCCACTGAGCTGTCCTAAAGGTGTTTACAAAGAAAGCACTCGCAGAAGAGAAACTACACCAATACCTGCAAGGGGCAGAGGGGCTTACTGCTCATCACAATGGACTAAGATCCCTAATGTCCAAGTTCCTCTCCTGTTATACAGTTTATGCTATGGCCAGCTGCCGCCCAGGCTTCTTCACATTTGCTTGGCTATTCGGACTCAGACACTCTCCCTCTCCCTCCCCCTGTCCTCATGTTATTCTCTTACTCTGCCTATTTCTAGTCCTTGGAGTAATATGCCCTTTGCTTTGGCCCCGGGAGTCCTGTGTGTTCTATGAAAAGCAGCTAAGAAACTAGCTGGTTAATGTATTCACATACAAGTAGGCAAAAAAAAGTGACTTTTTTTTCAGCTGTCAGTAAGAACATTAGGAAGATGAAAACTTAAAGGCTAGAATTTCTGCTCTATCAACATCTTGAACTAGTTAACTCCCCTCCCTCGCTGCCCCTCAATCCCACCTCCCTGTAGTCTAATGTACCTTCTTAGCCTCCGTAATGATGGGCTGTAATAGCCCGTCTATTCAGTCGAGTGGATTTCTAACCCCATTTCTAACACCAATCTGCTGGTGTGCCAGAACTGCGCCTGTTTTCATTAGTAGAGAAAGGGTGGAGTAGCCTGGGAGAGCTGGCTTTTCAATCGCTCCATCGGAAAATGCTCTGAGTCCCTTCTTGCACTCACCAAGGGCCGCAGAGTCCTCTGAGCTGAAGCATCTAACTGGCTTCACGGCAGTGAACAAAAGCTTCACCAGACCAAGAACCTCAGCCAGGGGAACATCGTAATAGGAGAAAAGATTTCTCTCCAGGCTGGCTCTCCTTCAAACAGAGAGCAATCTCAAGACAAAGTACTCTTCTGACTTTTCTAAACCTCTGACCTTCAGAGAGCTCAGAGATTGAAATGTGCAAATCAATCAAGCCAGCAGCATTTTAGTATAACCTATTTATAGTGATAATCAAATAAAACAGATATCTGTCATTTCAGGTTAACTTAATACATAATGGTAATTATGTATTGGATTTAAAAAGCTGTGAATCATGATGGGTCTTTAAGAGATGACAGGGGGCCCTTTCAGCACACACAGTTCACACACACACACACACACACACACACACACACACTACATATACCATATACACAGCCACACATAACACATGCATCTATACAGCACCACAAATACATATACACACATTACACATCACATACTTACATATCCACAGACACACATACACACTCCACACATCACATACATACATACCCACAGACACACATACACACTCCACACATCACATACATACATACCCACAGACACACATACACAC
>NC_022012.1:8733042-8759111 GCF_000317375.1 Microtus ochrogaster | reverse complement strand
CACACATCACATACATACATACCCACAGACACACATGCACACTCCACACATCACATACATACATACCCACAGACACACATACAGTTTTACCAAATCATAGTGCCTTGATGACAAACGCATCTGAGAGGGTAACAGAAACTTACTATGCCCTCTGCAACTAATCCTTCTGAGTCTCTGTGATCTCAGGTCATTCAAACTCCAGCCTCTGACCCTAAACAAGACCAACTTTTCCTATTTTAAGCATAGTCTTTCGAAAAAGAGAGCAGAATCTTGAGAAAGCTGGTGCAGCTTGGTTACTGCGTGGGGAAGGGACCCAGAAGCCAGTTAGCATGGTGTGAATGGTCTATGGTGGAAGGAAAGTCTCAATTTACATTTTTACTCAGGAGAAGGGGAAGATAGGGAGAAGAACCCAAGATGCATGCAGTGTGAAATGTCACCCATGGGCATGTGTGTCTGAATCCTTGGTCTCCAGCAGGTGGCGCTGTTTTGGAAGGTTGTGGACCCTTTAGGAGGTAGAGCTTGGCTGGAGGAAATGGGTCTCTGGGGTTGAACTTGAGACTTCACAGCGGGTCCTGCCTATTTTTCTGCCTCTGCTTCCTGACGGCAAATGCAATGAGATCATCCACCAGCACTCCCTTCCACCATGCATTCTAGCTATGATGGACTATGTCCCTTTGAACATAAAGCAAAGTAATCTTCCCCTTCAAGCAGATTCTTGGCAGGTATTTTATCATAGCAAGGAGAACAGTAACTAATACAGTTTCCAGGGATGCACTCTGCCATTCCTGCTTATTATTTTGAGCAAAACTGTCTGCTTTTTTTGTGTTGGTTGCCCTTCAGGAACAGAGCTACAGACATTCAGAAGACAGACTATACCCATGCTGCACTGCTGGTTGTCATGAGGGTGAGACGGACCTTGTCAATCAATTTATATAACTGGATGAACACAGAAGAGATGGAGAAACAGCTTAGAGTGTCATAATGGAAAGGCCTTTAGATGCTCAGTTAAAAGCCAGAGGTATTTCTCTAACTACTCATGCTGCCTTCACTGGGACCCCTTAAAAATTTTTTTTTAAAAGCAGGGGTGGCACTGGGGAGACTTCAGCCATCAGAAGACCAGAGCTGTAAGCTGACTGAACAGAAAAGAATCTCCAGGGTTTCAGCATCACACAAACTCAGCGAGCACAGGAAGAAGGAAAACTGAAGAAATGTGTCTTAGAAGGGTAGCCACTCTGCAGCTGTTGGCAGAGGGCATGCATGTCCACAAGTAGGGCTAAGAGTTCTGATCCACAAGTGGCCACTGCCACCCAGACCTGCTAGGAATATAGGTCAGCATGTCACATAGGGTGTGCTCAGACAAAAGTCCAGATTAGGCCAGAAGGCAAGGAGACAAGAAAGACTTGAAGCTAACACCTTCTCGGTGGTTGGGCTAAATCTCTCCTGTGGATCTGATAGCCGAGCTCCCGCTGAGCCGGGAACATAGCAACAGCCCTACCAGATGCTAACACAGAAGGGCTTTTCCTGTCTGGCTAGCCCACCCCATATACCAGTAGGCACCAGCCTGTTGAAGGGTCCTCAGACATTGTGTCGGGATATATAACTCTCTTTGTAGAAGGTACACTTTGACTCACCTATGCCCAGAGCATTTCCTTGGCCAGTCCCCATCTTCCTGAATCTCCTCACACCATTCCCTGAGGTAAGCACTGGGCTGAGAACGGAGAGGGCAAAGATGCTGGCATCTTCAGGTCTGGGCTTCTGCTAACCCCTGAAGAGGCCATTCCTTCAAATCAGGTAGAAAGGAACTTGAACAACGTGTGTATATGTTACAAATCCAATAGTGGGTGAAGTAACTGGACAGGTTACAATGTAGTTGGGAACTTCTAGGTGCTTTCTTGGTTTCTGCTTTAATCACAGCAGTACCATATGAACGGGGATAGTCAGCACCCATGAAACGGGGTTGTGTTGGTCAAGGAGGAGGTGGGTGGGCACCGTAATCAGGTGAAGCGGTGCAGGCTGCGGCTGTCTCTGTGGAGAAGCAACTCTTTCAAACTTCCCGAATGAAGTTGCACTCTGACCTTTCCAATCCCACCCAGCATTGCTGGCTGGAGAGCGCCACCTACTGTACACCCCCGCTACTCTCTGTACAAGAAACCTTTCTCAGCACAAGCATCCCGACTGCCCAGTGCCAACTCTAATATTTCTAATTGCCGACTGGACAAGTGTGTCTCGGACTGTGGCATCAAAGAAGAGGAAGAAAAACAGTCCAAGAATGTGGGACAGGGGGCGAGACAAAAGAAGGTTTTAAGTGTCCAGACACCTGCTCCTAGCTTCAAGGGCAGAAGCAGCGCTATAGCACGAGCGTTTCTTTACCCGGGAGAGGGGGTAAAGGGCCATCAGGAAAAAGACAGGGCAAAGAGACAACAAAGAGCAAAGGGGAAAAAACTGTGGACACAGTAGCTAAGAAAACGATACATCGAGTCCTACTTCATCTTCACCCCATCCTCCTTCGGAGACATTCGTTACTAATTGCTTAGGTGGGAATCCACATAGAGTATCCAATCTGATCAGTGCGCCTGTCCTTCATTCTTAAGACTTAGCCCTGAACGTTGTGGTTCACTTCAGGGCCCGTGTCTGCTGGCTGTTTGTATTATAGCTGTCATCCAGTAATTTGTGATGATGTTGGATTTGCAATGTTCACTGGACTTCCCAGCCCTGGAATGCTCCCCTGCTCCCACGACTTTGCTTCAGAGTCAAGGAAGGAACATGTCAGGACTCAAAGAGGAAGAGGTTCCCTCTCACCCGAAACAACAACAACAAGCAAACAAACAAAAACCACCTAGACAGTGAAGTCTGGCACCCTCAAGGATCCAAGGAAGGACATGGCTTATTGAAGATGTTAGGGAAGAAAGCCGTCACAGGTTTAGTGCATCAATATACCTTAAAAGATGGAGCTAGGAGAAGCCAAAGAATTACCCAAGATTATATAGCAAGTAACAGGTAGGATGTGAACCCGTGGCCCTCAGAGCCCTGTATCTTTCCCTATATCATGCTGCACCAGATCTCTGGGGCTCTGCCCGATTGGTTCCTCCATGACAAATGCCTCCACTTGCAGAAGCTGGCAGAACCACCATGCTCCCAGAAATACCGTGTTAACATATTTGCTTTTAATAGGCATACATACTTGAATTGCACACAGTAAATGTCCCCTTGTAGCTACTAAATGAATGCCACGGAAATATTAGGAGACCATTTGGAGACCACTTTCCAAATGTCCTGAGGCCATCTGGGAAGGGGTCTTAATCTTCTTGAAGCAGACAGTCATCATATTTTTTCTTACACAAAGCACACCAAGACAGCAGAATCCCAAGAAGTTCTGAACAGCCAGTTCTTAGGAAGACAGTGCTGACTTGCGATGGTTTTTTTTTTTCCTGTGATATAAATTTTCCCAGTGTGCCAAATTGAAGCTGTCAACTGAACACAGAATTGGGAAACGCTGCACGTCCATCAGTGCCTCTCGGCCACATGAGCTGGCTCCAGAGTACCACAGTTCCAGGATCTGTGTGACATCATGGTGCCTCCAGGAACAGAGCCCGAAGCAAGCAGTGGGCCTGTGGGATGAGGCTAAGAATGTGAGCTCTGGGTTGGGTTTTTATGTCAGTTTGTATTTTACTGACTTCAGCCTTGGGTTCAATTACTTACTGTTGACTTTCCTATAGTAAGAGGTGCTTCTCTCTGCCTGAGAGCCGCCAGCTGTACCCTCTTACCTTTAGCCTTGAAGGAAATATTAGCTCTTCCCAGGTCCACAGGAAGCTGTCGACCACAGCTGGAGACTTGGCTCTTCTGCTTCTCGGCTGTGCGCTCACATCCTGGCTACGTCATCCTACTCCTGGGATGACTGTGTCGCTGGTTTGACAGCCTCCTACACTGCATGGGCTAAGGCTTCATGAAATATTATTCTTCCATTAAAATCTCCTGTCTCTCTCTTCCTGCCAGTGTTTTGTCTCTTTTTTATCTTGTCCCCTTTGCCTTTCTATTACTCTCTATCTGTATGTATTTGTATGAATGTGCACATTTAAATATATGCTGGGAGGTTCTATGCATGCTACTGGAGAAGAAAAGCCTCTCTCTCTCTCTCTCTTTCTCTCTCTCTCTCTCTCTCTCTCTCTCTCTCTCTCTCTCTCTCTCTCTTTCTCTCTCTCCCTGCTACAACAGTGCCTGTCCTGGCAACCCATGCCTGCAGTACAACAAGAACACGAGCATCCCAGGAGTAAATGAGCGCTTTCTGATTGGGTTGGAGGCCTGCCCCACAAGATGAAATGCATTCCTGGTAGCACCACTGGACTAAGAACCTGTGGTCACAAATCTCAAGGCCCTAAGGGGGAGCTTATTACTATTACTCTGACTCATATATACATAAACAGAATTTGTAATACATAGATACACACATACATAAACATTTTCCAAATTAGATGCTTCATTGTGTCAAATAACATATATATGTAACAACAACTAATTTTTTTAAAAAGAAAAAAGGACATCAATTTGAAAAGGAAAAGAGAGGGTCTGGAGGAAGGAAAAGGAAGGGGGAAATGGTATAATTATATTCTCAAAATATAAAAGAAATAGTTAAAAATGAAAGAAACTGATGCCTAATTGGGGGTTAAAACAAAGAATGTGAAGTCCAGAGGCCACAGAGAGGGTTAAGTGACTAAGAGCACCTGCTGCTCTCGCTGAGGACCTGGGTTCGGGTCGGGGCTCAGGACCATTTGGAACTGCAGTTTCAGAGAATGGGATGTGGTCTTCTGACTCCTTCAAACACCAGACATGCATGACATGCAGACAAAAAGCCCATCCATATAAAATAAGATGAGTAAATCCAAAAAAGTTTGTTGAAATAAAGAAAAAAAAAAGTGTGTGGTATCTGCAGTCAGAGTGGGCACAGGTTTTAGAAGCCCAGTTTTTCCAGTACCAACCAGGACACCTGGGAAAATGCCTTACATCACCCGTGTCTTCAGGTAGCACGTGTTGTAAGGCATCCACACATGGGCAGTGTGGATGCAGGTTACCAGACTGGAGAGATGGTTGACCCAGTAAAATGCCTGTCTTGCAAACATGAGGACCCAAGTCCCATACCCAGAACCTGCATTTTAAAAAATAGTCAGACATGGCGGGACATTTGCAATTCCAGTGTGGAGGGACAGAGACAGGGGGATCCCTGGGGCTTGCTAGCTACACAGCCTTTCCTGCTTGGTGAATTCTAGACCAATGAGAGGTCCTCTCTCAAAAGGAGTGCCTCAGGAACCATACTCTGACATGGGGTTCCCCTCTGTATGCCATGAATATCATTGGTTAATGAATAAAGAAACTGCTTTGGCCTATAGCAAGGCAGAACTTAGGTAGGTGGGGAAAACTAAACTGAATGATGGGAGAAAGAAGGCGGAGTCAGAGAGAAGCATGTAGCCCCACTGGAGACAGATGCCAGCACTTTATCTGGTAAGCCACAGCCTTGTGGCCATACACAGATTAAAATAAATGGGCTAATTTAAGATAAGAGTTAGCCAGAAATATGCTTAAGCTATTGGTCAAACAGTATTGCAAATAATATGGTTTCTGTGTGATTATTTCCAGGCTGAACAACCAGGAACAAATAAGCGGCTTTTTACAACAACAGCCAAGTTTGACATCTGGCATTCACATACATGAGAATTCGTGTGTACAAACACATATGCATGCACACAGACATATGCACGCTAAATAAATAACAAATACACATTGTCGGTCACCCTGTGGTTAGAAGTATTAGATCCTACTAAAGTCATGTCCCCAGTGTCTCTCGTAAAGTGCAGGGAGAGTGGAAAAGTTGACTACCAAATGCTCAAGGCAGCGAGTGGTTGTGATGGGTGTTCTGTCACCTGGAGAATACTTACCCATTCATGGTAGAGGTCAGCCGCCCTACAGACAACTCTGTCACCTCCCTCACTGCACAGAGAGACATGGTGGCTCTGCGGGGTTATTCAGACAGGACAATCCCACCCTCCACATGAAAGCAGACATCAGGCTACACCCAGAGCACAGCTACATTTGATATAAAGAGGGAATGAAGCATTTTGCTGGTACATCCTTCAAGGTGCCACCTCTGTTGTGTTTTTGTTGTTGTTGTTGTTTTAGAAATGGGGTTTCACTATGCAGTCCTGGCTGGCCTGGAACTCAGAGAGATTCCCCTGCCTCAGAGTGCTGGCATGGAAAGTAAATGCTACCATGCCTGGCATTTCTGTTCTCGGTCACAAAGGAATCCAAGTCACCCTGCCCAGAAAAAGTGTGGCGTCTTTAATTCTGGCAGCACTGAGACACGGAGTCCTATTCAAATAGAAAGAAAAGCAATGAAACAATTGGGTATATGACAGAATCCGTCTTTCTCTCACTTCCACCTCTACTTTTTGAAATTGCATGTGATTATCTTTTCACTTCTGTCTGCTTCCCAATAAATTACTTTTAAGATGTCATTACCTCAAGCTTAGAATAGCATATCAGCTGTCAAAAACATTGTCTAGATTTCAGTTTTGTTCATCAGTGTTTTTTATTTTTTAAATTACTTTTTTATTTGCTGTAGTGTGACTGTGTATATGTGTGTGCGCCCCCATGCCTGTGTTTGTGCATACATACCTGTGTGTGCAGATGTGTGTGTGTCCATGTGTATGTTTAGATCAGAGTACAAGTAGTAGTAATCCGTTCTTTCTTTCTACCATGTTGGACCATGAGGAATTGAACTCAGGTTATCATACTTAGCAGCAAGTTCTTCTTCCCTATAAGCTATCTCTCCAGCCCTGTTCATCAAGTTTTTTAATCTTCTGGTATTGGGGGGAGGGGCAGTGTCTAATATTCACCTGCAAGAACCCTGTAGGAAACAGTTGTGTGTGACCCCTGACCTCACAACACTGTCACTGCATCAAGGCAGAGAAGCAGCAAGGATGTCTACAAGAAACAAACATGGTTTTGGACTGCTTTCATTCTGATGCAGAAAACAAAGAGGATATGGCAGAAAAGAGAGACAGGGTGTCTAACTGAAGTCTGGACAGTGCTTTGTGGAGGCGGACTGAAAAGTAGGAAGAAGCACAGAAGAGAACTGTGGGATGCAGGAGCTTAAGAGCAGTTAGCAATGCCCTCCTTCAGCACCCAGTCAATTCTTCCCCAAACTTCCTTTAAGAGTCTGCCTCCTTTCTTCCTTCCTTCCTTCCTTCCTTCCTTCCTTCCTTCCTTCCTTCCTTCCTTCCTTCCTCCATTCCTGCCTGCCTGCCTGCCTCCTTCTTTCCTTCCTGTCTCCTTCTTTCCTTTCTTAAGTAGGCGCTGGCTACCTTTCTGGTTCCTTGCATGACTTTTGCAGCTCTGTTCACTCTCCACCAGACCATGCCTCAGCATCATCGCGTAGCCAGTAGCACGCCAACCATCTCCTTCTGCAGTTTCTTGCATTTTTACTCACCCCATTTTGCTCAGTTCTTCCTGCCACAGCCTCACCATACAGACAAACCCATGCATTATTCAGGAAGTAATTATAACATACTCTTGGTGCACACTTTTACAGTCTGTACTGTCTTCCACCTCCCAAGGCCAGTTGACGTGCCTAGTGATGCCTCTAGTAAGTACTCCACTGATCCATGCCTGGTTCTCCAATGCACTTTGAGTAATCTGGCCAGTGAGTTTCTAAGGTCCTAGAGTGCAGCTCTCAGCACTAGTGTCTCATCCAATCATGCAGCAGAAAGAGTGATGCTGAACCTCCAGTTCTCCAGGAGTTGAACTATACACCATTCCTCCTAGGAGCTTATCTCAGGAGGGCGCTCTGGGTTTACTTCATACCCCATATTCTTCAGCCTTACAACATAAGAGACAGGGGAACAGGCAGAAGTGCTGAGCCCTGGTGAAGGGGAAGCCCAAAAAACTTTTCTTTACTTCCAGAGATTCCTTTCCAAAAAGTTGGGCCAGCCACACTACGGGAATTTTTGAAACCCTTGTGCTTTTGGTGTGTTTGTTTTTTGTTGTTGGTCTGTTCATTGTTTTGCTCTAGTTTGGTTAATTTTGGTGTTTTGAGACAGGGTTTCTCTGTGTAACAGTCCTGGCTGTCCTGGAACTCGTTCTGTAGCCCACATTGATCGAACTCACAGAGATTAGCCTGCCTCTGCCTCTTCCTCCAGAGTGCTGGGATTAAAGTCGTGTGGCACCAACCAGCCCTGAACCCCTCCCTGCTTTAATTCGTATGAAACAAGGGGTTAAGAGATGTAGGGAGCTAAATGCAGATAGAAAATATTAAGATCACAAATGTTAGACACAGAAGGAACTTAGCTCACATCTATGTCCCATGCAATCTTGGCTATGTCCCCCCACACCATGAAGTTGGTTCCTCCTATACAATGAAGAGAATATTTACCTAAAGGTATCTGTGTGAAGAAGTAGTGACAGCCACGTATAAAGATCTTATGGAAATGCCAGGATAAGTCATCATGGCAGTGGCTCATATTCACAAGGCCTAGCAGAAAGCTGGAGAAGAGAACAGACTGGGTGCCTGTCATCTGGTCACTACCTGATCCAGTCACAGGCGTCAGCAATGCATAGACACCCAGGTCTCAGGATTCCTCATTGCCAAAATAGTTCACTCAGACAGCTAGCTGCTGCTTCTTCTTTCTGCCCACACCATCTCTGCTCCCTATTTCTATCTCTGAACCCTTTTGCTCTAATGACCCTGAAGGGCGCTGTAGACCTTGATCTGTCCTTGTGATTCAGACTCTTATGGTCTGGGTTCACATACCCCAATGTGGGTAGATTGTCTTGTTGTGGGAGCACATTCTGCTCCTTCAGCCAATAGCCTTTAAGATACCAGCCCACTTGGGCGTGGTCTCTGATACTGTAAATGCAGCCATAAAGCCTTGCTGGCTCTCTTGCTTCCAGCTCTCTTTTCCTGCAGCAGGATTCGGTTGCTGTTCCCTGTCTGTGAGTCTACCCCTAAATAAATCTCAACTCTTAGCTAGTGAGGAATTATTTTATGACTTCCTCCAGCATTGTCTCTCCTCCCCATCCTGTCCAGGAAAGATCTTCAGACCCACTGAGAGAGAAAGAGAGTTGTCTACAGTTTTCTGAATGGAGCACTGCTAACAAAACAAGAGCATTCATCACCTACTTCAAAGGAGTAGCAGAAATGTTTGTGTTCATACTCTCACTAGTTACCAAAAAGTAAAGTGTTCCATATTTTAATACCTTGCAACTGCTACCCACTCTTAGAAGTTCATGGTCACTTTTGCTATTTCTTTGACACAACCCATAATATACAATGACAAATCCCAAGCCTCTTACAATGCATAACCACACACAAATGGAAGACAAAAACAAAACAAGCCAAAACAAAACAAAACAAAAAAGCAAAAGGTGACCTTGCCAAAATCTGTACTTGGCTTTTCTTTATGCACAGTCTCCTGTGTACATTTTCTGGGATCTGCTATCTCCTGACAACTTAGGTTCAGCTACTTGTTAATGATTTCCCCTCAGGTGTGGACTGACATTGCCTTGAGGTATTTTAAGTAAGGAATGAAAACATTTGAGGTTTAAAATACAGCACACCCAGCATCTCCAGAAGCTTATACCTTTATAAGAGACCAAAAGAAATTATGCTATCAGGGTACAGAAACACTGATACTGTGACAGTTAGTGTCAATGCTGGAAAGCCCAGAACTCCCAAAGAGCCAGGCACAAGCACAAACTCTACAAAGTGTTGTAGATGCTGAGGGTCCGCTGTTGTCTTCTCCTGGGCTTCTTGTCCTGCTCTGCTTCAATTCTGAGAAGAGAAACCAACAGAACTAAATGAATGCAAGCGTGCATTGATCTTGTTAAAGGGTGGCAGGCTTTGCCAACTGCCTCGCTTCAGCTTCTGAGCCGACATAAAGTGCTGCCTCATTTAGCCATGGTTGAAAATATCAGGTAGAGTCACGTGAACAGCTAGCAGGGAGCTTGGAGACCCTCCAGGGAGGTAGCTGAAGGCGTCAGTCAGCAGAGTGGTAAATGGGAAGGAATGGTGCTAGCCTCTGACCTCTCTAGCCTCTGACCTCTCTAACCTCACCTCTGCTTTCACTCAGCAACCAATGTCCAGGGCTTGTCTTGGGCCAAAGGAACAGAACCCAAACGTATCCATCTCTTCCATCTTGAACTCCACCAAGAATGTATGGCTCAGCTTCAATCATCTACCCTCGAAAGTATTTTAAGATGCAGCTATATCACACCCAGGTCCTTACCCTGTACAATCAGTGCCTGTTCATCAAAACTAAAGTCAATAGACTGGCAGAGCCTGGACGATGAGAGACCACATGGGGCAGAGGTGTCCCACAAGCAGATACGGTTTTTCTCCAAGTTGTCAATAGGAGAGGGACATAGATTTCTGTCTTATTTAATGCTCACAAAAAAGTAACCAAATAAAAATTTGAGAGTTGAAAAGTTGAATTATTAGTAAAATAAAAATTCTTAGGTCTGAAGTTTATGGAAACAACTTCCTTTTCTGGCAGAACAAGGTAGCTATTCCTCACAGCTATTCAAGTGCAAGGGATCTTTCTAACTCAGCATTTTCACAGAAAGGCACAAAGATTGGCAACGATCGGCCTTGGTGTGAAGCTACTTAGTAGAAGAGGTCTCTTTCCCTGCTCTTAGGAGTTTATACTGGTTGCTCATCACAGTGTCTTCCATGCACACAGCACCATCTAAGGGCTACGAAGATGTAGTCAGTCCTGGCCCCCACTTTCCTTGAGTACGTGTGTAGGTCACTGTCCATCAGATGATATCCACTGTGTGAGGAAAGGTAGGCTTGCAAAGACAGCATTCTGGTTATGCACATTCTTTCCTTGCCTTCAATGAGGACTCTAGAACCTACGACAGTCAGTCATTCAACTGCCTCAAATTAAATAACTCCTCTGAAGCAGAGACCAGATTTGAACCCAATGGTGCCTAAATCTGAGACTATAGCTTGGTGTGGGATGTCCTTTTGTCTGTGTGTTGATTTATTGGTTAATAAATAAAGAAAACTGGCTTGGCCTATAGCATGGGAGGAGGAAGGCAGAGTCAGAGAGAAGCCATGGAACTGCCAGAGATATATTCTGGGAACTTTAGCCTGTAAGCCACAGCCACGTGGCAATGCACAGATTAATAGAAATGTGTTAAATTAATATAAGAGTTAGCCCATAAGAAGCTAGAGCTAATGGACCAAGCAGTGATTTAATTAATACAGTTTCTGTGTGATTATTTTGGGTCTAAGCTAGCTGGGCAGCTGGGAACCAACAAGCAGGCCCTCCCACTACATTGGCTCTTACCTCCATCCATGGCTATGACACACTGATATGTTCCCCTTACCCTAGGAAGAAAATGGGAGATACTTTAGCTAAATGTGAGAAGAATTTCTGAATACTTTTCCATAGAACTCCACATAGTTGCACTACCCTACGGAGCTGTGAAGTGAGAAGGTACTGAGGAGGTCTCCTTTGGAGGAGGCCTGTCTAATTCAGAGTGAGAAGTGAGAATAGTGTATCTTGGGTTTTCTCCCACACCAGGTATCTTGGGAACAAGAATAGCAACAAGAGCAACATTCCCGCTGTTTTCCCTGGCGTTCAGATAAGCAGAAACTGACGAACAGACTACAAATGAGAAAAGCTAGCCCTAGAGAAACTCTGTATGAACTGCAAAGGGCTGGGGAATGGCCGTGTCTTCAGGCTGGGGTTGAAGTGTAGGCAAAGGTCTGTGTTTGTGTCCAGGGACTAAGCCGATGTGCGTGGGAAGCAGCCGCTCCAGACGGCTGAAAATGGGGTAATGTCAGAAGACACATGGAGTGATTGGCACCCTAAAAGGAAAACAGATGTCTCCTCCAAAGAAAGATTTTAGAGTAACTTGCCTGCTGACCTCTTCAGGCCCCTTTAACGTGATCTCCAAGGCAATCACACAGGGGAGCTATTTAGGCTTCAATGCCCTCCCTGTGTCCCTGGAAAGAAACAGAGCACTCGTAAAAAGGCAGCAGGCTCTTAAGTGTACACACACACACACACACACACACACACACACACACACACACACACAAAACAAATAAATGGAAAATAAACTTTAAAATATTTTGCTGATGGTACAACATGGCCAAGGCGCTCACTAATCTTTTGTCTTAATCAGACAGGGGTTCTCTCCACAAAGCCAGAGTCTGATCCTGAGACTACAGTCATGGTGAATATCAGAGCGAGCTGCTAACTGCTCTAGGCTCACTTCCCCGAGCAATGTTCCCTACTAGCTTAGCATAAATGTATGTCCTGTTTCTTCCTACTTCCTAGATGGGGCTCAGAATACTGGGCACTAGGTTGTGACAGAACAGAAATATCTGGAGTTTGAGAGGGTTCCTCTAACAGGGTGTCCAGTCCATGGTAGCTGAGGGGAATGTGGAACTGGATAGCAAAGTGTGGCCTAATACAAAATCATAAACTTCCTCTAAAAATTATGAGATTTTAAACTCAGCTGCACATTTCAAGCATGAGCTTTATAGTTGACAATGTTGTGTTGCTATGCCATGCAAAATAAACACATGCATGATCTCCCAACCAGTGGATTGTGGATGGAACACCCATATATTTAACAGACGCTCAAAACAACTATTTGTCCAATGCGTCTGAGTGAAGCAATGACACGGAAGACCCTTGCTAGACTCCGAAATGAAATGACACCGTATGAATGCAGCGGTTCATACAGGGACAGGCATCGCCCTCACCCTTGGCTGAGAGGCAGAACTCACTCGTCTTCCACTTCCCTTTATTTAATGAGGAAATGGCACATGTGTTACAGGGGCTGTTAGCTTTCATGATGGTCAGACTTACTAAATCACTAGCTCACTTCCCAACTCTCAGATCTATGAGCTGACTCAGGTGTATAAATGAACGAGAGCCCTAGACACCAAGGAAGTTTGTTGTTCATCACCCCACACTGGAAAAGTAATGACAAACTCTCAGAGCAGAATGGCCGTCTGTCTCCTGTTTGTCAGGGAAGGGTTACAGAAAAGATGGGAACTGTCTTCAGCTGAGGCTATTTAAAGACATCATGCCTTTTCTTAACGGCTTTTCTCCCCTCTGTCCCTCAGGTCACAGACCTTCTCTAGCTGAAAATGCAGCTGTCCAGTGGGAACGGTCTAAACGAACAGCAGTAAACCGCAGAGAACCAGGACGGGGTGAGGCTCGCCTTGGGACCCTCATGCTGAGTGCTAGAAAGCCAAGGAGAACACTGGAGCATGCAAGTCAGAGACTGGAGGGTGGCCAGGGCCAAGGGAAGACACAACAAGGGGAAATTCAGCAATGAGAAAGGGCTCAAGCTGAAGCTGATCCAAGAGAGAACTGGAGGTCGGTCAAGGCCCCAAGGGCAGTGTTCTCCTCTCGTCCTCTCTTCATGGACACCAGCCCCTCCCCAGCCACCTGAAACAACAAACCCTTCAAAATCGCCACGAAGTCTTGTGTATGCAGTGGAGGCTCATTGTGCACAAAAGTATTCTGACTTTCGAAACTAGGCTTGCCTCTCGTGCTTTCTAAAACTTTAAGCCATAAATAATCCATTAGCCTATGGTAAGGGTCTAGTGGTTTCATAGTAAAAGCCAGACCAGAATACAATAAGTATTAGCGTTCATACCTACAATGATCCCATAATTACCTCAAGGGTACAAAACTTTGAAGGACCATATTCTATTCTGCATGCATCTTTTGTTCTATCTTTGGTCTAGATCAATTGTAATCCAGTTTCAATACGTTTAACAATTTGAGTGAAAGGTCCTCAAAGATATCTCCACTCCACAGGTAAGTGCATTTAAGCAAATTTAAAAACATAAATCATGTATGTGTCTACATGTTGATGTGTGTATATGCACATGTGTGTGGGAGCCAGAAGTTGACATTGGGTGTCTACTCAAACACTATCCTTGGATTTTGAGACAGTATCTCTCACTAACCTGAAGCTCACCCATTTGGCTAGATTGGCTGCATAAGCCTCAGGGAATCTCACATTTTCACCCCTAAGCTCTGAGGTTGCTGGTGTGCACCGCCATGCCTGGGCTTTCTTTACGTGGGTGCTAACAACCAAACTCCACACTGCAGACGGAGCCATCTTCCCAGATCCTTAAGCAAAATTTTGTTCCGATTGATTTTTTCACCTAGTTTCAAATTTTGAACATACCCAGTTGCAAAAGTCACCTCCATATACAAAAGGTAGATTGATAGTTAGGGAGGGAGTGGAGGGAAAAGCAAGCAAGCTACCTTTAAGAGAAGTTTGGGAAGGAAGAAATGACCCTTGAAGCACTGAAACACCTATCCCAACTCACAGCAGGAAGTCACAAAGTCGCCTGATCAAGGTGAGGAATCTGCAGGTTCTGGCTTTGGGCATCTGTTCAGGTCACACTCCAGCATAGCTCTGCACAGCAAAGGTCACAGTCATCCTGGACCAGGGCCGTCCCGCTTCCACAGAAAACGGAAGGACGGTACGAAAAGTCACTCACATCAACCCTTGCACTAAACCATCGGTTCTGAACACAGGGTAAGTATAAAGGAAAAGTGGAGAAAGTCCTGTGCAGCTTGATGCTGAACCTGTGAAGAACATCAGCTGGAGGCTGGAGAGGCGGTGCAGCAGTCAAGAGCGCTTGCTGCTCCTCTGAAGGACTGAATTCCATTTCAGCATCCTCACAAGGTGACTCACCAATGCCTGTAGCTCTAGCTCCAGGGAGTCAGATACCATCTTCTGGCCTGGACAGGAGTGTCTTTTTCTATATAAACTGTCTCTATTTGTATAACTAAAAATGGTGTTCAAATACTAGTTTCACGAAGGCATTTTCATACTTGTATATCATTGCTTTCTCCTCACCGGCTCCGCTATTTAGGCTCCCCGTCCCTGCTTCCACTAGTCCCCGCCACTTTTATACCATATGTATATTTAAAGTCTGGGTTCTTCATATGAGAGGAAACACGAGGTCTGTCTCCTCATGCCTCACCTCTCTAGCTCCTCCCTCTTTCAGTCTACTGCTCTTTCCTGAAGTTGTCCCTCCTCTACTTTCCTGTCATAGATATATCTAGAGTCCCTGTACGAGAGAAAACACGATGGCTGTCTTCCTGAGTCTGGGTAACACGAAGGTCTCCATTTCTGCCCATTACATGGCAAGTGACATCATCGCATCCTTTTTTATAGTTTTATGAATCATTTAACTTTATGTGCATTGGTGTGAAGGTGTCAGATCCCCTGGAACTGGGTTTACAGACAGTTGTGAGCTGCCATGTGGGTGCTGGAAATTGAACCTGGTCCTCCGGAAGAGCAGTCACGTCAAGCCAGGACAGCCAAGTCATCTCCACAGCCCATTTCATCCTTCTTTTGGATGAGTAGAACTCCATTGTCTATATATACGGCATGTTTTCTTTACCCATTCACCTGCTGGTGGACATCTAGATTGTTTCTGTGTCTTGGATGTTTCCAACAACCCTTTAGCAAGGACAAATTTAACATTATCCCTGCTTCCACTCTCCTAATCCTCAAAATTGACTGAGCAAAACATTGAAAAATCTAAATCCTTATCCATAATGTGCCTAGAAATCATTTTACTAAACTTGTAGAAGAGAGGGGAGAACACAGGAGACTTCCAGTCACAGTTCCTGCTGCACTGAAGTGGAGCTTCAGTATTGCAGAGGGCACAGAGGGGCTGAAGGAAGAGACTTAGGAGCAGCCCTTTCCCTAGGCAGCAATGCTGAGACAGGGGTAAGTAATAGACTTTGTAGATTTCGTGTGTGTGTGTGTGTGTGTGTGTGTGTGTGTGTGTGTGTGTGATGTGTGCGTGTGTGTATGCTCTCTGTCTGTCTGTGTGCATGCATGTCTGTGTGTCTGTCTCTGCACATGTGTATGTGTATCTATCTCTATGTGTGTATTCTAGTGAAACATTTTGGCAGTCCATAAAGAGGTAAAGGTCCAGGGTAAAGGGAGTGTCTTGGTTGGTGTTCTACTGCTGTGAAGAGACAGTACACTTTCCTTTTGGAAAGTTGTATGCTTAAAGTTAAGAGATTTAGTCTATTGTCATCATAGCAGGGAGCATGGCAGCATGCATGATGCTGAAACAGTACCTGAGAGCTGCATTTTGATCGAAGGCCAAGAGGGAGGTGGGGTCCTGGGCCTGATATACCAGGCTTTTGAAATCTCAAAGCTCACCTCCAGTGACACACTTCCTCCAACAAAGCCACACCTCTTAATCCGTCTCAAATATTGCCACTCCCTGATGACCAAGCTTTTAAAATATGAGCTATGGGGGCTCATATGGGGGGAGTGGCGAATTCCACTCCCTGGGGCCCATAGGCTTGCAGCCTTTATCATATCCAGAATGCATTCTGCCCAACTTCAAAATGCCCTAGAGTCTATCACAGTCTAACACCGTTTAAAAGTTCAAAGTTCAAAGTCTCTTCCAAGTTCAAAATCTCTTAATTGTAACCCCTATAAAATAAAAATCAAAAATCAGATATACTTCCAACATACAATGGCAGATAATATACATTAGCATTCTAAACGGGTGGAAAAGGAGGATAGTGAGGAAATACTGGACCAAGCAAGACCAAAAACCAGCCGGGCAAACTCCAAATTCTGCATCTCATGTCTGATGTCAAGGTACTCTTCAGATCTCCAATTCCTTTCAGGTTTGCTGACTGTAATATACTTCTTCCTCTTGGGCTGATTCTACTCCCTGTTAGTGGCTTTCCTGGCAGGTATTCCATGACTCAGTTATCTCCACTATCATGGGGTTTCCAAGGCAATCCAGGCTAAATGTCTGTAGTTTCATGCATTGGCTTCACTGAGTGTCCTTGTAAGGGACACCCCTGATTTATGCAACATTTTTTTTAACTATGGAGACTGTTCATTCATTTTCCTGCTGTCCATACCTGAACAATCACACAGAAACTATATCAATTACAACACGGTATGGCCAATATCTTAGGCATATTCCTAGCTAGCTCTTACATCTTAAATTAATCCATTTCTATTAAGCTGTACATCACCACAAGGTTGTGACTTATCAAGTAAGGTTCTGTTCTGATGTCTTTCACCTTCAGCAGCTGCATGGTGCCTCTTTGACTCTGCCTACTCTCTCTCTATATCTTTGTTTGGATTTCCCATCTGGCTTTATTCTGCCCTGCTATAGGCTGAAGCAGTTTTATTCATTATCCAATAAAAGCAACACATAAACAGAAGGACATCCTACATTATGGAAGGAGATCTCATAACCTCTTTCTTGAATCCTTGACTTTAAAGCCATAACCACGTGGCTAAAGCTGCCAAGTGCCAAGTTCTGCTGCTTGCTGGGGCAGGCATTTGGTCCTTTATTCAAAACCATGCAAATGTGAAATGCAGACTTCTGTTGTGGATGGTTTCCTTCATTGCTTCAGCTTTGATTCCTTTTCACAGGTTGGCAGCTTGGCTGACTGCTACCTTGTCCTATTCCCTTAGCATCAGACTTTTCCTTACACTTGAGCAGAGGACTTAGATCCCTTATATTTCCTCCAACTCCACATGTTTTATTTCTCCTTGGCCTTTTGTTCCTTTTCATTTTAGATATGCATAAGAGTGATTACTAATCCTTCTCAAATAGTGTCACTCATGATGACTAAGCATGCAAACCCGTGACCTACGAGGGCCTCTCTTGCACAAACCTCCCCAGGAAGACGGCCAAAGGCAGAGCATGCTTATTACTCTTCCGACTGCTGTTTACCCACAAACCAGGTGTGACTCGGGAAATGTATCATATATGTCTCTAGACATTTGAGAGCAGCTCCTGTGTCTGTAGCTGTAGAATTTCTGAGGGTCGGCTCTTCATGCTCCTGAAAAGTCACTTGGTATGCAAGCCTACGAGACCTGTGTGGAAACCCCTTCTGACAAACAACTTCAGTCACCCTTGACTCACACGATGCAGACGAACCTTTCCACTTATTTTTATCCTTAGCCACAGTTGACAAAAGGACAGCAAGTGACATCAGGAATAACGCAGCCAAGAGAGTTGAAACCTAGAACACACACATGACATCCATTTAAATTGTATGTCATTCTGAGCAATATGTTTCTGAGAAACACTACATTTCAGAGAGTTATGTATTGCATAAGGACAGACGGTACTTAAGCTCTGACCACTTATTAAGCTCTACAACAAATTAATTTCTATAGGAAACCATCATTTGATGTGGGATTCCCCTCTGTACACAGTTAGTATGTTTTATTGCCATTGGTTAATAAAGAAGCTGCTTTCAGCCAATGGTTAAACAGAATATAGCCAGGCTGGAAAGGATAAATAAAGAGAGTAGGCAGAGTCAGAGAGATGCCATGTAGCCACAGAAGAAAAAAGATGTGAACCACCAACCAGAACTGGTAAGCCACAAACCTCGTGGTAAAATATAAAATAATAGAAATGGGTTAATTTAAGATATAAGAGCTAGCTAGAAATATGCCCAAGCTATTGGCGAAGCAATGATTTAATTAATACAGTTTCTGTATAATCGTTTTAGGTGTGGGTGGCCAGGAACAAATGAGCAGCCTCTGGCTACAGATCAGCATTTTCTCAGGTGAGCTCTGTTTCGTAGAGACAAGTGCTTCTCATTTAAGAGAGGCTTCCTGACTCAGCTTTACCTGCAAAAAGCTTGCAGTTCTTTTAAGAGACCACACCGCAGAACACTTATGGTGTTTATGAATAGCATGAATAGCATGCTTCTTGGTGGTGGCAGGGACCTTGAAACTCCATAGAGTTGTCATCAATAAACATGGCTCCCACCAGTACTTCTACCATAAAGCTAGACACTCAGAAAGCTAAGGAATGGGGTGGATCCAGCCATCAAAGTCATGGCTTTAATCCTAGCCATTGCCTAGCAAATTAAAGACGCATGTGGTCAGAAAAAAAAAAAAGAGATAGATCAGATGAAAAATAAAAACTCTAAACAGTTTACAGGGTGTTTAAAAATATGTGTCGGCTTGGGAGAGAAAAGAAAAAGGATAAAGTCTTAGAGAGAGAGAGAGAGAGAGAGAGAGAGAGAGAGAGAGAGAGAGAGTAGTTGGGTGTGGTGGAGCACACCTCTAATCCCAGCACTTGGGAGGCAGAGGCAGGCAGATCTCTGAGTTCAAGGATAGCCTGGTCTACTCTACAGAATGAGGTGCAGGGCAGTCAAAGATACACAGAGAAACTTTGTCTCATAAAAACAAAAATTAAAAATAAAAAAATAGAGTTTAAAATAAAGCTACATAATGATGGAAAAATGCACAGAGAACCTAAATACAACATTACAAACCCTAGTATTATAGCTCATACTTTTTAACCTTTATATATGTATAAATCATATGTGTATGTGTGTGTGTGTGTGTGTGTGTGTGTGTGTGTGTGTGTGTGTGTGATATCATAGCCTCTTAGTACTTGTTTGTGTTAAGGCCTTATCCCAGCCACTGACATCCATATAACCAAAAAGTCTGGATGTTTTGGTGGAAAGTTCCATCCCAAGCTTCCTCCCCTGGAGTTACCACAGTCCAAACTCCACCCCCTAGAAAGTTCACCAATGACCCCCTCCTCAGACCACTCCCACAGGGTATTTAAAACAAACACGTTTTTCCAGTCTTCCTTCCCCAGCCTCCCAGGAGCATTAGTAGCCATTAAACCTGGGCTTTTTCTAATTCAATTTGACTTGGTCTGATTCAGATTATTGCATTGATGGAGAGGTTTATCTGGGTGCAAAAACTTTTCATCTGGAGGTCCCACCGAGGGAGTTGTTTTTCTCACCAGCCCAGGGCCATGTGTTAAGAAAACGCCTTCCCTTGCACCTGCTCTCTGCCAGGCTAATATCGGATTCATCCGGGTAAGTTCTGGTTTCCAAGTCATTGCCTTTGGAGGCCCAGGGCCTCATACGGACTAGAGCACTCTGCGAAAAGTGGTCATGCCAGGCTCCCAACCTGACTGGTACAAGGAGCTGCCTTGTTCTGGAGACAAGAGCCTGCATTGTCTCTGTGGGGTTCCTTCATCAGACGTGCTTTCAAGGAATTCCTCACACCCCTCTTTTTTTGGGGGGGGGTGTTTGTTTGTTTTTTCAACTCAAAAATCTGTCAAAGTGGATGCATTGCATTAGGCTTTGGGTTCAGCATAGACTTGTGAGATGGGCACCTGAAATTCAAAGCTCCCATGCCCCCCTCAGTAACCAGAGCCTTACAACACCGGTTTTGGTCACCAAGGTCACAGCCCCATCAGATTCTTGACTGTCTGGGAATTGGGACCCTGAAAGTTCTGCCGTGACCATGCTACCAGAGACACTGGTTCCTCCCTTGAACCCTGACTACCCAACCCACTCCAACAGGGAACGATTTTTCACCTTCCTCCCCCCATCTACCCCTTCTCACTTCCTCTCCAGCCAAAGAGAAGGCTATCCTGAAACTCACTTTGTAGAGCAGATTGGCCTAGAACACACAGAGATCCGCTTGCTTCTGCCTCCTGAGTATTGGGATTAAAGGCATGTATCACCAATGCCTGGCAAAAATCACATTTTTAGTAATGTTATTAATTCTTTAAATAAATAAAAAAGAAACCTACAAAGGCAATGACTTGCCAGGTAGATTTCAGATAACTTTTCTTTTCCACAACACAGAGTTGCACAGATGCTGAGACCATTAGTTCCTGTTTAAGGCTCAATATTTGTGTTTTCGCAGATGCAAAATGGGCCTCAGATCTACTCAAAGCCGATGGATTTCAATTGCAAGGTTTATCCCAAGAGGAAAATTAGAATACATTTTGCATGATAAAATCACTGATTTGCATTCAACAGCCTTAGCCGATTTCTACACTAATGTGGAAGAATTATAGAAACCGTTTCTGGAACACGTCCATCATTAACTTTCTTAAGAGACAGCTGCTTACCAGGCCATAGAACAGGAGCTGGACACGCATGGTCCCCGGTGCTGAGAACTCTGTGTCAAACCAATTCTGTCAGGGTGTTTTTCTCCACAGGACATTAGATCTTGTTTTCAGACCTTCATTAAATCTCATAGAGCAGGTGTCCTCACACGCTGAGATTTCACTGGTAAACCTACAGACAGAACTGCTTCACTCCTGTGGGAGTGTTGATCTTTAAAGCAGTGTTTTAATAACTAGCTTTTAAAAAATTTCTTTGATTTTAGTGCAGCTCACATGGTCAAATCCTGTTCTTCCAAGGGTGGATTGGAAAAAGCAAAAACAAAACAAAACAAAAATCGCTCTTTAGGAAAAGTTTGGCTTACCTCCTGCTGATAGATGTGCTATAGCCATCTCATGGTTCTACAAACCAGAAGACAGACTTGAGGAACTGGGAATGACCAGTTCTGGGCCACAAACCCTACCTATTTTAAGGGGAGCAATTAAGGCACAGAGCTGCCTCTTCTGAAGATACCAATGTTTCAGAAATCAACATACCCAGCTTTGTCAGGGCTCGGTCCTATGAATGATGAATGCAGTCGGAGTCTTAGGGTTTCTGGTGGTGGATATCACCTGGGCTCCATTTAACACCCCTCCTGTTGTTGCAGCACGGTCTCTATTTCAGGCTGGGCAGCAGGCTCTCTCGTTGCATCATTCTGTGACTATAACTTGTGATGTCTTCATCCCCTGGAATGTTACAGCTGGGTGCTGGCTGTAGTGCCTCAAACCTGCAATCCCTGCACTTGGGAGGTAGAGGTAGAAGGACCAGAAAGTTCAAGACCCTCAGCTTTATAATGAGTTTGGGGCCAGCCTGGTCTACAAAAAACCCTGTCTCCAAAATCTAAGCAAAAGAGCTTCAGAAACGGGTTATGATTTAGAGTGTTTGCCTCCCTTGCAGAGAGGACTGGGGGTCAGTCCCCCTTTAAGATGGTTTTCTCCAGTGTTTTGGAAAATAGACTAACATAGGGGTTGTAACAGCTTACGTGGAACGTTCTGGATTTGGGCTCTAATATATAGTTCTGAATACCATCCTGTTCAACACCCTTCTGTATCTTTGGACAAACAAATTGCTGGCTCCATGCCTTGGGTCATGTGAAATAAATGAATGGTACCACTCCAAGGGTCACAACGATAGTTTAATTAAATCAAGCTCTGTAGCTATCACTGAACAAATGTTGGCTCCTGCGGTCCTGATTTCAAGTACTCAAGGAGAAGCTTGACTTTCATCCAAGGAAAATACACAAAACACAAACATCACGTAGGCAGAAACAACCTTAAAATAGCCACTCTATAATTAACTCAGAAATGAAAAGAGTTTCATGATGAGAGAGGGGAAAGAAGCATTTTCAATGTCACCTCAGCTGGGATGAAGACTTCTCTGATGTCTTTATGATGCCCAGCTGCAGTGTTGAATTTTTTACAGCCTTGCCACTGATTACAGATGGGGAGGGGGGGAGTTACCTAGGCTCTAAACTGCTCAACAATCTAACAAACCCTGGGAACAATGCACTGCTTAATCAGAGGAAGATGTAAAAGTTACCAGTACGCTTTTGTCCTGACTGACAGGTGGGAAAGATTCATTTAAGTCCAAGTTTCTTGCAATGGTTGACTTTTCTAAATGTTTTGTGAATGATATATAAAATAATGCTAACCAATTTAAAGAAGAAAGGGCTTGTTTTAGCTGAGAGTTCACGGTACAGTCCATTATGTGGGGAATCAAGGCATGTGGAAACAAACGGTCATGTCATGTCATATTACGTCATGTCAGAAGCGTCGTTGTTGCTGTGTGTGTCCCTTCCTCCACGTGGACAGCCCAGAATCACAGCATGGGCATGGTGCTACAGTGGGCAGCTCTTCCCTCAAATCACACCCAGAATCCCATCTACTGGGTGCTTCCGGATTCTGGGATGTTGACGATTGACACTAACCATCGCAACATAACGCTGGTCAGATGTACAGTCAGCTGAAACGTCCTCCTGTACCGTGTGCTGCTCCAGCCAGTCTGATGCTGCTTTGTGTCTATGTTCATGAGGACATTGGTCTATTGTTCTCTTCTGTTGTATTCTCATCTGGCTTTGCTAGCAAGACAATAGTGGTCATATTTTTTCCTGTTCTATTTTATGGAGTCAACTTGAGAAGGACCGGTGCTGGCTCGTCTGGAAATGCTTGGTCAAAGCCAGCAATGCTGGTGCAGGTGCTTCTCAAATGGGTGGCATTTAAGCAACAGATTCAAAAATCATGACTCGGTGCTGCTCCATTCAGCTGTCTGTCTCGTCACGACCCAGCACTGTTCAAATATGTGTTGAAGACTCCATCAGTGTCTTTAGCTTATTCCCTGTGGGAATCATCCACGATATTCCCCAATGACCACTGCACCTGTACCATATCAATCGCAATGTGTCTCCTCTCTCATTGTCCAGCAAAGAGCAGCTTATGTTTGTCTTTCAAAGAACCAGCTCTTTGCCATAGTCATTTGCATCCTTTGTTTTAATTTCTGCTCTAACTTTATTGTACCTTTTCTTCCACCTCTTCAGGATTTGGGTTGTTCTTGCTTCTCTAGTTCCTTAGGTGAAAGGCTAAATTGTTTGCATAAGACCTGTCTGTCCTGTCAATTTCAGCATTGAGGCTTATAATGTTTCTTGTTTTTGTTTTTGCTTTGTCTTCACTTAAAAACAAATTATTGAGACATTTTTTTTGGAAGGGGCAGCTTACAGCTGTCCTGGAGAAAGCTCTGAGTGTTGATGACTTGTGTATTTAGATGCGTTCTTATGAAGGATCCCAGTTAGGTCCTCTTGATGAAAGGCACATCTTAACTCTCTGCTGAGTCTTGGTTGCATCTCGTTCTACACCTTAAGCAGGCTGTTAAAGTTTCCAGTCATTGTTATATGGGGTCAAACCCTACTTACTCTATTCTAGACACTTGAGAATATGTACTTGGAAGTGTTTCTTCTTGCTGGATTTATCCTATTATGCTATAAGGTATAGCTTTTGGGTGGTGTGTATGTGGTGTGTGTATGTGTTCATGAGGGTGTGAGCAAACATGCTTGCAGGTGCACAGGCCAGAGGTTGACACTAAATGCCCTCCTGGATCTCCTCATTTTCAAGACAGGGTCTGTTGTGACCCTGGAGTTCACTGGTTCGCTTGGATTGCCTGGCCACACGCTTCAAGGATCCTCCTGTCTGTGAGCGAGTGTTGCGGCTCTGAAGGCTGGAGCTGTAATAGGATAGCGCTGGAGGGAAAAATGTTCTGACTTGTCAGGAAACCGGCCATCCCTGGAGCTGCATTAAACAGCTCTGGAGGCTGGATAAGGTATCCTGACTTACCAGGAAGTCAGGCTACACCTGAAGCTGGGGTGTAGTGGGGGATGGTCTCTCTGCAGGATGTAGTAACCGGGTTCCTCTCCAAATAGAGCCATGATAGCTGAGCTCTGCTCTGTTCCCCTAAGGGAACGTCCTAGCAGAGTGTCCTGCATCTGCTGCAGCCCAAGATGTTACTTCGGCTTCACTCTGCTGAAAGGGAGGGGGCAGAAATGTAGCAATCTCCTCTGGCT
The DNA here is from genome assembly GCF_000317375.1 of Microtus ochrogaster. Classification (NCBI taxonomy): domain Eukaryota; kingdom Metazoa; phylum Chordata; class Mammalia; order Rodentia; family Cricetidae; genus Microtus; species Microtus ochrogaster. The sequence continues at coordinate 8,734,592 of NC_022012.1, read as the reverse complement.
CAAAAGAAAAGTTACTTTTTCTGGTCGACTCCCAAGGGAGTTTACTAGCAGATTAACTGTTTCTTCTGCTTTTTCTGCTCAACACCCCTAAGGAGACATCTCAGCAAAAGTTCTTTTTTGCACCAACCAATGAAGATCTTCACCCAAAACTCTTTTTAAGAATGAGATTTATTTCACATTGTAGCACTGGACAGAATTCTCAAGGTCCAAATCAGGAGCAGAAGGAGAGGGAGCACGAGCAAGGAACTCAGGACCGCGAGGGGGAAAAAAAAAAGAATGAGATGTATTTGGGGAGGACAAGCCCAGAAGAGTGGCTGTCTCTGCCAGGTTGGGAAAGGTCAGCCATCAACTGAACTATTGGGGACTTATACAGGGCTTCTTAGGGATGGTGTTTTCCCAAGGAGAAGATTTTTTTGCTGGGGGATTGGCTAGCTTTTCTGCTCAGTGATTGGTTGGTTTAGTTGGCCAGGGGCAGAGTTGGCTCTGGTTTCAGATCCCTTCTTAGATTTTTTTTTCTCTCTCTCTATTTTCAGGGCTAAGGCATATTTCTGTCCCTGGCTCTGGTTCCAGGGTCAAAGTATGTTTCTTTTGCTCTGGTTTCAGAATCAAGGTGTTCTTTGGTTCTGGGTTCAGGGCTAAATTATTTCTTTCACTGGCTCAGGTTTCAGATCCAGGCTGTGTTTCTTTCACTGGCTCTGGGTTCAGAGTCAGGGTGCTCAGGGAATTGGTTGGTTTTCCTGCTCAGGGATTGGTTGGTTTTTTTCGGCTGGCCCTTTGAGCCTCAGTCTCTGCACCCCGCCCCCCAACACTGGGATTACATATGTGCACTGCTGCACTTAGCCTTTAACGTGGGCACGAGGGATCTGAACTCAGGTGGCCATGCTTAGGCTGCAGGTACTTTACCCACAGAGCCATCTCCCCAACCCTGAACCCTCGAATAAGAGAATACATCTTATCCAACATAAGTATAGTTATCCTTGTCTTCTTTTAGGATCCATCTGTTTACTTTCAGGTTATACATGTTCTGCCAGGTGAAGTGAGTTTCTTTTAAACAAAATATATTTAGGTCTGATGTTTTTTCTTAATCCCTAAGGTTGTTCTACGCCAATCAAATTGGGTAAATTAATCCATCACTATTTCACAGTAACGACTGACAGGTAAGTTGGCACCTGTCATTATGTATCTTGGTTTCTAGATTTATTATGCTGGACCCTTTTCCTTCTTGATCTTTCCATGTTGTTAAGTGAACTATTATATAGTATGTTTTGATTCCTTGTTGTGCTTTTGCTTGTCTACCAAAGGCATCTGTGTGGTAATTTGAATGAGAAATGTCCCCCTAATCTCGGCTTTTGAACACTTGGTCCCCAACTGATGGTGCTGTTAGAGACCCTTTAAGTGGCACACTCTAGCAGGAGGAAGTATGTCACTGGGGGGTGGACTTCAAGAGTGACAGCTTGAGGCCAGGCGGTGGTGGCGCACGCCTTTAATCCCAGCACTCGGGAGGCAGAGGCAGGCGGATCTCTGTGAGTTCGAGACCAGCCTGGTCTACA
>NC_022012.1:8727485-8732942 GCF_000317375.1 Microtus ochrogaster | reverse complement strand
CAGAGAAACCCTGTCTTGAAAAACCAAAAAAAAAAAAAAAAAAGAGTGACAGCTTGTCACTGTCAGCTAGCTCTGTCTGCTTCATACAGCTGAAGGCGGGAGCTCTCAGCTCCTTACATCCGCCACCATGTCTACCTCCTTGCTGCCATGCTTCCTGTCTTGATGGACTCTTATCCCTCTGGAACTCTAAGTCAAATGGAGTCTTTCCACTGTAAATTGTCTTGGTCATGATGTTGTATCACAGCAACAGAAAGGGAATGATACACTTGGTAATTGCTATGAGGCTTTAAAGCATCTTTGAATATAAACTATTTCAAAATAAGCTCAATTTAGTGTGAACATACGGATATAAACAAAAGCAAATAAGCCTTTGAGAACTTGGTTTTAAAAAGCCTCCGGCAGGGGCTGAAGAGATAGCTCAGTGGTTAAGGGTGCTTACTGTTCCTCCAGAGGACCTGGGATCAGTTCCCAGCCTGTGGTGCACGCCCACACATGGAGACAAAACACTTGTATGCATAAATTTCTTTTTAAAAAAACTTTTTAAAAAAGTCTCAGGCAGCCAGGCGATGGTGGCACACGCCTTTAATCCCAGCACTCGGGAGGCAGAGGCAGGCGGATCTCTGTGAGTTCAAGACCAGCCTGGTCTACAGAGCTAGTTCCAGGACAGGCTCCAAAGCCACAGAGAAACCCTGTCTCGAAAAACCAAAAAAAAAAAAAAAAAAAAAAAGGTCTCAGGCAGACTTGGGTAAGCCACATTTGACTGGTAACCTTTGAGCTTTTCCCGTGTTGTCTTGTTTGTACTCTTTCTAGTTTGGAGACGTTTTCTGTGCTACTTCTCTGAATAAGCTTTTGCCACTGTGGCATTCTCAAGCCCTTCCACCCTAATGAGCCAAGTGTTTGCGCCCTTCACACTGTCTGCCCCCAGCTCAGCTCCCGTTGGCATTTGCTCCCTTCATTCCTCCTTCTCTGTCCCTCTCCACCTGTGCTCTGAGCTCACAGACTCCCCCTTCTGTTTGATGCACCACACCACTGGCTGGCTGCAGGTTTTAGCATCTGTATTTGTTTACCCTAGTTGCTTCCATCTATTTGCTAAGTTTCTCTCTTATAATATTGAAACATTGCTCCGCTTGCTTCAAGCCTCATAACAGTTATTCAGAGTTCTCTGAGAACTCTCCCCTGTTGATTAGTATTTTATTAGTATATTAGTAATTTATGGCAGTGTCCAAAATAAGATACTCTATAGTTCTTGATGACACCTTGCTGATGCGTACATAGGATCTGGAATTGAAAGCAAAGTGTTTATTTAGGTAGTCCTCACCTGGATTTATCTGTGTCAGTCTTTCTAGAAATTCTAGCAAGCCGCTTATTTTCCCTGAGTCTGTGGTCCCTTTAATGGCCTGGTCTTTGTTCACAGTTAATCTGTTGTTGTCATGTTATCATGAGAGAGGAATCCAAACTCAAGCCCATCCTCACTGCACTACAGGTGTATTTCGGGGGTGGGGGAAGGATAAGAAGAACCATCTGCCTTATTGATGGGGGAGAGTCATCTGTTTTGTGTTAATTTCATTGGTTAAATAAAGAAACTGCTTGGCCTCTGATAGGACAGAAAATTAGGTAGAGGGAGTAGACAGAACAGAATGCTAGGAGAAAGAAGCCGAGTCAGGCAGTCGCCATGATTCTCCCACTTCAGACAGATGCAGGTTAAGATCTTCCCTGGTAAGCCACCTTGTGGGCTACGCAAATTATTAGAAATGGGTTATATCAATATGTAAGAGCTAGTCAATAAGAGGCTAGTACTAATAGGCCAAGCAGTGTTTAAATGAATACAGTTTCCGTGTAATTATTTCGGGGCATAAGCTAGCCAGGCAGCTGTGAGCCGGGGCAGCAGGAATGCAGCCCACCGCTCCGCGCTCCTATCTCAACACCTTATAACCATCTGCTTCTCTCCCTGGGGCCAGAGTAAGGCAGCAGACCTTGTTGTTAGTTAGCACTTTGTGGTCAAGAGCCAGGATGTACATGGATCTAGACAGCCACCCAGCATGGGGATTGAGAACCAGGCTCCAATCCTCTGATGTAGCAGTAAGTGATCTTAACTGCTAAGTCATATATTTAGCCCCAGTCCTTTCTTTATCCCATGAGAATATTTCCATGCTAGCTCCTTAAAGGTAGATAATTCATCGTGCAATGAATATTCATTTAAAACATATAGACTGGAACCAGAGAGATAGTTTAGTGATTAAGAGAACTTGATGCTCTTCCAGAGGATCAGAATTCAGTTTCCAGCACCCAGGTTGAGTGGCTCACCACCACCCATAACTCCAGCTCCAGGGGATCTGATGCCCCCTTCTGTCCTGTATAGGTACCTGCATACACATGGCATACCACCCAGAGGACAGGGAGGGAGGCAGGGAGAAAGAGAGATAGGTGTGGGAGTGGGGAGAGAAAACTTAAAAACTGTAGCATGGTATGTATGTTCAGGATACTTTGGTGAACAAGAACGTCTCTCCTAGTGGAGCTGAGGGCGGAGATGAGCTGACTAGCAGGCACAGGCCCTAGGTTCAATCTCCAGCATCATATAAGGTGGACATGGAAGTGCATGTCTATCATCTTATCACTTGGGAGGTAGGAACAAGAGAACCTCTCACAAGTTCAAGGCCATCCTCAGCTAAGTACAAAGTTTGAGGCCAGCCTGAGATGTGTAAGACTATTAACAAACAAACAAGAAGCAAACCAGAAGCATGCGGTGTTATGGATGAAAATATCTGCGAACCAGGACCAGGAATTCTGGGTCAGGGCTGAGGAGCGGGATACAAATTTCCAACCCTCATCATGACAAAGTGAGTTTTTAAAAAGTCCAGTGTAAGCACTGTGTCTCCAGCCGTGTTGGGTACACTCTGTTGCCAACACCCTGCTCTCTCTTAATGAGCTGACCCAGAGTTAGGGCCTAGCCAAGCAAAATATGCTCCCTTTATTGCAAGAATTCCCTTCCTAGTGTGATCTGTGTGCCTTTATAGAAGCCAGATCTCTGAGAAAAGTAAAAATAAAACAGAAGAGAGAGAACTGTGGTCACAAGTGTGTTTTCCAACCAAACAGCCATGTACAAATTCCAGCAAGCAAAGCTGCTTGCTCATTCGAACCCTGGCTACCTCACCAAGTATACCAGTTTGCCCCCAAATAAATAAAGGCCTAACTATTGGCCATTCAGCTCTTCATTAAAACAATCAGAAGGTGACTTGGCAAAGACGGATCTTTACAGTGTACCAAAAGATTAGTTCACAATAATTACCCCCTGAGCCATCTCCTAAGCCTCCAAAGAATTCATTTTTGTGAGTTCAGAAATTTTCTTAAGAGATACAAAAAATTTGGATATCTGCTATAGGATTGTGAAGTTGTCTGGGAGTCTCACATTCCTAGTGACCATCAGACTTTGATACAAGAAGACAGAATTCAGAATTATCCATCATTTGGGTAGCAGACCACTTCTGATCTAAACATACGGGTTCATGTCACCATCTACCTGTGCAGGCCTGGTGTGGGCACTGGTCTTGGCCAAGCAGACATGCAAAAAGGCACCTGCAGGCCAAAATCTCAGTGTATGTTCAGTTCACCATCCTAGGAAATCAGAGACAAAGTGTTATCTCCTGGTGATGAATACACAAGCAGCCGCTTCCATTCACAGCCAGTAGAGGAACCTGATTACTGATGAGCTCCATGGAGTCAGAATGTGCTGTCAACAGAAAAGAGAAAGAGGAAAGAAAATCACATAATTCATCACAACACTCATCCTCAAAGATCATGCCAGCCCTAACAATCTTAAGGCTTCATCTTGTTTAATGACAGAAATGAGAGGGTGTGTAGCAGGTTTCCTTTTGGGCCACCAACCAGTTCCCAAATCGTGACACGAAAACTTGCTATTAGTTAGGAATGTTCAGCCTTATCTTAGCTCTTGTTTTAATCTCTTTCTCTTTATCTACATTTTTGCCTCCGGGCTTTTTACTTTCCTTCCTTTCTTTCTTCTTTCCTTCCTTCTTTTCTTCCTTCCTTTTCTTTCTGTATGCCCTACTTTCCTGTTTCTCATGTCTGTCTGGCTTCTTGCCCTAAGCATCTTTCTCTCTCTCTCTCTCTCTCTCTCTCTCTCTCTCTCTCTCTAGTTCTTTCTTCTCTATTTTTTTTCTTCTGAGCCTAGATTCCTCCTCCTACATATTTTCTCTGGCAGCCAGCTCTTCCTATTCCTCCACTACCTAGCTACTGACTGTTCAACTTTTTATTAGAGCAATCAGGTGCCTTAGGCAGGCAAGGTGAAACAGCAACACATCTGTACATAATTAGACAAACGCAGCATAAACAAATGTTACACTTTTTGCCTAGTTAAAAGTAATATACCACAACAAGAGTGCCCAAGAGTGCAAGTGTCACCTTCCATGATGTCAATGTGAACATCACATGACCGTGAGCTGTGATATCTTGGTACCTAGTTCACAGTGGGATCCAAATTCCCACATTCACTGTGTGCTTTCCACAAAGCCATCATGGAAGAAGGCCCAGGCTTATGAAAGTGGAAACCTCCTGCTGATATAAGTCCCAAGTGATGACAATGATAGTCACATAAAGCTCACTCAAACAACACTGAATAAACAAAGAAGATAGGGTAATAGGTTAAACAGAATAGAAAAACAGTTATCAAATTGCTGTAATAAAAACTACCCAAAGGTACAAAATGGCGCCCATGTGGATAACTGCATCCACAGAAAGCCTGAGAAAGCTTGGAAAAGACTAGAGTAAAACATTTCAGTTTTCAGCCATAGCAAAAATAAATAAAAAGAAAGAAAGAAAGAAAGAAAGAAAGAAAGAAAGAAAGAAAGAAAGAAAAGCTGAGCTGTTTTAAAATGCTGGCTTTCTGGGCCTTCCTGCCAGGGAAAACTCTGACTCTTTCAAGCAGACGTTCTGGACTATGGAGCTATGGATACATTGTTACAACTTGCTTCCTGGCAAGAAAACGCCATAGGACCTTTTGACTGTTGACTGTTGTTTATGGACACACTATTGCAGCCTGCTTCCTGGCAAGGACCTTGAAACGCCATAGAGTTGTGACAAAAAACTTCTCCATATTCCTTAACAAATTAAAGACCCATGTGGTCAAAAAAAGAGAGATATACAGTAAAGAGAGATTCAAATAGTAAGAAAACCTCTAAATGGTTTACAGTGTGTTAAAAATATATACAGGCTAAAGGTTAAAGTTCTCAGAGTGAAAGAAAGAAAGAAAGAAAGAAAGAAAGAAAGAAAGAAAGAAAGTAGCCTGGGAGGCAGAGACAGACGGATCTCTATGAGTTCAAGGATAGCCTGGTTTATAGAGGGAATTCCAGGACAAAGATATACAGAGAACCTGTCTCAAAAAGCCAAAAGTTAAAAGTAAAAATAAAAGAAATAGAGGTTAAAATAAAGCCACGTAAAGATGGA
>NC_022012.1:8667688-8727385 GCF_000317375.1 Microtus ochrogaster | reverse complement strand
TCAAAAAGCCAAAAGTTAAAAGTAAAAATAAAAGAAATAGAGGTTAAAATAAAGCCACGTAAAGATGGAAAATATACAGAGAATCTTGATACTGTATGCTATTATGCTCTCTTTAAATTGTTTGAATGCTGAGGAAGAAGCAACAGCTGCTAAAAGATATTTGCTTATAAATGCTGCAGAATTAATCCAAGATAGGTATTTTGAAAATACCTTGGCTTCAAAATTGAAGTAAAAAAGTATGTTACTTTGGAGAAGAGATTTTGCTTTTGTTTCCACAAAAAATGAGAGGCTGTAGATTTATTAAGAGTTAAGAAAAATCAGCTTTGATCAAGGAAGACCACCTGAAAAATCTCTGACAGGAATAGATGGCCTAGATGTCTGAGTTCTTCATCCAGAACAGGTTCAAGACTGCTGCCTGAGATGATCAAGACTCACAGGATACTTCAGTCAGGACTTGATCATAACTCTGAATTTTCTTTAGGCCCCCATAAGATTATCAGCACCCCCAACCAGCTGGAAGTAGCCTGGAATACTATGCCCACATTCCCAAAAAATGGACTATGGATATTTTCCTTTTTTTTTTTTTTTAAGAGGGGAAAGCGATGCAGGAGAATTGTCTGTAATCTGTCAATCATGTTTTAAATAAATGCTGATTGGCCAGGCAGAAAGTATAGGTGGGAAAACCAGACAGGAAGTAGAAATGATGCAATGAGAACAGGAGAATTCTGGAAAGGAGGAAGTTGATTACTCCCACTCCTGCCCAGACCACTGAAGCAGCAGGATGTGATCTGCCCCACTGAAAATGGTACAGAGCCACATGGCTAACATAGCTCAGAAAAATGGGTTAATCAAGATGTGAGAGTTAGCCAATGAGAGGCTAGAGCTAATGGGCCAATCAGCTTATAATTTATGGAGACCTATGTGTGATTTTCTTTGGGGCTAAACAGCTGGGGGTACCGGGCAGGACAGAAACCTAAACAAGCAGGCCTGGCCCTTCATGTTACAAATAGATGCAGTAACCACTTTTCTATCTCTGTGATAAACACCATGAGCAAAAGCAATTTATAAAAGCACATTTATATATATATATATGTATATGTATATATACATATATATTTACATACACACACACCACACACACACACATATATATACATACACACACACACCACACACACATATATATATGTATATGTATATGTATATGTATATATATATATATATGCCTTATGGTTTAAAAGGTAGAGTCCATAGTGGCAGGGAGAGATGGCAGCAAGTAGTAGGAATGGGAAGATGACTAATCACATTTTTACAGAAACACCAAAAAACAGAACAAAGTGGGGTGATGATATAAACACTCGAAGTCCATCCCCCAGTGATGTACTTCATCCAGCAAGGCTGCACCTCCCCTGATGGCAGCACCAGCAGGGCCCCAAGTGTTAATGTCTATGAATCTATGGGGGTCGTGTCTCATTCAAACCACCATATCAAGCATCAGTTCGATAATTTCAGTGCTCTGCAGTGCTCATGGCCCCTTGCTCCCCGCCTCCCAGAGAAGTCCTTTTCAGCAACAGGCTGGGGTGAGTCCCCAGGCAGGCTTCCCTGCACATTTTCTGCATGGCTTTCTACCTTTGTCTTTGTTCCACAAATGTCATGCCAGAACTGTTTTAATCACTGTTGTACTTTAGGCAAAACAGCTTTCCAATTCATATAAGAGTCATATGAATCCACAAAGACTTACCCTTCCTCTTCAAAGACCAGGGCAGTCCCTTTCGACCACCGAGCAGAAGCGCTAAGGTGATGACGTTAGCAGGCTTCTCTTGAGAAGGAAGGAGTTTCTTCTGCTGCCAAGCCAACCTTTTTCCTCACTCCGTGGCTCTGAGTCCCCCTACGTTCTTCTCAAATTTCTCTCAAAAGAATAATCTGCATACTTATCCATCTGTTCAGAGTCCAGTCCCCACTGAGGGACAGGAACGGAGGACTGCATACCAGGGGTGGTGGGGGCTAGCTCTGGGGTTATACTTAAAAAAACAACAAGGTAAGAACACCTGTTCTCTTAGGAAAATGCTTGCTGGAGACAACAGTTCTGCCTTTATTGTTTAATACGGAAGAGAATGTCTAACCAATCCAGCGAGGAATGGAGGCCACTTTAGCCGGCATTTAGAGGGAACACTTTAAATAGGTCTGGACTTAAGTTCATCTCCAGAAAGGTAGTTAATAATATTGGAGAATTTTTAATAACAGTTAACCAAAACACGCCTCTCTCCTTCCAGTCATCAGAAGAGCAACGGAAGGGACCATTCAAAACATTGCCTGTCGAATTGATCTCTGGAGAATGATAAATTATACCTGGCAAGTATTTATAGGTTTTTAATTTGGGTTTGTTTTTTACTCTTTTAAGTAATTCACCAAGGGATATGTGTGGAAGCCTTGGCTCATTAACTCAAGAAGTATTTACTCTTGTGTGTCATGCCCAGAGCTAGATATTCCCTGGGGATGAACTGACTGTGGTCCAATGGCCACGGAGCACACAGTCTCTGGAAGGAACACGATCTGTTTAACTAGGTCACAGAGTGTGAGGATCACACTTCTGTGAAGGAGCATGCAGTGTGAATGCTTCCATCTGAAGGAGACAGGCTTGTAGCTGCCGCAACACAGAGGCCTGGAGATGAATTCTTCATGCCATGGGACAGTTTCCTGGAGGTGGTACCATCCCACCATTAGATGATGGACAGTATACCCGAGCCAGCTGTGAACTGGAGTTAAACAAATACTAACTTACACACTGTTCTATGGGTTGTGAGGAGCTGTCGGTGTAAACACAGGTCTGCAGACCCTTGGCTGTGTTCAGATCATTACCAAGAAGTAGGGGCAGCGCAGGAGCAGGTCCACCAGGTGACTGCAGGAAAAGTCAGCCTGGACTCCTAGGAGGCTGAGCAACAGTGAAGACCCGAGAGATGTAACTGTCATGCAGGTAGAGAGAGTCCTACCTCGAGGCCTGCAGACTTCACATGAAAATGGACCTCTTACCACTCGCCCCAAATTTGCCTTTGTGTGCATTCACATGCGCATTTGGGGGATGAGAGTTTATGTAGCTTCAGGTGGAGCATCAGAGTGTGAAGATGGCAGCAGCTGTGCTGACTCCCAGACACAGGGAAGTGTTAGGAAGCCAGGAGACACAAGGTCACATTCTCCCTGTGGGGCAGCATGGCCTTGCCACTCTCTACAAAAAAAACATTTGGCTTGGATAAATGAAAATATTTTTTGACTTATTCTAAATTATTCATTTCTCTGAAGTACAGCAAATCCCACCTGGAGGTTAGCTCCAGTCTGTATGCACATACATGCAGGCATGGGTTTGTGTGTAAGCTTTAAAATATTTTCTGGTGTGGAACTTAAAAGCAGACACAAAGGGAGAGAAAATATTTAAAGAACTACGGCTATGACTGGTTTCTGTAATTACCGACATCTAGCCGATCCGACGCCTCGATCCCCTTCTCCTCCCTCCAGTTGGCTGTTATGAAGCAAATCCAAGAAATGGTATTATATTCTCTGCACACATTTTAGCATGCCTCTTCGAAAGGACTCCTTTCTTCCTTCTCTCGTGTAGCCAAGGCTGGTCTCAAACTCATGGTGTAGGTGTTGATGATCTTGAACTTCTGATTTGATGCTGTTTCTCAGTGTTTAAACTTCCCTGTTTTCTTTTTTAAAGACAGAGTTTCACTGTGTATCCCTGGCTAGACCGGAACTCATCGTGTAGACTAGACTGGTCTTGAACTCATAGAGATCCAACTGTCTTTGCCTCCCAAGGGCTGGGCTTAAAATTGTGTGCCACCCCGTTTGGTCCTGGCTCTGGTTTTTATTTTTGTTGTTGCTTTGTTTTCTCTGTAGCTTTTGTGGAGCCTGTCCTGAAACTTGCTCTGTAGACTAGGCTGACCTCGAACTTAGAGATCAGCCTGTCTCTATCTCCCTGAGTGCACCACCACTACCCTGCTTCTGGCTCTTTTCTTAAGACAGAATCCAAACAAGGGCTTGCTGCTTTACCTAGGACTCCACGAGTTCCCTTGATCTCAGCAGTTCCTACCCTCAGGGCCCAGATGTTCCTCCTGGAAGCCTCCTAATCAGCCAGGGGCTATAGCAGAAACCTCACCACCAGGGTCAGTTGAAAGAAGTTTCTTTCCTCTCTAGGTAGCTCTTTGACTTGAGTGGGCCTGGCTTTGCATTTACCTTCTGCCTCGATTTCCCAGAATGTAGCTTTGTATAATTTGAAACTCTGCTATGGATAATGTGTTTTCTCCACTGTTGTGCCTGCGTGGGTAGCTATGGCCTGGCCTACACGAAACAACAAAGGTGGCAGAGTACATGACACACACAGGTGGCCAGGAAGCATCAACCTTTTTTGCTGGACAAGTCAATCATCACACGAAACTCAAACTACATGAAGACACCTCTCATAGGAACTCTAATTGGCTGTCTGTCAGGGTCCATGGGCCCCGACATAGAAAACTATTTTCCCTAATTGGACTGGTACGGAGGCGCAAGAAATGACCAGACACAGCTTACACCATCATCACGGAAGGGCATCTCAGGCTTCTCTCCCTCCTCAAGATTTACCAGCGTTTATTATATCAAACATCTCTTAATATCCCCCCCACCCCTCAACCGAGGTGGATACCTCACTAATATTCTCTTTCCGGGCAGCTCCTATAACATAGTCATTAGCTTCAGCAAACACCTCTCTCCAGGTGATCTACATTTTTAACAAAGGAGAAAGGAGCAGCACATCCTGGTTATTGCTGAGGCAGTGACAGCCGGTCTGCAGGTCTATGTGACCACCTCAGGTGGGACCCATGACTTCAGAGCCTGGCTGCCACACCAAATAGAAATATGGGCCTACAGCTGTCCCAGCAGAACCCAGTCCACCCCGTTAGCTACTATGCCTGTGCTTAAAGATGTTTCTAGAGGATTCTGACCTTCATTATTGGGACTGCTCTTGATGCCACTGAGCCTCTAGGTATTGTGAAGCAGATAAAATCTGTCCCCATATTGACTGTGATCTGTGCGAGGCCTGAATATGGGCACAGGAAAATGCTGTGTTTTGTACTGTTGTATTTGTTGCAGTTTATTTTATTTTATTTATTTATTCATTATGTATACAACATTCTGCCTCCATGTATGCTCGCATGCCAGAGGAGAGCGCCAGATCTCAGTACAGATGGTTGTGAGCCACCATGTGGTTGCTGGAAATTGAACTCAGGACCTCTGGAAGAGCAGCCAGTGCTCTTAACCTCTGAGCCATCTCTCCAGCCCCTTGTTGCAGTTTAGTAATGCATAAATAACCACCCTAGTCCTTGCCTTGCCTGATTAAATCCCCTCCAAACTTATGTCTCTGGTGTGGGAGGTCATTCTGTCTATGTGTTGCTTTTATTGGTTAATGAATAAAGAAACTGCTTTGGCCTATAGCAAGGCAGAACTTAGCTAGGCAGGGAAAACTAAGCTGAATGCTGGGAGAAAGGAGGCAGAGTCAGAGAGAAGTCACGGAGTCCCACCAGAGACAGACACTGGAACTTTAGCTGGTAAGCCAAGCCTCATGGCGATACGCAGATGAAAATGGAGATGGGTTAAATTAATATGTAAAAGCTATCCAATAAGATGCCAGAGCTAATAGACCAAGCAGTGATTTAATTAATAGAGTTTCTGTGTGGTTATTTTGGGTCTGTGCTGCCAGGCAGCCTCATACAACATGACTCAATGCAACACCCCCAAACTTATGACTCATTGCAATACCGAGTTTCTGTAATTTAGCTGAGGATTCAGATAGATAAGTGTACTTAAGATCTCACCATCTCTATGCCGAACATAATGTCATCCCTTTTTCTAGCATGCTGACTCACTCTGGCCTTTGACCTTGCCTGCCATCACTGATTACAGTGTCTTGATTTAATTTTTCTGTTGAGCAAGCCTCTAAATGCTTACCTTGATAGGGATGGGCAGAAAGCTTCAAAGAGTTTAAGTCTTCATGGGTCTTCCATTCAGCTCATCGTCTCTCTTGCTTCAAGCCCCCCACCTTTCCTGTGTCCCGTGAGAGCAACAGCTGCCTCACTACTGTTTCACCCGCTGCAGGCATTAAGTCTCAATTCTTCTAAGTCAGAGCTGACCATCCACTTTCTCTCTCCTAAAATATTTGTTAGCATCTCAGATCTGCCATGATAGCTAAGAAGGTGGCTGGAGGGCCTGTCTTTGTTCTGTGTGTGACTTTCTCGATGGCTCTGATCCTACTTCCTGCTGTCCTCACATCATGAGACACAAGGTCTTATGACTTTCAGTTTTGTTTCTGTAGCGTTGGAGCAATCTTCTGTTGCAGCCCCGTGCTCAGTCCCACCCTCCAGGGTTCCTGATACTGAGTGCTGAGTGTGGTAAAGCTTCTGTGGGGATGAACCTGTGCTGCTCCCTACTGGTAAAACTCTGATACCGCTAATGACAGCTAACACAGTTCACACACTGCCACTAGTGAGCAACAGGTTGGCAGCGTACTGACATTTTCTTAAGCGGTACAAACTGGCATAGGAGAGAGCCAGTTAAGTCTTTTACAAACTCAGAAGACTTCTTTGTCATGCCTGGTCTGTAGCTCATTGGTAGAATGCTATACTAGTGTGTAAAGCCCCTGGGTTCCATCCCAGGCATGGTAGAGAAAAGGGGTTGATTTTGAGCCACACTGTGAAGTGAAAACGGGAGTGAAACACAGGTAAAGAAGGTCAATATCAACACTCAAAAGGCATTAGGAAGCTTCCACATTGCAGCAACCGGTGGACAGAGGACGAGAGAAAGGGAAGGAGCTGGAGCTCTGGGCCGGGAATGCCCAACATGGACACTACACTAGCCCCAGTTCTACTGGTACTCATTAAATACAAAAACATCAGCATACCTTTCCAGGTGTTGGCCTATTTCCTCATTGCAGTGACTTTCTATGACCTGTCACATGCAGTTCAGCTCTGAAGGAGCTGTAGACATAAAGCTGGGCAGGATGTCCAGTCTTACAGCAAGTGAGGGAAGCTCTGTGTGGTGCTTACACAACTTAAGTACAGGCATTTGTAACTACTTTGGTATGGTGAGGTTGCAGATTAATTTTTTAAGGGTTTATTTTCTCTATGCGTCTGTCTGAATGTGTTCATGTGCACCTCCATGCAGATGCCCTAGGAGGCCATAAGAGACCATCAGATATCCTGTGGCAATAGTGACAGGTGAGTGAGCTGTCCTCTGGAGGCGCTGCAAGGACATGGAGCCATCTCTTTAGTGCTGCTTTTAAGTTTTTTAACCTTGCGTTGCACATAGATTTCAAACTTTAAAGTGCACTTCCCTTTTATACATTGTCTGCATTGTAAGTTCAACAACATTCATAAACTATACCTTAAAACCACGCATGCTCTGCTGCTGGAAGTCAGACAGCCACTGATCAACAAATACCAAATCTCCTGAACAGTCAGGTTACACCATGCTCCTGTTCCTGCATTTCCTAAAAGTGCCTATCACTCCCTGACAATGCTGCCTGCCCAGCAGAAGAGACACCAGGATGTTGAGTAACATTTAAAGAACATGGCACTGGTGTGTCATTCTCCGGAGAGACGTGCGTCTACTCACCCCAGACAGGGAGTCTATGGATACCACCAAAGTCTAACTTGGTAAACAATGACTGGGCAGGGCTTACTTACAGGAATGTGGATGAGGGGCAACTTACAGGGGCAGAAGTGACTCACAGACAGCTGCACCCCTAAAGCCCCCCAGCATGGGCGACAGTTCACAAAGCTGGGACCCTGGAGCACACTGCACAGCCTGCAGGCACTTTCCAGGTTGGAGAGCATCCTTTCTGAGTGACTGCAGCCTAAGCCTCTTTCAGGAAGCTCAGCTGGTTTATGTTTCTTCAGGTAGCTGGTCTGGTCCAGACCAGTGGTCCCCAACTTTCCTAATGCTGTTGAAAGCAGCATCCGTTGAAACAGTTTCTCATGTTGTGGTGACCTCCCAACCATAAAATCATTTTCCTTGCTACTTCATGACTGTAATTTTGCTGCTCTTATTAATCGTAATGTAAATATCTATGTTCTCTAATGGGCTCAGGAGACCCCTGGGAAAGGGTCATTCAACCCCATAAGCTGAGAACCACTGTCTTTGAGTCTTCTTTGTGGCTTGTCTTGTCTGAGAGTCTTTTATTTGCAGCCTGGCTTTTTTTTTTTTTTTTTTGACTAAGACAGCACCTTTATTGAACTAGCATAACAAGTAACAGAGAAAAGCAGATTTATTTGAAGTCACCAAGGCTTTAGGACATTTTGTTACTGATCTATTACCTAGTTTATCCTGACTATTACAAACCAGGAGAGCAACCGAGTGGTTCCTTTGTTTCTAAGAGTAAGATACAGAAAAAGAACTTGTACATTAGCCCCTTGTCATCCTCTAAGGAGTGTCACGTCAGGATGAGAAACCTGGAGGCGCTGTTTTTCATAAAAATGACCCCCACAGACGCATGTATTTCAATGCTTAGTCCCCAGTGCAGCCTGGCTTCTTTACTCTGGGAGGTAGGGATCTAGTGAATCTGATCAGTTTCCGGGACTTCCAGAAGCTATTTTGAGCTGTTTACTTTCCAGCCTAAGGAGCTTCCCTGTAGGCTGGAATGTTCCAATCTTTAGGAAACAGCATCCATAGGTTGGTAATATGACGTCATGAGAGGGTACATGCACCCATCAGAATTAAAACACAAAAGGATAATACATTTTACTTTACAATGTAAATATATCCTATAGTGTACTTTGGAAGTCTGTGAGGAAAAAATTGTTCTAAACTTTGCTCAAAACAAGTTTAAGTGTGTATTGGAAGTTGACACATTACCTGTAGTACCCCGAGAGGCCGTATCAACACCATCCACCACTGCTCATGTGGACTGCCTTTCCCAAGGTGTAGAGATCTGGTGGCCACAAAGACTGCAGAGGTCTCTGCCCCTAGCCAGAGCTGAATGGTTTTGCAACAGATACTTGGGCCAGGTCAGTCAGTTGGATTCTTGTAGTGCCTGCACTATGGGGACAGTATTCAAGCCAGGAACTAGGCTGGAGACTTAAAATCACATGCACACAGACAGACAGAGACACGGGGACACGGGTCATCCTTGTTACAAGAATGCCAATTTTATTGTGCTCTAGGGAAGCTTATATAGGGATCCTTAACTGATAGCCACGCCCCAGCTCTCAGGATCTTTCAGCTACAAACCCATCAGAACCCACTCCCCTGCCATCAGGGTCTCCTAGAGCAGCCGCAGGCACAGGAAAACAAGTTGTTTTGCTCAGTTCTCTCCAGCAGGCAGAGGGTCTGAGGCAGGCAAAGACAGTCAAGGGGCCAGGGGTCTGCAACCTCCAACAGATCCTCTCAGCTAAGATTTGAAATCTGATTTATTCTTAATAGAACAGACTGAATGAGCACAAAGCTGAGCTGTGAAGAGGGTTTCTGGTTGTGGAAGTGAGGCCCAGCTGGCTTGACAGTGTCCTAACATTTTCTCAAGACTGCTCTGGGTGGGTGGGAGGGAGGGAAGTAAGCCATGAGAGAATCCAGCAAAGAATCTTCATTTAGGACTCAAAATCAAGCTGAGTTTCCAGGCCAGCATAAGGCCATGGATGCATGGCATGCCCACATCACAGAGGTGAAACGTCTCAGTGACTTCTGGAGGGAGCCAGGGCAATGTGGGGAAGCCACAGCTCTGCTCAGTTGCCTGTCCCATCTCAGGACGTCAGCTATGGACATCTGCGGAGTCCAGAGTGTGAAGTTTCCAGGTGAAGCCAGGCACGAGGGCATATGCCTGTAACTGTGTTGCTCAGGGGTCAGAGCCAGGGGTCAGGAGTTTAATGTCACTCTTGCCCCTACACATCGAGTTCAAGGCCAACAAAAACAAAGTAAAACATGACTCATATTTCCCTGCTTTGGTATGAGCTGAGCCAGAAAGGACCTAAACTGAAAAGAGTGAGCAGACGGAAGCTGGAGAAGAGAAGGGCCATGACCTCTCTACTACCACAAATGGCGGTAGACAGCCATCCACCTAATGGATGCTAGGTGCTGGGCTAAGGAACCTCTGGAAGCATTTGCAGAGATGTGGAACGTAAGACTGGAATTTAAATGCAACACGCGCATACCTTATACTGTAAGGCTGAAAGCCATGACTGAGGTGCCAGATACACTAACAACTGGGCAGCCAAGTGCCATGACTCCATCTTCAGACCTGTTCCACCCCTATTTTGGGTTTCACTCCTTTTTCAGAAATCTTTTAAATTATACAGTGACTAAGCTGTAACATGCCAGGTGTGTTATTCAAGGTGCTGGCACACTAAAATATTTGGTCCAGTGCTTCCATAACACGGGACATTCACTCAACGATTGCTAATAATTTCCCCTGACAAAGCAAACTGACACACTTTATCCTACCAAAATTTGTGAGGCTTTCACATGGCAAAGGAGACATAATTTTTTTTTGAAAATTATCAATACAAGAAGAATTTACAACAAAAGCTAAACAGCCCAGCCTCTAGAACTCCGGGTTTCCCAAACTGTCCAATTTGCAAAGGGAAGCCTGTCACCTGAAATCACAAATCAAGCAACGATACTTTAAGGACCATCTATAAAGCAACAGTTTTTAACCTTCCTACTGTTGTGAACCTTTAATACAGTCCTCATGTTGTGGTGACCTCCACCCCAATCATAAAAATCAAAAAATGTTATTGCTTCATAACTGTAATCTTGCTACTGTTATGAATCACAACGTAAGCATCTGATATTTGACCCACAAAGTGGCCAGTTGAGGCCCACAGGTTGAGAAACTGCTGGTTTTAAGCTTGCCACTCAAAGCATGTCACTTCTGACTCGGTGGGACTGAAGACATGGAGCAGTGTCACAGCCTCACAATTTTTTGTGTTGCATGGCAGCATGCTGCATCCACAGAAAGCACAGGGATGCACTATCCAGGCCACGTCTTCCCAGGACACACTGACTTTATAGGCTCTCGGCATCCAACTCAGGACTGCTGTCTCTTAATGTACCATGATGTCCTAAGAACAGGAAAATCTCTAGGTGCACCCACTGGGGAGAGGAGGACAAACTGTAATCCAAGCATTACTGGGACCAGTGAAAGGAAATAAAATTAAAAAATATTCCATCTGAGGTTCTCAAAGCAACTTAAAAAATACTAATTCTGCATTGGTGGAGGCTGCTTGTGAGTGTCCTTCCTGGCTGCCCAGACCTGAATTAATCATACAGAAACTGTATTATTATAACATTGCTTGGCCTATTAGCTCACACTTCATATTGGCAAGCTCTTATATTAACCCAATTCTATTAATATGTGTATTGCCACGTGGTTGTGGCCTACCGGTAAGGTTCCAGCATCTGACATCTATCTCCTACAGTGGCTATATGGTTTCTCTGAGTCTACCTACTCTCTCCTCCTTTTTCTGCTTGGAATTCTGCCTTGCCCTCTTCTGCGTTGCAATAGGCCCAAGCAGCTTCTTTATTCATTAACCAAACACATTCATAGCATACAAGGGGAATCCCACATTACCTCCCCTTTTCTGTCTAAATAAAAAGGAAGGTTTTTAACAAAACAGGTGTCAAGCAAGAATTACAGCTACAATATTTATACCTAATTTATCTTTCACCATAACTAAGGAAAACCATAATTATAACTATCTATTTTTCAACCCATCAAAGGCCCCAGAAGGATATAATATTTCCTAAGTTAAGAGGAAGTACATTGTAAGCAACTTCCAAAACTCTAGAATTGACAGAGACATCTCGCTGCCTGGACAGTCACTCAAAGTTCTTCTGTACAGTTGGAGCATCCATCTTCAGGCTGTGGACCCATAGTATTCAGCAGACTTTCCCATGAGGCAGGGAATTTCAAAGACAGTTCCACCTATCT
Source organism: Microtus ochrogaster (assembly GCF_000317375.1). Lineage (NCBI taxonomy): Eukaryota > Metazoa > Chordata > Mammalia > Rodentia > Cricetidae > Microtus > Microtus ochrogaster. The sequence goes on along the minus strand of NC_022012.1, from coordinate 8,715,441 downwards.
TGGCAGTTTGTCAGTAACTGTCTTCTGTGTCCTGCAGAATGTCTAGCAACTCTTTCATGAAGCAGGAACCCTAAAGGACTGTCTCATCTTTAGGCAAGTTCAGCAGTCATTTCTCTGTGGTTCCTGCATGTACAACATAACATCAGCAGTCCAGGCAAGAGCAGTTTCTTGTCAGATGAAGATGAATGCTATAAAATAATCTAACACTAGCTCAGAATTGAGTATAACAAAGGTTTATTTATTTAGGGGTAGACTCTCAAATCACAGTCCTCTGCACGAACAGAGAACAGGAACCAAATCCAGCAGCCAGGAGAGAAAGAGCGAGTGCATGAGCAGATGTGTGTGCAAGATTTACAGCAGCATTTATAGTATAAGAGACCATGCCCAAGGGGGCTGGTACCTTAAAGGCCATTGGCTGAAGGAGTTCCCACAGCAATTCTGAATTTAAAATCAATCCATCCAAAGAGAAAATTTTATTTTAAAATTTGCTTTTATTGAGCTTTTTGGTTGACTGGATGGGGGGATGATGGAATTACCTAAAACTAATTGCTTCTGAAAATGTATTCTCACATATAACAAAATATTCAACTGTAAGTAACTAGAGGGCTGATAATGGCTCAGCCCTTAAAGGGTAGGCTCACAACCAGTACTATAAGCTAACTGGAGAAGCTTACTCTAACCATGAAGGTCCTAGGACTGAGATGGCTAAAGGTAGTATGGTTTTGTAGCAGAGCCCTCCCTCTGGTGGACAATGGTAGGAATTTTAACAAAAAGGTTAAAATCTTAGCAAGAGTCTTCATTTCCTCTTGTATGCACAGACTTTAAGATGGAGGGATAGCTACCCATGAGTCAGCGACTTGTAGTTTTGTATAGGTTGTTTTAAAGCCAAGGTCTTTAGGCTACTGGAGAGCTGAGATGTAAATCCATTTTCCGGCTTCGACAGAGGAGTTTGCATTTGTTTTCTCTCCAAAATTCTCCTGCTGGATCACCAAGTGATGGCAGCAGAAAGACATGAGATCATGCCGTAGACACGAGGAGAAGCAGGCTGCCTTGACTTCCCCTGAGGAGGGGATGACAATGAACCCCCTCCACAAGTGGAAGTCAGCCAGTGCCTTCATGGGCTTGGCCTGTAAAACTGTGAGAACCAGGGTTAATAATCCACCAGTCTACGTTGCACTAGGTCAGGTGATCTCGGCCTGAGCTTGCAGCCACCTTTACTAACAGCTCTTGCTTGTGCAGGCTTGTTTGCAGCACCGTGGAAGCTGACCAGCCTTTATTTGCTTCATCCCAGGAGCAGACCCTCTCCAACCTCAGCTGCCCTGATCATTAAAACTGTCTCCAGGAAAGGTCTTCAAAAAAGAAACCACTGGAGGCCAGAGATAAGGTGACCTCATAGGCTTACTCTAAGAATCAACTACAGCCAAGTGACCGAGCAGTGGAAACGGGGCAAAGTCGTCAAATTCTGGCTTTGTTTGAAGTTAGACCTGGTAGAAATTTTGAAAGAATGGGCAGAGTGTCAGAAAGAGAAGAGGCAGGGCAGTTCTGAAGACTTGGGCCTCAACTAACTGAATGGTTTCCACTAAGGTGAGAACACCAGGAGGGGCTGGTTGGGCTGCCATTTTGACTGGGGGTCGGGGCATAGCTAACAACCTTGAACATAATAAACTGAAGACTTGGACTGGCAAGATGACTCAGCGGGTAGAGGTGCCTGTCCCTAAACCCGATGGCCTGGGCTTGAATCCCAGGGCTCACACAGGAGAGAACTGACTCCTGCTAGTGCTCGCACCTCCACACGCACACTGTGGCATTGGTGTCCATCGTGTGTCCGTGTGTGTGTTCATGCACACATACCCCACACGGTAGATAAAAAGGTAAAATAGTAAGATATCTGTAAGAGGCTTAGACATCTAAATGGAACTGCCAAATTGCACCAAGATACAGTGTGGAAATGAACGTGGATCTGGTCTGCTATTATATGTTTTTGTAACACTGGACTTTAGAGGTAACATTTAAGAACCTAGGAAATGAATATTGTTTTGAAATTTTAAAAGGAGACACAGGATAGAGGCCTGATCACCTCTGACCTTTCCATAAAGGGCTGAGGTGAGACCAAGGCCAGGGAAAAGGCAGGAGACACAGGTAGCTGAGGCAAAGCTGGGCCCTGAACTTCTTCAGTTTTCTCAACACTTCAGTTCTTCCCTCAGCAGTGCAATCCCTTACAGCCTCTGTGCTCCCTGCAACCATCTGGTGCGTGCACATCTGGTCTTTGCACCTGTAACTCCAAGCAACACCTGGCGAATGGAACGTCTCTACCAGAGTTCAGTTCCAGCCTATGTTCTTCTGTGGCACTGATACTGTTTGTTAGGAGGGAGAAGCAGGAACCAAAATTACACTACAGCATACAACAGCCATTACTCAGGCGTCGCTGGAAGAAAGTGAGCAGAATCAATCAATGTCTCCAGGGACAACCAGGAGTGCTGGGTACATCCTTTTCCTTTCTTACTCGAACTTAATTCTGCTCACATTTTTTTCTTCAGTACACACAAACTGAGTGTAATTTGGTAGGGATGGTTGGTGCCGGTGTTTTGTCTTTTAAGAAAGGGTCTCATCACACAGGTCAGGTTGGCCTCAATCTCGCAAGTGTTGGAATTACAGGCATTCATAATGCTGTTTGCATTGCTTTTTTTTCCTCCTCACAAAAAAAGGGACAGTAATTTATACATCAGTCACTTAAAAGCAGCAGCTCAACCAATCCTGCTTTGTTTCTATTCCAAGCTATCTCTCCATGTGATTAGCCAAGCATTTAATGTATTTAGCAGCTATCACAAGGACTTGTAAAGAGTAATTATACTATTATCACAATGGGAGATGATTCTTCATTTTTTTTTTCCTTGCAGGGTCTGTGTGAGAGTCATTCTTCAATCACACAAGATAACCAGTATACAAATTCCACCATTGTATAAATTTTTGAAAGAAAAGCTTTTGAAATTTGTTCCACATTCCAAATGAGGGCCACCAAGTAATTGGATATTGGAGAGCTTCAGGTACCACCTCAATAGCTTTCATCCCCCTTGCAATTTATGAATAAAAGTGCCAATCACATCCTTTTGGGGTACCCTTCAATCCAACCTGGGGTTCTATTTCCTGCTACTTTGAAAGAAGCTAAGCCTACCAACTGGGCAACTCTTTTATAGGGAGTGTTACTCTACCAGAAACACTGAGATTAACTGTGTCTTTTCCTAAGTTTTAGCTACTTTTGGTGCCCTCTCTCTACTGCAAGTTGCAAAAACAGATCATTATTCCATCCTAAATTTTGGCATTCAGTAAGATTTTCCTCCTAAAAGCGCCTCTAGTCTATTCGTCTAGTGTTTGAAAATAATTAAACCAATGCTCAAAATAATGAACTGGTCCCTAACCACTGGCCAATGGTGACCAATTACTGCTCGTCTTATGTTTCTCTTTAGTCTATGAACATAAATTCATTCAGTGCGTCAATGCATCACTTTTACCTTCTAGACTATGTTAAACTGTATATTCAGATTTGCTTATCCATGTCACTAAGGCAGAATGAACTGGGCAGGATATTCTAATATTAGTCCCAGTCATTTCCCTCTTATCTACTGCCAGGACTTCACTGGGAGGGAAAACCACGAACCTTCGAGTATGGTCGATAATGCTTTGCCTCAAACATCCATGAGATTCTTACATCTGGAAATATGGCACGCTACTGAAAAACTGGGATTTTGCAGATATTTCTAAGAGTGTGAGATGGGGAGAGTATGCTGACGCAGGAGGGCACAATACACCCTGTAAGAAAGCAGGGAGATTTCAGGAGGTGACTGGAAGGGAGCTCGCAGAGTGGGATGAGAGGGACTGACAAGGGCCCCACCAGGACCACCCTGCCAACACCTTGATTTCAGACTGAAGTCAGTTTTGGATTTGTGGTCCTTAGGATTTATTTTGTGTGTATTTCCACCCAAGTTAGAGTAATCTGTCCTAGTAGAATTAACACAAAACTTTTGGCATCCTTTTTATTGTGAAATAGTTGGGTTTAGAAAAAAAGTACAAAATGTCAACAGTCAGATGTGTACAGGTACAGTATTTCATTAATTTATACATGTGACCAGCATTAACAGTTCATTGTAAAATGCATATTTAGACCAATACACTCTAAAGATGACCTTAATATTCACAGGCTATTAATACATGATAATTGGAGCTCAAATGGCCCTCACTGGGCTATGCTAACTGCAGCGAACAGGCTAAAAGCACAATACAGCACACCATAGTATCTCTGGACAGGTCCACATTTAAAGGATATCAACTCATTCGGTCAACACACTACATATCTGGGACTGGGACTCAATTACTAATTTATACAATTGCAAAAAGAAAAGTTATAAAATAAGGTCATGGAAGTAAAGAGTTTGTCTAATTAGAACTGAACGGCCTGAAGTCCCTAAATTTAGGTTTCAGCCTTGCACTTTACAAAGCTTCACTATTTTAAGCTGATTCTCAATTTCCATGTTAGTTAACGAAGGACGGGAGGATTCCGTTTCTATTGTCTCCAATAAAGTACCAGAACTACTATAGTTCATTTAGAATTGCGACTACTGTGGATTGAAAAGTGGCCAGGAAACTGTAATACAAATAATTACAGAATTTAAAGCAAAGTAATGACTACTTTCTGAATGCAGGAAATCCTCCAAACGTAGCATCCACATTAAGGCATTATCTCCTATGGTTGAGAACAGTATAATAAATTAACATTATTTGTGAGGGCCTCATAACAACAGACTGCCTTGCTTTTTCCAAATCTGACCCATTCAATCTTACTGTTACTTGAAAACTATGTGTTTGCAAATTGGTAGATTTGCCTTCACTTGTAGTAAACAACTGTGGGAAGTTTACTAAAACTTGAATAACTTAAAAAGAACTGTTATAATTAAGTATGCTTTAAGAACATTAATCTTTGATATGAAGACCATTATAAACTTTTATCTAAAAACAAAACCTTCAGAGCTGATTCAAAGAAGTTTAACTGCACATTTCTAAGAAAAAGAAGCCATATGTGGTTTCTAGCAATGCCTTTAGTTTAAAATTCATCTCGAAACCACAACTAAAATAATCAATTTCAGTCACTGGCTTAAAACCACTGGAGTTCAGAAGCTAATTTGCAATTTCACAGAATCTATTCCATACTACTGTATTCCTTTATAGACAATTTTATACTTTGAGACAAATTACTTATAAATAGTGTCTGAATCTTACGGATTTCAATTATTATTCAGATCTAAGCACGGATTTGATTATAAAGTTATTTAATTTTCCAGATTTGTATTAAATTTACAAAGTATGGTGTACATAAATATTAACTTAGCAACACATTATAAAAAAAAAAGCAGATATATGGACCGTTATAGAAACATTATAAATTTTAAAGAAATTTCATATAAAAATAAAGTAAAACATGTAACTCACAAAATATAAACGTGAAGCCACACAACATAAAAATAAAATCACTCTATCAAAGCGGAGTTAAAATTAAATCTTTAGGAAAGTATTTCAACATAATTAAATGAACTCAATGACCAATAGTTTCCCTTATGATACAGAAACAAAGCACAAAATCACTTAAGTCTATATGCATTATCAGTTAATTCTTAATATGAAGTCTTGACAATTGATTTCTTTTTGAAATTGGGTTCTGTACATATGCACTTATATACAAACACGTATTAACATGATTTTTAAACAAACCATATGTACAAAAGTTCAGCATTCCTATAAATAAAAACATTAGGTGGCAAAAGGCACTTGTAAGTAAAAATCTACAGTTTTTACAAAACAAAAACACATTTTATCTTGGATGCTGTACAGTAAACATCAATCCTATAACAGCAATGAAATGTTAGATTACTAAACTAATGTTAGTGATGTAACTTTTAAAAACATATTTACATATACTCTGAAGCTCTTTTAATAAAAGCACCATGATTTTCTAAATTTATGTTGATGCGAAGTAAAAATACAATTCCCAAAAAACCAGTGTTCACCATTTTCCTTGTTTAAAAGTTTTGCATTTCTAAATTGAAAACTATTTATCTGAAATCAGCATAGTGTTAAACAAAAGCAAAACACAAAACCCTGCTGCTGTTCTTCTAACCACTCCATTATTGCATGTTGCATTTTATATAGCGCACATACGTGCACCCCACAACCTTTAATACTATTGCTAGAAAAAAGTTCTAGGTATCAAAGAATTAAGAAGTCACTCCAAACCAGCTGAAGTTTTATCTGCATGTTTACAACTTAAAAAATGCTGTGTCAATTATAAAAGTGAATAGGAAACACACCAATTTACTTGGCATGTAAAAATATTTTCCACTGCACAGAACATAAGGGCTTCACAGGACCCTCAAATATACACTGTCAAGCAGAAATGCTACACAAGCGACCTTCTCAAGGAGATGTTAGCACGCTTCCACTCTTGTCAAATTTTTTACCCTTTGACAAGGCTGCAACCTGTTTGAGAAGTTCTCTGTTTTTGGCCTGTGAGAGACAAAAATTCAAGGTTTAAAACGTTTGAACTATTAAGTTATGCTGAAAACTACTACTTCATACTCTTTTTCATTTGTATAAAAATTTTATCAATGAAACACTAAGAGATCCATATATTTAATCTTTTTAAGGTTAGATAGGTAGAAAGAAAATTCTAAACTGGTTTATCAGCTCTTGGCAAATGTTAATAAAATTTGTCCAGAAATGGCAAGAGGTTCTCTCCTTACAAGATTCAAATTTAAAATAAGAAAAAAGGTTTGGTTTTTTTAAAGACATGAAAGCTATTTAAATTCATGTTATTCTACACCTGATATCATCAAAGAATGAACCGAAAGTTTATTCTGGAGAATTTCTCGGCGAGATGAATGAAGTCTTCCATTTGCTGTTTACCGATATGCAGAAAAGTATAAGACTATTTATAAAAATCATTCTATCACTTTGCCACAGGTCCTTCTTAAAAAAACAATTTTTATTTATTTGTGTACACACACAATAAGATTGTGGGGGGCTCATTCCCTGTTCCTACCATGTGGGACCTAGAAATCAAACTCTGGTTGTAAGACTTAGCAGTAAGACGCTATTTGTTACCATTTCTTACCAGCCCCTGATGGTCCTTTCATGTGACAATGACTTTAGTATCATCTAAGCAAATTCCTAACAGTACTAGTATAATTCCATAAAAAAAAACTCTTCTTTTTTTCTGGTCAAAGACTTAAAACTTCTCAGGGCAGTGGTGGTGCATGCCTTTAATCTAGCACTTGGGAGGCAGACGCAGGCGGATCTCTGTGAGTTTGAGGCCAACCTGGTAACTGGTCTACAAGAGCTAGTTCCAGGACAGGCTTCAAAGCAAAAAAGGACTCAAAATTTCACTTTACCAATAATCTGAATTTTCAGCTGACTATACAATGCCTGGTCATCAGACAGGAACACTGCCTGTAGGGTCCTGTTTGGTACCAGTGGTGCTTGTGGGGATTTACAGGTAGGACCTTCACTGAGTCTTTCTCATTCTTCAGTCAGATAATGGAAGTTCCTTGAGTAAACAGACAGTTTACAAGTTATCAAGGCAGTTCTGAAGTTTCCAAACCAAAAGAAACAGTATGGAGCTTTGGCACTACTCAAAAAACAAGCAATCCTAAAATAAATCACACAAAGGGATGTTTGCACTACTCATAAGCTTAAGCTGTTACTCTCTGACAAATCCCAGTCAATGCTAGCCAGATTTAAATAGTAACAGTGTAGCTATGTATTATTTAACCAACAGACCCACCAGCTAAGAAGAGGAAAAAACCCAAGAAATAAATTTCAGAGTACATACCAATAGGAAGCACTCACCAGGTCTGCAGAGATAGTTACCAACAAGTATCTATACTGGCTTACCAAAAATTGAAACTCCACTTTCAATCAAGAAAAACTGAACTTACATTTTTCATTCTTAGACTAAAATGCAGAACTAAAGAAATAGACCTTGAAGGTAGTTTTTCTCTTTAATACTTTTGCAGCTGTTTTCCAATATGTATTTATAGATTTAGTCTCCCAATGACATTAGTAATTTGTTGATAAATTATATAAGACAAAGGCTTTAAGAAAAATGGTGCATTGGTTGTTAAATAAACTTAATCAGTCTTATTTTAAACATTTGCAATATAAACTGCAGTGCAGTATTTAAATATACAGTGATTTTATTCTAATACTGACTTTATACCCTATAGAAGTCAATGAAATTATTTTAATATTTAAGTCAGAAACATTTAAAAATGTCAGCCTAAATAAAGGAAGAGCGTTCAATGAATAATTACATCGACCCTGCCTAACTACTTACCCACACTTAACTGGAGGACACCTTATCCACAACAAGAGCCTCAAGGAGCTCAAAGAACTAATCACACAGCCACAGTGCAGTGGCCTGGGCATAAAAACATTCACAGGCAACTACCCTCTCCTTTTAGCTTGTCTTAATAAAAAAGAGAATTTTTGCTTGGCATTATTTGGTACTTAGGAGGATTGTATACCATTTGGGGTATAAATTTCAGTCTGTGTTCCTAGGTTTGATAGTTTAAAATATTTGAAGAGGTATTAGTGCAAGATAAACTTTGTTAATCATTATATTCTGTATATCATAAAAGATTAAGAAAACAGACAGGAGCAAAGGGACAAGTCCAAGTACTTAGAGGCTGAAAGAAGATTTTGAGTTTGAGGCCAACTGGGCTATACAGCGAAGTACTACCTCAAAAGCAAAACAAAATGAGAAAATCATCAACTAGGTATACTCACCTCAGTAACTGCTACTAAAACAAGTGGGTGGGGACTATACTTAGCTGTGAAGAGTGTCTCTGGCAGAAACTCACTGCCTGGGGAAACAACTGCTAAGGAGGAGTAATCTGAATTGTGAGCCGATGCAGAACAGGGGAACGTACGGGTAAACCTAAGGCACACAATGTACGTATTCTACATCTCACTAATTACATAATCAGTTTCACCAGTAAGATGGGGGCAGTTCATAAGTCAGCTCTTGTAAGGAGCATATATGAACAGCATATACAAAACACACTGACTACACACACACACACACACACACACACACACACACACACACACACACACACAGCCTCCCTTCTGTGTGAGTGTCTGCCATAGTGGCAACATAGAAAAATTCAACTAAGAGGAAGTAAGCTGAAGACACCAACCAGGCTAAAGCAAAAATGTTTCTCTTACAACTGATTATAACAAAAGTAATTGTTCTTTGGAGCAGTGGGAAGTACATACCAGGTTAAATCAAACCTAGAAAGTACTTATGTTATTCTATAACTTGGAAGTATTTACTTCAGTACTTATGTTATAGGAGGTTGATTACAGCCCAGGTAAACATTCAACATAGCTTAATAAGAATAATATAAAACAGCATAATGGTTGGTGAGTAAAATTAGTTAACTAATGAACAAGAGGCCATCTCTGAGGGAAGGTAATACATTTCCACAAATCACCAGCCAAGAACAAGTTCCCTGAACACATTCACCATGCCTCTGGTGCTACAGTGGATTCCTTTCAGATTCCCGCCACTAGTAAAAAGAGTTAATGAGCAGGGAATATATATCTGGACTTCAGGAAATATGTAAATACTATTCAATTATGAAGCATAGCAAACTACAACAGGAACAGAAAATATCCATAGGTGTTGCGGAAAAAAAATTCAGCAGAAAATAAAATATACCAATAAAGCAATATTCACACACTCTTTTCAAAGCTACACCCTCCTTTCAAGTATCAAGTCTGAATATGACGTCATCTGTATGCTTAAGATTCAAAGCTGCTAAACCTAGGAGTTAAACTCAGGGGCAGAGAGCATTTGCCTAGCATATGTGAGAACCAGAGTTTGATCCTAGAATAGCATAAATAAACTAATAAAACCCTGAGCCTGGTACTCAGAGATGAACTCTATGAATGTGACAATTTATAAACTACAGAACATGAAATAAAGGTAGTGTAGTTTCATAGCAAATGTGTAAAACAAACAAGTTTTAATAAGGGAATAACCCTTTCTGTGCTAATGCTTGCTGTCTACCCTCTTTGTGAGGGTGGAGACTCAGCTTCAGTTATTCTGTAATAGTGAACCTAAGAAACTGTAACACTTTCAGACAGTCCACAGTTAAGGGCTCTTGATTTGCGGCACCTGCACACAACATAAAGGCCCTTCAATCATGGTCTTTGAGAAGTGGTTTTCTTTATCTACCTCCCTTCCGCTATCCAAAAGGAAATGGGAAGAATGAGTAAAGACTGTATTTTCACCTTAGCTCAACAGTCAAGTGAACAGTCTTCACTGCTTTCCAGGAAGCCCACTTAATGTAAACGCTGTTTTAAGATTAGCAGTGAGTCACCTTTTCAAAACTTTATAAAGTCAGAATTAAAACTGGAAATGCACAAAATAGGGGTAATAACACCAACTTCCCTAAGTCAAGAAATACTACAATACAGATTTAAATCTCCAGCCCAATTCCAAATGTCACATAAATAACACCATTTACCTGAAGTTGTTCCACAGTTTCCTTGTGAGCCTTTTCCATACTGTTCATCTTAGTTCTCAAATTTGACTCTTGGTACTGAAAGTCTGCCTTCAGCTCCGTTAACTGAAATGAAAAAAAAAAAAGCCACTCCACTCATGTCTACATGTATCTATCCCTTCATAAACATACCACTTAAACAGTCAACACAGGTGCACACTTGTGATGCAGGTGGAAATGTGGTGGCAGCTGCATCTTCTATGTCACTAAGAGCGGATTTCCTACTACTGTCAGGATTTTAATGGTAGGATCATCTTGGAGAAGTTGCTTTTGGATTAACTGGTCACACTTTCACAACGAGCATGCCAAAGAAAAGCTTAACAGTTTGTATCCTGGAGAGTGTGCCAACCAAATACACTTCACATGAAGTAAACAGGTTCCAGTTAAAATCATCTTTCAATGATGTGCAAATGTACACAACAGTCATCAAACAAAGGCAACAGTGTTTGTAACTGTTCCTTCGCACCCAGTCTTATGGACATGAAGCCATTACACTCCATTCACCTCTCAGCACAGAAACACAATCAATGCGTGTGGAAAAGCAATTACTATAAAATCTGAACCAAATTAGTTAAGTATTAAGAGAAAATTCAGTGGTATAGAGACCACAGGACAATGCTTCCATAAATATGAACACAAACCAAAGTGTAGTATCTTATGATTTAAATTTACAACCTACACTGCTATTAACAGAATATAGACACAGCTTCAGGGTTCTGTTGTTATGTAACCTTTCAAAGTTTGTACTGATTACCAAGTACCTAGTATATGAAAAGATGCAAAAGCCAAAAGGAAAATTGAGTTTTATACTCATCCTTCCAAACAAAGGGCTTTAGTCCCTCTCCTGGGCCAATACTGTACATTGTAAACAGACATCTGTTGTGAAACACCAATCAATTCTTATACTACCAACTTTGGTAATTATTCTAGTTGCTGAACTGTGATCTGTTTCCAGACTGTCAACACTAGAGGGTAAAGACACCATCAATTTATCTGCCTGTGACTCTTTCTGACCTAGTACAGTGCCTGGTTTTAAAAATCACTCAAGAGTTCAAACAGGGACAGGAAACTAACTTGATCCCTTTAGAATTATAAAGAAAAACGTCAAGTGTGTAGTTAATTTTAGATACATAATTATTTTCCTTACGACCCTAATTATAAACTTGCTAGGTTTTTGATTTTTAAAGCAAACAGTAAAGCAGGAAATGCCAACAAACTACCTAAACACAACAGTCTAGGGATAAAGGACCAAAGAGTCTACAATGGAGGTTCTCAACCTGTGGTTCGCAACCCCTTAGTGGGTTGAACAACCCTTTCACAAGGGTCACCTAAGACCATTGGAAAACACAGATATTCGCACTACAATTCACAGAAGTAGCAAAACTGAAGCGATGAACTATCATTGATGATAATTTTATGGTTAAGGGTCGGTCACACCATGGAAGGAGCTGGATCCTAGGGCTGCTGTATCACATACAGGGCTGCAGCACTGGGAAGGGCGAGGGCCACTACTCTACAATCTGCTACTGCTAGTTTGCAGTAAATCTGGCATGTTATTTGACTTTTGTTCTACGTTAATGCAGACGCTGGCTTTGCGTGATAAATGAAAGCTCTGTGTACGCATTTCTATAAAAGCAAGTTAATTTAAAACTTCTGCCATGCATAAAGAACCCTAAAATAGACAGCTAAAACTGTCCAACTTTATATTACACACCAATGCCCATTTTCACACACTGAATTTACTCAAACTGTGGTACATACTAAAATAAAGAGGCTGTGCCTGTCTTTAATCTCAGCACTTAAGATGAAAAGGCAGGTGGTCCCGAGTTAGAGAAGTTACACAGTGGCACTCTCTTTCAAAAGCTAAGAAGTAAACAGAGATAAAATGACGAGCGCCAGCCATCTAGTGTGGGAACTGCAGCCCTGGCACTGCTGGATATGGACTTGAGCACTATTTACACCCTATTGAAACCGCTTAAATTTGACCTCCTTTTTTCTGATGGCCAGTGCCTTTTAAAGATTCTAGTCTTCTTTGTGCTCATTTTTTTTGTCTATTCAAAACACAACTAATGATTTTTAGGAGTCACTCAAATTATTTCATTGTTTTCCTAGTGGATGTTTGTCTGAGACCCAAGTATGAAGTCAGGTCCCTTCCAATATGACACAGAGCAGGGCCAGCATGCTGCCCAGGGCAGCAGGAAGTTCTTCACACGGTCAGCACAGCACACATTTATGAAATGGGAAACCAAGACCTCAACTAGTGAGCATGTTTTACTTAAGGCCAGGATTGGGATTTCATCCTAAATGTGGCTAAATATCATAAAGCCAGTAAGTACACCTCCTCCTTCTTACAAAATGCTCTCTTAAACACTTATTGCTAATCACTACCACAGGAATTAGAATATTACTTCTCATCAGCTGATAGCTTGACAGAGACATATCAACCAAAGATTGTTTTTAATTACCTCTGAAACTACAGTAATTTATACACTCCATTTGTTATATATATTACATATATCTCATTTTAAATTTATACGCTAACTGAAAACAAATGCTCAAAAATTACTACAATACACCATTTTTTTAACTTATCCTTTTTAGATGTTTCAGACCCAATTTGGGCTTCTGTAGTTCTGTAAAAGTCATGCATTACAAACATTATCAAACAGTTAAAGAAATTTTGCAAGGGCTAAATAAAAGCCAAAATGCAAATCTTACCAGGCTTCACTGAGCTATATATATTCTTACCTTTTTATCTTTCTCTAAAATGGTCTGGTCTCTTTGCTGTAAGAGACGCTTAAGAGACATCACTTCTTCTTTCAGTTGACTTATAAGGACAAAATTGTCTGTTCCCCCACTATCTGCTGACTGATTTATAGAGCTACTAAAAAGAAAAAAATAAAACAGAGTTACATAAAGTAGAAGGAAAACCTGCAGATGTTCAAATTGCATAAATTAGACAATTCCACAAACATCCTTAAGGCTAATGCAAAAAAATATGTACCTGACAGAAATGGATGCAACTGGCAAATTACCTTACTAATGGCACACATTACATACACCTGCAGAAATATAATTCAGTATTAGCTTTTAGGGGGTCAATACTTCTAGTGTAAAGCAATAGGCAGCCAATTTGTACAGTAAGTAACATCAGCAAACTTTGGCTAATGAACTAAAAACAAAGTCATACTCATATTTTAAATCAAAACATTTCTAAGCAGGCCAATTTAAAAATACCACAGATTTGTGTTTCTTTTCCTTGAAGAACAATTACTATAATGTTCTATTCTCAGATTTGTTCTTTCCTCAAACCCAAGTTTATTCCCCAGTTAAAACAACATAGTTCAGTGCCACTTTCTTATTGCCAAAATTAAAATCTTAACTGGTCATGTGACATAAAGAAGTTGGTGTGTGAGACCCATGTTTCTATTCTCAGATAAAATATGTAGTAATAATGAACTAGAACTACTCAATTAAGTTTAATTTTCATAGTACTAAAGAATTCATTTTTACCTATCTCCATTAGATGGCTTAGATTCCAACTTGGGCTTTTTCTTTGGAGTTTCATTCTGAATTGCTGCAGAAGATTTATGGCTGAAAGCAAACATTAGCAGAGATGATTAGGATAAGACAGAAGCATTAAGTGACAAGATACTCCTCCTCTGAAATAGCACTGAACATCACTAGTTTTGCTGATCTAAATAACTACATTAGAAAGGCTGATTTACATAAGTGCACTGCAAACACACAGCATACACCAGCATACATACCTCTGTTTCCACATTCCTTGCTCCTGCTCAGGACTTAGACTGCTGATTCTGAAAAACAAGCAAGTAATATGATAACATTTATTTAACACAGATACATTTAACATCTTTCCCCACAGAATGAAACTGTGTTATCATCTTTTGTTCACAGAAGCTAGATAATCTAACACAGGGAACGAATCACATTCTAAGAGGATAAACTTCTAGAGCAATGATTACTAGCCAGCTTAAATCTTTTAGAGACACGAACAGTGGTAGACCGGATCATTTAAGAATCCAGGAATGACCATGTCAACTGCCCTAGTCATTCCATACAGAAGCCTGCATCTATCTGGTTATTCCAAATGCAGATAAACTCCTCCGCATAACTCGAGCTGGACCAGGAAATAGCGTATTTCTTTCATTTCTGTTTGGTTTCCCCTAAGCAGCCTCTCTAAAATCTGTAGTCTCTCCTTGGTCTGTACTGAATACAAAAGTCACACTGAACATACTGGAAAATTTCATTAAAACTGATTTCACTTAAAATGCTATGACTTCCTTTCCATTTTGCCATAAAATTAATTTCACTACATTATTTATGAACAAGAAACCGTATTAATACAACTTAAAAAATGCACATGATCTAGGTTGTGTGACCTTTATATAGTAATAATTTATTATATAAAGGTAGTATAATGATTTATTAAAGCTATTTAAAATCCCACATCACACATCTGTGACACAGGTGTAATTCACTGTTTATGGCTACAAGTGTTTATATGACTAAGACCACCTAATACAGTACTAACATGTATAATATGTATACTTCTATAAGACCATTTTCAGTCTTATTTTGCTTTGTTTTGAATTTTTGAGACAGGGTTTTCCTGGTTGTCCTGGATCTCATTCTGTAGACCAGGATGGCCTCAAACTCTCAGACATCCACCTGCCTCTGCCTCCTGAGTGCTGGGATTAAAGTCCTGTACCGTCATGGCCCGCTCAGTTATGCTTTTAAGCAAAGTAAAATAAGGGATTAAAATATACCCAGAAGACCAAAACAAACAAATAAAAAGCCTTGAAAATCATATTATTCATGCTGAGCTGTAAATGAAGAAGTGGGGAGAAAGGAGCTGTGATCCTATAAAGCTGGACACTTTACCTGGCAGCTGCAGTTCTAAGGATTTTCTCTTTATGTATGTAAGTATGTTTAAAACAAACCTTATTACATGTAAGCCTTCCCAAATCATGTAATTACTCATTAAGTAGCAACAGCACACTGATGATCTGTCAGAAACTCCTGGAATCTCCATCTTAGTGATCTGAGGATTGTCATACCTGGATCCAAACTGACTTTAGTGCTGTGCCCTGCTATAATGAACTCTCACCATCAATCACCATATCATCCATGGTCCTCAGAACCCAACACATTGGCTTGCCTATCCATATTAGTCATCAGATAAAAAAAATGTACCATCAGCCCTATGTATTGCCAGGTTCTGCATGTGAGGATTCAACTAACTGCAGAGAAAATGTAGGTCAGCCTATAGTGGTTGTCTGCACTGAACAATACAGACCATTTTGCCTTTTCTGCATAAATAACATAATGTACACTGTGTGAGGTATTGCTAATACAGATCATTTACAGTGCTTAAGAAGGCATAGGTCATGCAAACACTAGACCACATCATGGAGACTGTAGCACTTTGGATTTTGGTATCCAAAGGACTTAGAAAGGATCTCCCGTGAATAACAAGGAATTAATGTATCCACCCCTCCAAAGGAGAAAAAAAATGGAAAATTAACATTGTCTTTCCCCGCTTCCCTTTTAAAAGATTAGATGGCTGTCACCTAATTCTCCATCTTGGTCTTTGCTATCACGCTAGGAAAATTAACCCTGGAAAGACAGCCAGAGAAGATCTAGGGTCTGAGGACTAGGACTTACGGTACATAGCTGTCATTCTTCTTGAAGCAAGAAACAGAATCAAGGCTTGTATTCACTTGCTCCTTGGGTTACTCAGATACTACTGAACCACATGTCACTGTATTGCAGTTTACCTTTGTCAGTCCAGGAAATACGACAACATAATAATAAATGCCAAGGCCCCAATGACTCCTCACAATCTAAGAGGTGTTTGCTGGCAGTTAAGCTAAAACTTTTGTGTTGCAAAATGTGGCAGCCATTTGTTTCCTACATATAAAATCTTATTTTAAAAAACTATATGAAATTCTAAAGATAAATAGTAAAATTTGGAGAAAAAACAAATTCTTCTGAAAAATAGGTATACATCATGTCCTTATTTACAATTTGCATTTACATATTTAATTTAAATGCTGATTTTTTCCTACAAAATCTAAAATTACATCTAAACAGACCCTCTAGTTAAGATCTTACTGCTACATAATTTCTCCTCGCCTGAAATCACTTTAAAAATTAAGATGTCTGATTTGACCAGCATTACTACTACAACTATGTTTAAAAAAAAACCCAACTACCAACAAAAATCAAAAACATAGTATCCATGGTTAAAAATACTATCTAGTACGTTTTGCAATTGCCAAGTTTAACAATGCTTCTGTAAGGGCTGGGCATGTAGCCCAATGGTAGAACCTGTGCTTAAGCACATAGGACCTAGGTTCAATCCCTACTACAAAAGAAAAAAAAAGTATTAAGAGAAACAAGGGATTCCACAATCCGCTGTTTTTCTTCCTCGCTGTTTTAAATATGATTTTAGTAAGATAAAAGAATGGCAAGTGAAATTAACTTTGGGTCCTGGGACAACAAGTTAGCTTAGCAGGATCAAGGGCTTACTATGAAGCCTTCGACCTAAGCTTCATCTCTGGAAGCCACATAAGGTGGGACTCTACAACATCATCCTCCAATCTCTAAATTTGTGGTGGTACACTCATAAGATTAAAAAAATAAATGAAACGTACAAACATAAAACCCTAAAATCTCATTTAAAATTAAAGCTTTTGTTAATTCGCATAATTGAAATGCCAAATAATGCTGATATATTTTGATATCACACATGAGAATTTTATAGATGAATTCTTTACTATTTTTATAACACTGAATATATTGTGTGGAAAATTTTCACAGTACAACCAGATACGAAGGCAGCTCACCAGGTGCAACACAAACTGCCCTAGTATCTTACCACTACTCCCATGATGTGGTCCAGGTGGGTTTTGACAAAGGATTTCAAAGTGCTTACTTGTGGTGGCCACTGCTGTGGCGATGGTGGTGGTGATGGTGGTGGTGGTGGTGTTTTGAATGGTGCTGGTCTTTCTCAGTGAGAGACGAAGATGAAGAATTGGAATGTGAAGACCCCAAACTCTTCCTTTGTTCTTTTGTCTTCTGCAAAACTCTCTTGTATGATAAGGTACAGAGCCAGCACAGCAACTTCCCATCGACCTTTAAAGAAAGAATCTGCATTAAGCGCATTGTAAACTAACCCAAGAGTGAGTCCAGCAGACTCAACTTGCAAATCACCCTTCACACCGCCTGGGCCACAGCATGAGTTTTATAAAATGCAGAGTATGAATGCAATATGTAGATTTTTTTTAAAAAAATTAAGACATCCGACACTTGAGATAATATTGCAAGAGATTATTAAACTGGCTGGGAGAACTGATTTATAACCTCTGGCACTGTTACAGCCCTTTAGTTCTGAGACAGTAACTTTATTTCTAGAAAAGAACTCCAACAGGGGCTAAAGAAATGGCTTAAGAACACTTTTTGCTCTTACAGAGGACCCGGGTTCAGTTCTCAGCACACACATGTGATTCACAACCTCTAACTTCAGTTCCAATGCATTCTATAGGCACCAGGCAGACACATGGTAGTCACACATGCAGGCAAAGCACTAATATATGTAAATAAGCCTAAAAATGTTTTTAAGAAGTACAAATGGCTAATTGTTTTTAAGAAATCTAGCCTGAATGTTTTAATCTCAGTGTAATTACCAAAATGATAGAGTACTTCTCACAATGGTAAATATATCACCTATACTTAATACTCATCATATTCAGTTTGTTTTTCTGTAGATTTGCCTATTGATTGCTAAGTCTAAAATCCTATTTACAGCCATTCACATAGCTAGAGCAGTGGAAAACTCCTGCGAACAGACATCACAGCCCCAACTAAAGCAGAACACGGTGGTGATACCCTTCCACGCTTCCCCTATCACACCATAAACACTGTTCTTTCCACAGGTCATTTACTACTGTCATTTTTAGTTTTAAAAATTGTTCCAAAGGCTGTGATGTGATGAACCTTACAGAAAAACATGTGGTTACGTTTTGTTCAGCTATTATCACTCTCCTGGCCTTGGGTTCAATTACATTTACATATGAGCTGTCTTGAGCAGACACAAGCATGTAATGGTTATGGGCAGGCAGGAACTTAACCCTGCATTCCCTTTACAAGTCACAGCCCGCCAGCCACTGGTGTTTCTGGCCACTTCATGGACCCCAACAACTGCAAATAACGAGATGAACCACGTGAGTCCAGGGGAGAGTAACTTCTATGGACAATTAAGATAAGAGATTTTGCCTTCTTTCATTTCATACAGAAAAGGCTGGAGGGACATGTCCTACAACTAGGGTACATACAGTGCTGTGGGGTATCTGGGTAAGCCCCTCAAAGAGACAGTCATCCTCCAAAGCAACTGAAACTGACGGAGAACAGGAGGCCTGTGTGAATGCTGAGCAGCAGAATGGCCATTGTACACCTAATAATTAAGTCACTGTAGGCAGAGAGAAACAAACATGAGCCTAAACAAAAGGCAGAATGCTAACTTCAAATTTTATGTGCTAATGTCAGTGCGTGTTCTCGTTACATCAACAAGTCTAAGTAACTTCAGTGAAGGGACTTACTACAAACTGAAGTGAGGATAACAGTGCACAACAGCTATCACAAAATGAAAAACCTTGACAGCTTTACTGTACTGTCACGCTGCTCTGGAATTCCTTGTTTTAAACGGCCCTCCAGCTGTAGCTTCAGGAGCTACACAGGCACACAGCATATTAAGCACGGCTGATTTTTAAAGTAGTCATCCAACTACCAGCATGATCACACGGTCCACAGACAGATATGCTGCTCCTCCCCTCCTGCTTCCAGGTGTCAGAAACGAATGTCTGAGAGGCATACTTAGAGTAATCGCCAAGCTGTTCGGTATTTGATTTCTAGAAGATGGCATGACTCAAACATACTTTTCTTCTTCCTTCTTCCTTCCGATCAAAAGCACACTGCTGTTTGCACTGTTCACAGGTCTGAGGCGGTCCATATTTCTTTTCTGAATTGGTGCAACGCTGACACTTGGTACCAATAAATGCTGCAATTATGTTACAGTATTGACAAGGTTTGGGCTGAAAAATAAACACATTTAGTTTAATTGAGCTATTTAAAACTTTGTTGTGTAAGACACAATCTGTGTTGGTAAAAATTTAGGGAGTTAATGAAAGAAATTAAGCTAAAATCATTTGTTTCTGCCAAGTACGTGTTCAAAGTCAAATATGGGTCTATTCATTCAACTAAACTTTATTATGACAGTTAAGAAGTTCAACTATGCATGCTCAGAAATCTGGCCATCGGGGGAAACACACTCAGGACTTACATAGCACTTACATAATACAAAATGTGCTTATGAGGTTAAACAATTATTCACAGAAGTCTCAAGAACCTATAATCTGAGGAAATGAACCTGTAGTAAATATTAGTTGACTTAACTGTTAGATCATTTACTTAACTAAAAAGAATTTCATCGAACATAAGTAGTTGTCACAGTAAATGACAATATAAAAAACTAGCATAAGCATATTCAGTTTAAGTAACAATAAACGTGCTTGCCTTCTTTGAGATTCAGGACAGTATGAAGGCTTAAGGTCAGCAGCACTTGACCTATATAGCATGGGTAACATCTACAACACATATGTGGCCAATTTGTAATGGGATACTGTCATTAGTTTTGAACCCTTCAACTATGGCCACAAAAAAAGTTCCAGAAATTGGGGGAAAGTATGATTACATTAACACTGTAAACAAATAGGTTCACCACATTAAGGAATTTGCTGTAATTGTATCTTCACTCCATAACATATAAAGCATGCACTTGTTTTAAAATGCTTTCATTTTCCCATCAAGTCTATGGAGCTTTTCTTCCACGACTATTCCCTATGCTGAGATAAAACTGGGCTGTTTTATGAGGGAGTCATGAACAATGACAAGAAATGAAAAACATACTTACCGTTCCAAACTGCTTGACATTTTGAGCACACTTCTTACAAATTGTGTTAGTTTTGCTGAAAAGGAAATTATATCCAGGTGATTACTCATATCACCCTAGGGAGGTAACACATGGTCATCTGTAATGAACGGACGAGTCAAAAGATTTGTAGATTACTTACTCTAATTCACAACAAGTAGCTTCTTAAACCATGCTATTAATTTTAGGATGATTGCAGTTATTTCTCTTAAAGACAAACTTTCCATATTAACTTATTAGAGACAAGGGTCTCAAGGTCTTAGGATATGTGTGTCAAGGTTGGTTTCCAAGTGGTAATTCTCCTGCCTCCACCTCTAAACACTGTGCTTATAGGCAACCAACTTACTCTGTAATTTTTGTAAAGAAAACAAAGCAAAAGCCCTACTGTGTTTCTCTGCTTCTAAACTTCTCTTACCAATCCCTAAACACGCAGTCCCATGCAGCAGGCCCATCTCACTCCTCAGTCAGCTCTTCTCCACTGTCAAGTCCACACATTCAGGAAGAAGATGATTTGTTCTCTTGACCTACTTACTTGTGTGTCCTCTAAAAGGATTTTCTGTTAAAAACATCTTTGCCAGTCACACTGAAAAGTCAGTGATTTCAGTCTTGGAAGGCAGCTGGTAAGACTATAGCTCTTTCCTCTGGTTCCTTAGCATTTTTCCATTAAATAATTGTTTTAAAGTAATTGTTTATATTTTGATTGTTGGCAAAGTATACATTTTCCATTCATCAATTATCCACTATTTTCTCATGTTCAAATTAAACCCTAATTCTAAAATAAACACCAGGACATTTTAGTTAATGTGTTCTCTCATACTATGTATAAAAGTTCCTAATTTTAAATTCCAGAAGCATAAGTATTTTTTCAAAATACTTTTAACACAAATATGACAATCCCCAGACATTCCTTACAGGAATTTTTAACAGTGAAAATGTGTTCAGTATACAAACCTCTCCTGCTGAAATTCTGATCTGCAGTAAGTACATTTTACAATAGGATGTGCAATCCGACATTCCTGTAATAAGAATACATTAGTCAGTATTTATAGATCAAATCTCACTTTTCTGGTAATTACTCAACCCAGTCAAGTGTCTGAAATGTCAGTAAAACCTGGGTGGCAACGTAAACAACTGAGTGACTTAGCCCATCAGTGGCTAGACACAGTATAATTTCATGGGGAGGCCATAGATTATTTTTTTTATCTATATTGGATGTGGTGGGATATGGAACACATAAATTAAGGAAGCTGTCAGGACTGACTTCCAGGGGCGGTTACATGTGTTACTTTGTACATCTATTTTGTACGGTGGCTCACAGACAGCATCCCAGCTTTTACAGGATGGGAGGAGCTCCAAATCAGAGCACCCTGTTCCCAAACCAGTCGCTTCACTTTCCGGGACAGGAAGCAGGATGGCATCAGCTCTGCAGCTTCGGGTTCGGGTTCCTAGCAAGAAAGTGCAAACACGGCGCCCTGCCTCCCAGTGGAAGGAGAGGGCAGCCCCTGACAAGACTGGGGTGAGATCAGAGACTGCATCGGGTCTCTGCGACGGTGTAGACTGGTGGCCGCCAGGCTCAGCCCCACCCGAGACCGCCGAGCAAGGCGGAGCCGGCCCCAGCATTCGAGCAGGCGGGACGCAGATACCCCGGTCTCGCCCACCTGATGCCCGGGACCCGGAGCGGATCGGTGCGCCGAGCGCCCGGTGTCCACCGACCTTGCAGAGCTGTTGGCCTTGCGACAGCTCCTCGAAGGGGTATCGCTGCGTGCACTTGGTGCAGGCATACAGGGCCGACGCCGCCATCCTGCTTTCGGGCTCCTCCGCGCGCTCTCAGGCGGGGCCTCCGGGAACTCGGCTGCCCCGCCCGCGGGCTCGTCTGCCGCTGCGGCCCCTACCTAGCGACCCCCAAGGCCCCCTGTCTCCCTCCGCCTCTGCCGCCGTCCCGGGACACCCTCTGCCGCCCGCCCCGCCGCTCCCGCTTAGGCCCGGAACGCGGCGGAGGGAGACGAACCGGGCGCTAGGCTGCGGATTCCGCTTCCTCCTGGTCTCGCGTCCCACTCTATGATTGGCTACAAACAACCTCACGTCACTCGGAAACCCCGCCCAACCCTTGGCCCAGGTTACGCAGGGAGCGCCCACAAAGACAAGAAAGCAACAACCAATAGGAGGCCAGTGCTCTGAGCGCGCGAAATCCGCTCCGAAGAGACCCCGCCCACAAGCCACGGCGGGTCCTGGTGTGGGCGGGGCGCCCGGGCCCTTGGGACACAAGTCACGAAGCGTCGCTTTTGAAGCCATGGGTTTCCATTGGACCGTGTCTTTAAGCCCCTCCCACTCCCGCCTGTCATTGGCCGGAAGACCATCACTTCACCTGGAAAGGCGTGGTCAGGTGAGCGCCCGGGAGTTTGTTGCTGGGGTGCTGATGGCGTGTCTGCACTTTCCGCTCGCTTCCCTAGGCAGCCGTCACCCGCTCCAGCGGCCCCGGCCTCCGCGCCCTCCTCCACGACACCAGCCCTGTCCAGAATACACAGTGGCGGCCGTCGGCTCACAGCGTCGCCGTCCCGCAGGCTCAGCGGCGCGCTACCTTGTGACGTCACCGAGAGAGGGGGCGGGCTCTAGCCTGCCGCCAGAAGATGTCCTCTTTCGCGATTGGCTAATGAAGACGTCTGTCAGGACGCGGCGCTCTTTCAGTGCTTGTGGAGTGTGGCGTCCCGGGAGGGTGTGAAGCCGAGGCCCCTAGCCGGTTCGCAGCGCGCCCGCCCTTTCCATCGGGGGCTCGGCTTCGGCTCGCCCCCAGCGGGCAGCTGTCGAACCCGGAGGAGGAGCTCGAGGACGGCGGCCCGCGTTGCGCAGGCGGGAACATGGCGGCGGCCTCGGTCTCGGCGGCTTCTGAGTCTCAGTTTTCGGTAAGCAGCGTGTTCTTTGGGTTCCGGGTGGGCCGGGACGGCTCTCCGGGTTGTCTCACCTTTTTTCTGGTGGCCCCGGATCTGGCGTCGGCCGCACTGCGCGGACGGCGGGTCCCCCCGGGAGGCTGCACCTGTCCTCCGGTGCAGCCCTGCCCGCCTCCCCTGCCACCCTGAGCTCGCTGTCCTCGCCGCCGGCTCTGTGGAGCGCTGTCCCGGCCGGGCCGGTGCGCTCGGGCCTGTGCAAACCGAGCCGCGTGGTCACGTGAGCGTAACGGCCCCGCTCGGTAGGTGTGCAGGTCTGCGGCGTCCCGGGCCCCGGAGTGCGACCCTGGCGGCCAGAGCCCGCGCTCCTACTTCCTTCGGGATCGCTAGGGCGCTGTGGAAATTGCTGCGTTGGAGAAGCTAGCGCGGGAATTTAGTCACTGGCGTTTGTAAGATTATCTGTGGAGCTCAGTCTCTAGGAAAACGCTCTAGTAAGAAGAGAGAGAATTCAGTGGACAAAGAACAACCTATAGCCACTACAGCAACATCTGGGGCGTTAGGGATTCAGAGTATGCTATGGAGCGATTTGCAGAGATTAGATATGGGCTAATGAAATGACTATACAAGGGTTTTGTACAGAGCCAGTGCCATTTGTTTTGCTAAGCTCGTGAGGAGCTGATTGGTAACTAACCAAGATTTTAGTTATAGCCATGTTAACCCATAACTAAGGAGGTTATGAGTTTGGAGTTTTAGATTCAGACCTCAATTCCATATTTAACTTGAAAGCTACTGTCAAATAAAAATTAAGAGGCCTGAGATTAGAAGATATTTTTAAAAAGAGAATCTATGTGAACAAGAAAGGAACCTTGAGGACCAAGCCTTGGGGAACTCTGACATTTAATAAAAGTGGAAGGAGAGATGCAGGAAGTTTATGAAGAGAGACCTAGGAAGATCATCTCTGCCCCTCCACTGAGTAAAAAGTGCTTAGGTAAATGATGACTGTGATCCATGCTTCTGAGAAAGATTATTTTACTTAAAAATTTTCATAGTGATACCGTGTGCGTGCAGCACATGCCACAATTTACTCCTGGAGGGCAGAAGACAGCTTTGATATTGCCCCCTTCCACCTTAGTGGGTCCTGGGGGCTAACCCAGCTCCTTACGCTTGTTCAGCAAGCACCTTTATCTGCTGACCTAGATTTTGCTTTAAAAACTCAGAAATCAGTCTAGGAGTCTTGGAGTCCAGGGAGAGGTTTTGTCTTCATCCTTTCAAGGCACTGGGAGGTAGTGGAGAGGGAATAAGAAGTACCAGGAGGGGTTTATTTTACGCTTGCTGTTTGTTTTGGAACACAGAAGGGCTTATTCATGGGTTTTCTATTTAGAACCAGTTGATTATTTGGTTGCAGTGATAACGTAACCAGATTCTGTTGCTTCTATAAGGGAACTCAACAGTAAAAACCACTAGTTTATTTTGAAAGTTAAATGATGGGACTAGCAGTTTCTAGCTAACCAATAAAAACCCAGTGTTCTCTGTTAATTATATACAAGATCAGTGTATGGGACAATTCATTATGCTATATAATAACAATGATGATATTTTTAAAAATTAAAATTTCTGTTTTTCAAATTACTTTCAAAACCTCAGTTTGCCATTGGATTTTATTTATTTATTTTGCTATTAGACTTCTCAAAGGATAAATGTTAGTGCCTGAGCCCATGTTACAACAGGTAGAGCTGTCATTTGATCTTAGGCAAAAGGTTGAGAAGTGACCATGGCTCTTTTTCTAACTTTCTTGAGCTCATTGCCTCTTGTAGTTTTCATAGCAACAGTGTGTTTTGTAATTGCTTTTATGAATCCATTGGAAGTTTGTCTTACTGTTGCACAAAAATACAAATTTTCATTATGTATCTATTTGAATATTTTTTTGTTTAGAAAGCGGTTTATTGTTGTAATGCTTTGTACCTACAGACTACACTAATATTTTAGCAATAAAGTTCTTCAGAAAATTGAAAATTCTAGTTTGTGTGGCAGTCTGTAAAGAACTAGATGTGAGAATTCTGAACAGCTGGCAATCATCCTGTCTTCCTTAGCTTCTAGCATCTCCATTATTTCCCTCTTCACCACAAACTCACCTGCTACTAAAATTCCAGTTTACATTCAGGGGCATACAGATTTGTGACAGATGGTGCATGTGAAGAAATAGTTTTATATGAGAATATATAAGTCTGAATATTTTATAGTAGTTTCTTCATGCTAACTAAATATATTTTTTTTTAAGAAAACATGCTTTCTTTAGGGAGATTTTTTGCTCATTATAAATATTTGGCAAATATGCTGTTTATTGAGGATAGAGTAATTCAGCAATTTGTGCCTCTCTGATCTGAACAAAGATTTGACTTGCCTAAATACTTGTATTGAGGTTGTTGTGAGCATGATTTTTTTTGCCATGTGGCTGTTTAACCCAAAACGTTGCATCTCTAAACAAAAATCAATAAAGATTGGGTTCTACTGTGAGATCAGTATGCTGTTTTTCTTTTCTACTGCCTTTTAGAGAAACATGCTGTGTTTCTCAGTCATGAGTATTTGCTTTAAATGTCTGAAAGGTAATTTCATTCTTTTCTTTTTCAGAACATCCTAGTAGAACCATCAAGGTCTAATGGAAATATGGTTCGTCATTCTTCATCTGCATATGTATTATATCCACCTGATAAGCCTTTCCTTAATAGTGATCTGCGACGCAGCCCAAATAAGCCCACACTTGCCTATCCAGAAAGCAACAGCAGAGGTAACCAACTGTAACAGAGTAAATGTTATTTGTTTACTGGTTGGTTTTATATTCTTAGTTTTGACCTCTCTTGTTTTGAAATTGGAATAATATATATTTCCCCTTTATTTCTGTGAATTTACAGAGCTCTTCATATTGGCTGTTGAACATTATCCACCAAATCATGGATACTCACTTAAATACTTAGTCTGTCATCTCCAGAAATCAGTCAGGAACCTAAGTCTCAGGCAGGGGCTGGAGAAATGGGTTAGTAGTTAAGAACACTAATTGCTCTTCCAAGAGAACCTAGGTTCAGTTCCCAGTGCTCAGATGGCAGTTTACAGCTGTCTGTAATTTGATTCCCAGGGAATCTGATACCCTCTTTTAGCCTCTGGGCATTGGGCATGCACATGGGGCACACATATACATGCAGGCAAAGCACCCATACCCATTAAATAAATACCTTTTTAAAAAGTCACAGTCATCATGTAGACAGCACTGATTAGACTCTGAATTATATTTTTCTAAAGAAGACAAACATTAGGAGGCTGTGTGTGTGTTGGGCCAGGTCCTGGAGGAGTGTGAGGAGAGGTAGGTGAACATGATTGAGGTACATTACATACATACATATATAAACCTGTCAGAGGATGAACAAAACCAATACTTTTTTTTTAAAAAGCCAGGCTTTTTGGCACTTTTCTATTCCCAGTGCTGTGTGCCAGAGACAGACAGACAGATCTCGGGGGCTCACTGTCTTGCCAACATAGCCTAGTCAGTGAGCCTTAGTTGTGAGAGACCTTGGCTGAACAGACACCATCCCCTGAGGAATGGAATCCAAGGCTGACCCCTGACTCTGGCATAGTTACACATTTGAGATGTGTTGTGGACCTGTTGCTAGGGATACATGAACAAATACCTGCTTGCCAAAGAGAGGTATCCATAACAGACCAGAGAGATGATTCCATTCTTAAAGACAACTTTGATGAAGCATTGTGTTTATTGAGCTTCCTCAGATGAGCATGGGCAATTTACAGGTCACTAAGGAAGTGTCTACCTGGCACTGACAGTTATTAGCAACCTTTGAGAGCTCTCTACGGAGAAGGGCCTTGTATCCTGCCTTTTGAGCTGTTTGGTAAGCTTTGTGAGCCTCCTCACCTTCAGGAGGAAATGCTAGGACACCTTTTTAGGGTCTTTTGTGAATAGGCATAGCTGCTCTCATTTCAGTGTGTCCTCCAGAGGCTAAGTGGTTTACGACATTTAATACTCTACTTTGAGACGTTTTATTGTGACAAGACGCCATGACCCCGGCAACTCTTATAAAGGAAAACATTTAATTGGGACTCACTTATAATATCAGAAGTCATCATGGCAGGGAGCATGGTGGCATGCAGGGCAGATGTGGTGCTGGAGAAGTATCTCAGAGTTTTACATCCAGATCTGAAGGTAGGAGGAAAAGAGATACTTGGCGTGGTGTGGGCCTCTAAAACCTCAAAACCCACCCACCAGTGACAACAAACTTCCTTCAGCAAGGATACACCTACTCTAACAAGTAGGGTTTTTGGCATTCAAATACATGAGCCTTTCGGGGGCATTATTATTCAAACCACACTCCCAAGCCCCTATAAGCTTATAGCCATATCATAATACAAAAATGCATTCAGATCAACTTCAAAAATCCCAATACTCTATCACAGTCTCAACACTGTTTAAAAATTCAAAGCCTCTCCTAAGACTCATGGAAATCTCCTCATTGTACCCCTTGTAAAATCAAAGTAAGAAAGCAAGTTCCATCGTTCACACACAGTGGCTCAGAATATATATTGCCATTCCAAAAGGGGCAAGGGAGGACAGTGAGGAACGGTACCAGAACAAGACAGAAACCAGCAAGACAAACTCCACATTGTGCATCTCATGTATGACGTCCAAGAGATCTTCCGATTTCCAACTCCTTTCAGCTTTGTTGACTGCAACACACGTCTTGCCGGTTCTACTTCCTGTTAGCAGCTCTTCTTGGCAGATATCCCATGACTTTGGCATCTCTAACATCTTGGGGTCTCCAACACAATCCAGGTTTCCCCTACATAGCTTCACACAATGCTTTCCTTTATAAGTGTTGCTATTTTCAGGCACAGCCCTGACATAGGCTTGGCTTCCATAGCTTTCCTTAGCCTCAGAGGAGGATTGTACAACCCCTTAGATTATAAAGCCCGAACTACATAGCTTTACACAATGGTGGCATACAGGAAGACATGGTGTTGGAGAAGTATCAGCGTTCTACATCCAATTCTAAAGGCAGCAGGAAGAGAGAAAGACTGGGCCTGACTTGGGCTTCTGAAACCTCAGAGCCCACCTGCAGTGACACACTTCCTCCAGAGAGGTCATATCTACCCTAACATGTAGCACCATTCCCTGTTGACTAAGCTAATACATGAATCTGGAGGCCATTCTTATTCAAAGCACCACAGGACGTTTGTGAATTTATGTATGATTAGCCAAAGGCTCCCCTTGGAAGACTTTTGAATTAGGAAATAAGGCCCTTTTTTCAGAGAGTGATCTCCCACTGGACTTGTCAGTCTTCTGAACTTTTCAGAACTGAACTCCACGGTCCACACCTATAACCCAGCCCTTGGGAGACTAAGGCCAGGAGAATTACTGTGATTTTTGAGGTCATCCTAGGGTACAGGATGTTGTCTGTCAGAAGACAGAGAGCTTCTCTGTGTGCGTTGTTAACCTAAGTTTGTGCATTTTCTACTTGGCAGCCATATTTTCTGCTCTTAAGAATCTTCAAGATAAGATTCGACGCTTGGAACTGGAAAGGATTCAGGCAGAAGAAAGTGTGAAAACCTTGTCTAGGGAAACAATTGAATATAAGAAAGTACTGGATGAACAGATACAAGAGAGAGAGAATTCAAAGAATAAAGAATCAAAGCACAATCAAGGTTTGTTTAGCCAAGAAGGAAACTAAGATCTATCCAGATGTAAATTATTTTAGAATTCCACATTGTGATGGTTACTCTAGCCAAGACAATTACATCACAATCAGGCGTTATTGTGAGGAGACGTGTGACGTGCATAAAGAACATAAGTCATTCAGAGAGGTTTCTAGGACTACTGGAAGGGGCTGGCAGTTTTGGAGGGCTGCTGTTTTGTTTTGCAGTACTCGGGCATACTGAGCAAGCACTCTACCACAGAACTTACCTCTAGCTCACGTATGTACTGTAAATTCAGTTCCTGTATACAAGCTGTTGGAATAAGCCTCTGTGTTAGCTAATTACTACTTTTTTGTGTGTATTCATTTTAGAACTGACATCCCAGTTGTTAGCTGCAGAAAATAAATGTAATCTTTTAGAAAAACAGTTGGAGTACATGCGAAATATGATAAAGCATGCAGAAATGGAAAGGACATCTGTCTTAGAAAAGCAGGTATGACACCTCCCACATGAAGTGAATAATGGTGACAGATGATTAGTGGACCTCTTCTCAGAGAGGCCTGATGGCACTGCTATTAAAGCCTCATGCTGAAATTTATTAGGCTCAGTGTAGTAGATAATGGTTTGACTGACTCTGTTTATTATATATGATTCTTATACTTGGTAGACTTGTGCTTAAATTTCACTAATAGTCATGTCAGTGTCTTGGAGTCTGTATTATCAAATGTGTAAATAACCATATGTACCTCTGAAATCTGCTCTATAAAATTCCTTGCAGTTAAAAAGGCCTGGTAATTAATTTGTTTATTGAAACTGGGCCTCATAGAGCCTAGGCTGGCTCACTGTGTTGTGATGACCTGGCCCTTCTCATCTTCTGACTTCATCTACAAAGTACTGAAATTACAGGCACACACCATTACTCATGATACTATGCATTGCACCTAAGGCTTTTTCTAGTGCTAGGCAAGCACTCAACCAGATGAGCTGTGTGCCCAACTACTACGCTTGTAAAATTTTAAACAAAATGGCTTTCTTCTGTTGTATCAGTAGTCTTTGTATTTAAGTAACTTGTCATTTGTAGAGGATAATTACAACATCGATGTCCGATATTTTTTAAACATCCTTTTCTTATGGACAGTTCAACCTTATTATGCAAAACTTGATTTCTTACGTGCTTAAATGCATAATCTGCAGTTGTAAAAGAGAAATACTATTTTCTAGACTTACATGTTTAAGCAGTTACACAGCAGAGTTGGGAAAAATGTGCCACTGATTAATCATGTTACACATCTTTTCACAGTCTTACTGCTTGGATTGTTTTATTATCCAGAATTCTCTTGCATAATTCCCTCTTGTATAATTTGAAGAAATGTCAATGGCATATTCAGATACTTAGTGTTAGGCTTTTCCAAATATATCCATTTAGTATGTTTGCCCATTTATTTTGATTTGTTTATTGTGAAACTGTTGTTCCTTAAGTATATAGACCCTAAGTTTGAAGGAAAAAAGAGTATATTTTGCATTCAAAGGAAATAAATGCATACACTTTTTTTTTTTTTAGTTTTTCGAGACAGGGTTTCTTTGTAGCTTTGGAGCCTGTCCTGGCACTAGCTCTTGTAGACCAGGCTGGCCTAGAACTCACAGAAATCTGCCTGCCTCTGCCTCCTGAGTGCTGGGATTAAAGGCGTGCGCCACCACCGCCCGGCCATACAAGTTCTTATAGTCATTAAGAGAGTACTTAATAGGATCAGACTAACTGGAAATACTTGTGTATTTGTGTGTCTAGTAAATCCTCTATCCATGGTTTAAGGATATGTGCCTTTACATAAAACCTTATATAAACTATTTGGTAAAGTATTATATTGAGAATAATATTCCAAGGCTGCTGAGATGACTTAGTGGATAAAGGCACTTGCATTGATGCCTGAAAAGCCAGGTTTGATCCTGGGGATCCACATGGCAAAAAGAGGGTACCAGTTCTTAGAAGATGTACTCTAATATCCAAAGGCACGTTATGCATATACATACAAAATAAGACACGGATCATCGGCACCCCCAAGGTCTTCTCTTCTTAGTGTTCTGTTCCTAGAATTCCTTTCCATATCCAGCAGGTCTGTGAAAGAACAGGCAAAGTACATAGAATTATGCTGGGTGTGTGGTGTGCTTAAAACTTTTTAATCATCTCATAGTGCATTTTGGTGGTGTTTCTCAGGTTTCCCTAGAAAGAGAACGGCAACATGATCAAACCCACGTTCAGAGCCAGCTAGAGAAACTGGATCTTCTTGAACAGGAATACAACAAGCTTACCACAATGCAGGCTCTTGCAGAAGTCAGTGCACATGACTTTTACTTTTATTGATGTAGAGTGCTGTGGTTGTCACTATTTGTTCATAAATGTGGGTATTTATAATGCAAAGGTCTTATACATAGTCTTTAAAAAGAAAGCGATCTGAAAAGGAATGTTGATATTTTGTAATCTTGGTGGCTGGACATAAGGTAGCTCTTTTTGAAAACAGTGAAGGGTGTAATGTTTTTATACTTAAAACTTACATCATGTAATTTTTCTGAACTAATTTTACTTTTGTGCTTTACTTGAAAAATTAATACTACTGAGTGAAGATCTAGATTTGTCTTTATGCAATATTTTCCTTTATATAAACTGTGTTCTTGGACATAGATCATAGATCCTCTCTCCCCCGATTCTGGCCACTTAACTCATAGCTACTTCACTAATAACTATTAGTTGATTTGTTGGCCTGAGCCATTACCAGAGTGAACTAACATGTTTATTTTGACTATTTATTTATGTATGCAATATTATTTCTACGTGTATGCCTGCAGGTCAGAAGAGGGCACCAGACCTCATTACAGATGGTTGTGAGCCACCATGTGGTTGCCGGGAATGGAACTCAGGACCTTTGGAAGAGCAGGCAATGCTCTTAACCGCTGGCCATCTCTCCAGCCCCCTATTTCGACTATTCTTAAAGCTCTACAAAAAGATACTTTTAACCATTATCTGTTTTGATATTCTTATCACTAGAAAAAAATGGAAGAGTTGGAATGTAAACTCCGTGAAGAAGAGAAGGAAAGGAAGCGTATGCAGGCTCAGGCAGCAGAGGTGAGTGGAATGATGAGCAGGGAGAGTGTTTTAATAGGGAAGTTACGCATGAGCACCAGATCCATAAGTAGACCTCAGAGAGCTTTGTATTGGAAATTAGGAATGTAACTTTGCAAAGAAAATTTGAGCAGTTCTTTGGATGTTTGAGATTACAGCCTGGATTAGCATTTTTAAAACCTTTGAGATTGGAGCTGGAGAGAAGGTACAGAGATCAAGAACACATGGTTGTCCTTGTAGCAGACCTGACTTTCATTATCAGCAACCCACATGGTGACTTAAAACCATCTATAACTCCAGTTCCAGAGTCTGACACTTCCAACCCTGGGGCACCAAGCACATTCACATACATAAATGCAGGCAGTTTTGTAATATATAAATCCATAGACATAAAAAATAC
Source organism: Microtus ochrogaster (assembly GCF_000317375.1). Classification (NCBI taxonomy): domain Eukaryota; kingdom Metazoa; phylum Chordata; class Mammalia; order Rodentia; family Cricetidae; genus Microtus; species Microtus ochrogaster. The sequence goes on along the minus strand of NC_022012.1, from coordinate 8,682,722 downwards.
TTGTGAAGTAAAAACATGTCAAACATCAAACATGATGTATTCATTACATCATTAGGTATGATGAGCCACTCGCCAACCATTCAGTATCCACTGTAAGAGTGTGTCTTGGGTTGGAGTTATAGTTGAAGGATTGATTGCCTAGCATTCATGAGACACTTGGTTCAGTCCTCAGTACTCCTTAAGGCTGTTAAGATACTGGGACCGAAATTAAGGTAGTTGCCTGCCTTAGTAGAAGAATGAACTCTGTCCTCTCCTAGTTTTGAATTTTATCCTATCTAGCCACCTGGTGGTAGAATTGTGTAGATGATTCAGGACATGAGTTCATGTATTCTAGCCAGAACTGCTTTATAGAGGGCACAGTGAGGATAAGAAAGTCTTTCTTAGATGCTAAGATAAAGTTGTTTTATATTTTAACTAGTTGTTTGGATATTTCCTAGATAGTCTCTCTTTTCCAACCTCTTTAAGATGATGCTAGTATTTTAATTTTTATCATAGTAACCCACGAAGCAGATCTTAGAAGTTACTAATGGACCTGTTGTAGTTGAGCCTATGGCATCTTGTCTTAGTGTCCTGCATTCTCACAGCTGCTGATGCAAGAATAGAAATATTACTCTTCTAGTGCTTCTTTGAATCATTTATTGGTTGGGTATGCCTATTTTTTTATTAAACCTGATATGATTTGTAGATTTACTTTTTCTGTGTGTTTGTTAAATGGCCACTTAACCATTTTTGATCACTGTTTTAAGATGTCTTTGCTTCTCACATGTAATATTACAAAAGTATGGGCTATTCTTTATTAAATTGGAGTCTTTGTATGCTAAACAGAAATCTTGACAAACTTATTGATTGATGAATTCTTGTCAGTTTGAGTTCTTATGATGAACACTGCGCTAGTGGAAGGCAGGTGGAGGAGGAAATGCATTTCTGTATCTTGCTGGGTCTGGTTTATAAAACCTTGAACAGAGTATTTAGCCCTCCAGAGCCTGGGTTATAGTGCTATGGAAATCAAACAAGAAATGATTTTTTTTTTAAAAAAAAAAAAAGCTTTTTAAAATTCAGGCACACATAGAAGACATTCACTAGAAAAACTAGATATGAGCTAGAAAAGCAGCTCAAAGTAGCCCTAAGTGGTTCATTTGTTACTGTTGTTCACACTTGTTGACAGTTTAAGTATTCCAGAGGGATGGCATCCTGTGGAGTTAGGTCTAGTATAATATTACTCAGTATGTCCAAGTGTGGCATGCTCCTGGGATAGAGAGCCCAGCATTCCACTGCCAGTGACGACCCTGTCCTTAGAGTGCATGAGATGAGGAAGGAATGTTCTGTTTTCAGTATTCTTTGCATTAATCCATTACTTGTGCTATTTCTTAAAAGTCAGTCATAACTTCTGAGGAACTTTTTCTCAGTTGGAATTTTTTAAGCTCTTTAAGAGGAGGAATCTGGTATTAGAATTTTTACCAAACTCCAGACTACTTTTAATATATAGAGATACAAGATAACCACTTTTGCAGTTTTTTTGAAAAGCAGGGCTATTGAAAGATAGAGAAAAATGCAGGTTCTCCCAACTTCCCCAAGATTTACATTTATTTTATAGATATGGGTGTTTTGCTTGCTTGTCAGTTTAGAGCTACATGTATTCCATTTAATTCCTGAAGTAGAATTTGCAGAGTAACTACCAGTAGTGGAACAGTGCTTCCTTGCAAGGCATGGCCGACTGTAGCTCAGCAGTTCACATAAATGAGAGACTAAAGGCATACTCTAAAGCCATGCCATTTCTACCAGTGAGATGATTACCACTATAGTTATAGACTTTTATATGGCACCTCAAATGTGAATGATAGCTTTTATTTTGCATCATTAACTCCATGCTAATTTTTTCTAGCTGCAGACTGGTCTAGAAGCAAACAGACTTATTTTTGAAGATAAGACAGTTTCTTCGTATGTTCCAACCAGCAGTAGAAAAATTAAAAAAAAAAAGTCAAAACCGCCAGAAAAGGTATGGAAACTGAACCAATCACAATCTTAAGTCCCAATTTTGTGTAATAATTTGTGCCAACAACACTCGAGCCACATGGTAGTAGAATCTTGGGAGAGTGAGTCTCTTTCATTCTTAGTTTCTATACTCAAAGTTGAAGAGAAATAAAATTTACTTGTGAATTCTTTTCCTGGTAGTGAGGGCCTATATGAAAGCATTGGGAACTACAAAAGAACATAAACATTTAGGAATATGCATCTGTGTTCATTGCCTTTATCACCTTTGACTCTTAAAATGCTTTGTGAATACTGTTCCTCTAACTCTGAGGTCTGTTTTGCCAGTTGTCTTCCCCTCCCCCCCCCCATTCAAGGCCTCAAGTAATATGATGTATAAAAGGCGTTGTGGTTTGAATGTGAAATGGTGTGAAATGGCCCCCATGAAGTCACTGGGAAGCAGGCCTTGAAGTTTTTAGCCTGGCTCACTTACTGTCCTTTATCTCTGCATTTTGACTCTTGTCCAGTATGATGAATACCACCAACCCCAAGTTTTGCTGTCAAACTTTTTCCATGATGAGTTCTATCTGATCAAACTGTGGGCCAAGTAAGTTCTTCCTTCATAAGTAGCTTCTTGAAGCCTTGTTTCTACTTGGTCACAGCAGCAAAGAATTAGCTGGTACAGCTAGGTCCCTAGTAGTTCCACAGTGAGCTGATGTCTTGGGTTAGTTCACCAAAATAAATGAAATGGCTTTCTTTTATCTCCATCCAGAAAGGTTCTAAGAACTATTTCGGTGCACAGCCACATTACAGATTGTGCTTAGGCGATATGCCCTTTGTTGCTGGAAAGGTGAGTTATGTAGCTATTGATTTCCATGTTTAAATTATTTCAGTGTCTGTTTGTTTTTCCCTTTATGTGTATGAGTGTTTTGCTGCCCTGTATGTCTGTGTACCATCTGTGCTTAATACCCAGAGATGCCAGAAGAGGGTGTTAGATCCCCTGGGACTAGAGTTCCAGGTGAGCTGCCAAATGGGTTCTGAGAACTGAGCCTGGAATTCCGCTGGAAGAGCAGCCAGTGTTCTTATGGCTGATCTATCTCTCCAGCCTGCTTTAGTCTTTATTACACATTTTATGGGATATTAAAAAAAAATTTCTTCTGCCTCAGCCTCAGAACTTCTGGGATTATAGGTATGAACCAACACCGTACCTGGCTCTAGGAAACCCTTTTAGAAGGCACAAACTACTGTTTATAACATCAACTCAAAGAACAGACTTTCTCCTGAGTCTTAATATAAGCCTCTGTAAATTTGGTTGTGAAGTTACTCTTTATACAAACTTCTTAATTTGTGTTCATTAAAAACGTTTTGTTTTCAATGAGGGGCATCAATGCATCTGAAGTCAGGGTTCAAGCTGAAGGCAGTTCTGTATTTCCACAATAGCTTCAGGCTTGTATAGCCAGAGTGCTTTCACCTACTGAGCCATCATACTCTTGAATTCTGTAGTGATACATTTACCCTGTTTCACCTGGCAATATCATTCTTTGTCCTGTCCAGAGTCATACCCATTTTGTTGTCTTTGGTAATTTGAGTCACTAGAAAAGTAAGACTGTTAGCCCAAATTTTTCATTACTATACTCAAATCAGAAAAATAGCAACAAAAATTGTTCATTGCATATTAATATACATACTATGTGTGTGTGTGTGTGTGTGTGTGTAAGTTATTGGCATGTAGTGATTATTTTGATTGTCATTAGCCACCTTTGCATTCCTAGGATCACCCCACTGGGTCTGATGTAAGATTCCTTTCCTGATGTGACCAACTAAAGTTAGTCAGGACAAACTCAAACTAAGCACTTACAAGGAAACATTTTTAAGCAATGAGCATATTAGGGCTTAAGTTTTTCCCATAAATCTGCATTTTAAACAAGTTGTGCTGATGGCTTAATGGAGCTCAACAAGTCCAGCCAACTATTAAGAGTCTTATTTCCCATTGGAAACAAGAACTTTGAGACAACTATCAGGTTTTATTCCTTCTGTGTTTATGCTGTGACAGATATACTTGAGTGCTTTCTACTATTCAAAGGAAGCATGGTGTGTACCTCAAGATACAAAAACACAGATAGTTACATTACGACTCATAACAGGAACAAAATTACAGTTAGGAAGTAGTAACGAAATAATTTTATGGTTGGGGGTCACCACACATAAGGAACTGTATTAAAGGTGGCGTAGAGAACCACTGCTCTAGGACCTGGAAGAACAAGCGAGTACATAAAATAGACACGCAGATACATAGAGTATTGTAGAGTAAGGTGGCTTATTAGTTTCCTGGCCGCCTGGTAGCTCAGACCCAAACATAACAACCATATTATTTAAATCACTTCTTGGCCCATTAGCTCTAGCTTTTTATTGGCTAACTCTTACATCTTAATTTGCCCATCTCCATTAATCTGTGAACCACCACGAGGTTGTGGTCTACCACAAAGTGTCAATGTGTCTGTGACTCCAGGGGCGGCTTCATAGCTTCTGTCTCCACCTCCTTTCAGCATTTTTAGTTTTTCTTGCCTAGCTCTGCTCTACCCTATCACAGGCCCAAAACAGCTTCTTTATTAACCAGTGGTATTCACAGCATACAGGGGGATCCCACATCAGAGTATGTTGTGATAAACAATGATAGACAGATATAAAAATTGCCAGGCTATCTGAGAAGTGGAGCAGTTAATCTCCCAGGCATTTAGAAATGGTACGTTGTGAGTTTTTTTTGTTTTGTTTTTAAATTTTCGAGACAGGGTTTCGCCATAGCTTTTGGTTCCTGTCTTGGAACTAGCTCTTGTAGACCAGGCTGGCCTCGAACTCAGAGATCCACCTGCCTCTGCCTCCCGAGTGCTGGGATTAAAGGTGTGCGCCACCACCGCCCGGCTTAGAAATGGTACGTTTAACTAGGCTTTAAGGCAGGGTATGAAAGTGGCTTCACCAAAGAAATACCATTTGCAAATAGTTTGCTCACAAAATTAAGTCAAGAGACTGTAGAGGGTTGAGCTGAAGTATAGGCTGTGCTCTACACGTATAGAGCCATTTTCTCTGTCCTAAGGAGTTTGGCTGCTTGGGAGCACATCACAGGATCAGGAAGAATAATGAATGATAGGGGTGGAGCTAAGAACACAAGGCCAAGGCAGGAAGGCCAGTTGGGGTGTTTTTGGTGGTGTTTGTCTTTGGTTTTAGATGAGGTCTTGAGCCCCTATGTAGCACAAGATGAACAATTATTGGTCCCCTTGCCTCCACCTCCCAAGTGCTAGAATTACAGGTATGCACTAACACACCCACATATATGATACTAGACGTGTGTGTGTGTGTGTGTGTGTGTGTGTGTGTGTGACACAGGGTGGACAGTGTAGGACGTTTGTGCCTTAGACTTAAGAGGTGGTTTACTTTGCTCAGGTTAAGAACTAGAAAATGGGAAGAGGATATTGTTTGCTTAACTTACTTTCTTTTCTCTTTAGTCCACCAGTCCCAGCCATGCCGTAGTAGCCAATGTTCAGCATGTCTTGCATCTGATGAAGCACCACAGTAAAGCTTTGTGCAATGATCGAGTTGTTAACAGTGTTCCCTTGGCAAAGCAAGCTTGTTCCCGAGGTAACAAGAGTAAGAAGCCAGTGATACCTCCTTCCAGCAGTGTCAGTGAAGAGCTGTCGGATGTCTTACAGACACTACAGGATGAATTTGGGCAAATGAGCTTGTGAGTTTTAATTTTTTTAATTTTAAATTACATTTGGCTCTAAAATCCTATTTTTTAGTTGCTTGAATTTATTAATCCTAATTTTGTTAACAGGTGTTGAGCATAATCCTTAAACTAGCTCAGTGGCTAGAAGTTACTTTAAATAAACGTAACTGACATGGCTACCACCTCCCTTTCTAATTTTTTTAGATGGCTAATGCTATGTGAATGTTAATAGTTTTTAGGGTTAGCTAAATGTCACTGAGTTAGGACAGTTTAGAAACCAGTGTCCTCCTGTAGAATTTCTTTATATGGAATGTTGATGGAGGGAGAAGAAAGCAAATAAAAGTATATTAGTCTACAACCCTGGGTGAACACAAACTTGAATACTTGTGTATACCTTCATTTTGTATTATTTATGTGTATAGCACATGGGCTGGTGACCAAGGAGGCAAGAATATAGGACACCAAAGCCCCTGGAACTGAGGTCACAGGTGGTTGTGAACCACTTATGTATCAGTGTGGTGCTGGAACTGAATGAACTCAGGTTCCCTGGAAGAAGCAGCTCTTTGTTAAAAGGCAAAGTGGGTCATTCATACCGAGATTTAAAGGATATAATTGTTAAAGATGAGAAACTTAAGGAAGCTGCACTTGTGTTTTGTGTGTAGTGATCACCAGCAGCTTGCTAAACTCATCCAGGAGTCACCGACTGTGGAAATGAAAGACAACTTGGAGTGTGAATTGGAGGCATTAGTGGGGAGAATGGAAGCAAAGGCCAACCAGATAACTAAAGTTCGAAAATACCAAGCCCAGGTAACTCCTTCCCCTCACTTGTTGGTCATGACTAACTTTCCCCCTTGGTCTATATTAATTGATGATGCTAAGGTATGTTTACTTGTCCAGGCTATTCTTGAGGAACAGTCAGTCTGTGTTACATGGTTTAATAAAGAAGTGTTAATTCTCACTTAGGTTTCATATAAGTCTTTACTGAATATATTTAACATCTTTAGCCTTATGAATAAATTTTAACTTATGGATAAATTTAAATGGTTGAGTTTGACCAAATTAAATTGTCTACAACACACCTAGAGTTTTTCAGTTTTCAACATAGTAAGTCTGATTAAATATGTGAAAAAGTAGTATGTTTGCTCATACCAAAACCTACTTCAGCTTTGCCCACTTATTCCCAAACTTCAGTTATTGTCAGTCCAGGAACTGGACTCCACCTTTGTTCTGGCTCTGCTCCACAGTAATCTCAAAACCACAGTCTAGTTCTCTAGATGAAAGCCCTGATGAGGTTTATTTAATGTGAGTACACCTCCTCCTACCTTTACTTAGTGTACTTAGTGTACTTAGTGTTTTTACATACTTAAGTACTGAATGATTGATGATTTCTGCAGGTTATATGCTTAAAAAGAAAAAAAAAACCCTTGCCTAGAATGTATCATTTGAATGTTAGAGGAAGACTGTTTAAGGTATTGGTGCACTCAGGAGGCAGAGCCCGAAGGATCAAGAATTTAAGACTGTATATAGCAAGACCGTGTGTCAAAAACAAAATACTTGAGCTAAAAGAAAATGTTTTTATTGAATTCGATTTTTTCCCCTGCCTTGATTATTTGGATAGCTGGAGAAACAAAACATAGATAAGCAGAAGAAGGAATTAAAAGCTAAGAAAAAGACTGTTGAGGAAGAAGGAAACAGCAGCAGTCGCTCATCTGGAGGCACAAGGACCACAAGTAAGAAGGATTTTGCCAAACACAGACCTGGAGAAAAAAGCAGGAAAAATCTTCAGTTACTGAAGGACATGCAAACCATACAGAATTCACTGCAGAGCAGTAATCTGTGTTGGGATTACTGACACCAGATCATAAATGATGTACCTTACTGGATAAAATTTCCAGGTTTCATGCTTGCTAATGTTGCCACTACTAGCAGGGATTAAGGGGCCCAAGCTTCATTATAATCTCTTGTGTTCTGCAGCACAACTAAATGGAAATGGAGTTTTACAGCCTGAGAAGCTATGCTATTTCTATACCCTCTATACTATACTGCACTTTGTAAACAGATGACCAGTTTTTTACCCGTGGGTGTGTTTTTTAAGTAGGAATATATGTAAATTGGGTTTGAAAATTTAGAATATGAGGCTTTCCCCAGAGTCAGTGCTTGAAAAGTCTCGTTTTTAAAATCTTCCCATGGCATGAAGTGACCACTACCTTTCCCTTCTCCAGATACCATTAAATGTACTGTTTCAACTACTGATAGAGGTTTTCTGTATTTAAATATTTATTTATTTAAGAGGACTTTGTTTTGTTCTACTTTTTGGTATTTCAGATGTTGACTCTTAAAGACCAAAACATTTTAAGTAAGTTACTCATGAAATATATAACATCTTCATGAAACAGTTGTTAATGAAATAAATGAAATATTGGAGTAAAGAACTAGGAGGGGATGTTATGAAATGTACATGGCTGCAGTTTTTAGACAATACCTATTTGTAATCATGTTATTCAGTTAAGCACTGGCTTTTAATCTTGACTCTTAGAGAATCCCATTGCTTTTAGCATATACAATAAAGGGTAGTGTGTGAACTGAACACACACAACTATCATTATGTCAATGTAAATTATACTTTTGAATAGATCGACATGTTAAACTTTATAAATTTGGTACTGAAATCAATAAAGCAATTTTTAAACTTCACTTAGTAGCCAGCTAACAAAAGTGTCATTTGTTGTCCAATCTCAAGAGTGCATATTAGTATCCTGATCGAGAAACAGTATTTAGTGCATGTTTGTCATTCTCCTGCTTCCACTTAAGCCCAGTATGACTGACTGATTTATTAGACAGGCTGGTGAACACGCTAGCCATATACTAAAGGAACTCAAGTGGAGGTTATGGATTATAGCTTAAAAACATGCACTATTCATGCTACAATTTTCTAGTTAAAATTCTCAGAGTCATTACATAGATTGAGATTTATAAATCTGAAATTGTATATAAACTTTACTTGTGTGTGCAATTTTCTGACAAGCAGGTTTGCAGCAACAATGAATGACAACAGTGAGTCCATAGACCCCAGGAAGGTGAGCAACTGCTCTGATGACATGGGAAATTACATCTCAACACCACTTCAACTGCTCCACTTATGTCAATTCATGTTTGAATATCAGGACATTAAATAATTGTCATTTGAGTGGTAATGGCTCCAACTCCTGATTAAATCTTACCTATCTCCAGCTGGATTCAAACTGGGCTTTGGGTTTGAGCCTGCTTCAGTTTCTTGCTTGCTCACTCGCAGCAGAGCAGAGCTCCTTTGTACTCTGTACAAGATGCCAACAAAGGAGTGCCAGGAATGCAGCTGCATTCCACAGAAAGTGCTTTTAGTGTGCAGACTCCACAATGATTTCTTGGAGATCATAGAAGACATCGGAAGGTTTTGAAGGGAAACAACAGAGTTTCACTTATATTCCTCTGGCTTTTGAGTGATTGTATGACCATCTTTAATGTCTGGATCTCAGCAGCAACCCTTTGTGCCATACCAAGATGATAAAAGTTTCCATGAGGAAAACAGTCTGGAGAGGAAAGTGTGAACTACTATAGAAACCTTATCTGAATACTGGTTAGTAACATAAATAATCCCTAAAAATTTCCATATCAGACCAAATCATTTAGTACCAATTTTGTTAATACTGGATATGCTGGGGATATAGCTCAGTAGTATAGCACTTGCCTAGCAAGTATGAGATTCTGGGTTCACTGTCCAGACAAGCAAAAATAAAAGGGATGGAGAGACCTGTGCATGTGTGTGTTTTCTAGCATCAACAACAGGACGACAGTTGAGACAATGAATTAATGACTGAGAAAAGGGCTGTTTAGGTGTCAAGGAAAGATGGGCTCAAATTGAACTTTCTAGGTAGTTGGATTGGGGGAGATACTTTAGACAACTGTGGACAGGGACAAAAGTTGAAAGCATTTAATTAAAAGACGCAGTGGTAATAAGCTCCTTTGTTACAGTACATTACATATGGCTCTTAGAGTAAAATGGACACCAGGAGGTCAACTGTTCACACCAGCACCCAACTCCGGTGAGTAGAGAAACAAGGCTTTACTTGCTGGCACTGAGATTGTAAGTCTTTACATGCAGTGTGTTCTTTGGTAAAGTGATCATGTGAAATTTAAACATAGCACTAAAGTCAGACTTTTAAGGTTTTAAAATATTGTCTTAAAACTTGCCAATTAGCATTAAGATAAAGTGGTGTAACAGTTTCTAAAATGTCTTCCTTGATGTTAGTGATAAGCATACAAATGGAAATTAGTCTGAAGGTGTGGAATGTTCTTTCAATTCCTGGATAACAGCTACTGCTTTGTCCCTTCACTCCCCATCCCCCCCAAGCACATATAAGGCATCAACCTTTAGTAACTGCTGTTGAAAATACCCTAATTACAATGTCAGCAGCAATTTTTAACTACTGATATGCCATAATAATTTCTATATTACCACAAAAATTAGGAAATTTGAGAAGGGTGATTTTGATCTGACATGTCCAACAAGGCCCAGCACATATGCTCTTGGGTATAAGAACAGCTGCTCTTGCTTTTCTGCCGCCTAGAGATCTTACCAGGTACTCAGTTTTTTAAGATATTTTTGAATTAAAAATTTGTTCCCATGCGTGGATACAGAATTCCAGTACTTTAGTATTCTTTGGGTGGCTTAAGATTAGTGTATACTTTAATTACAAATGAAATAATTTCCATTGTCACCTGCAGCGGACGTTTCTAAACTCATCTAAGAGAGACTTGAAATAAATACAGCATCTGAAGGTTTCTCCCATAGATGGATTTAAAACACAGAAGGCTTTCTACCCTAAGCCTGCTAAGGTGCTGTAATGTCAAATTCCTGGCAACGATGCCCCTGACCGAATAGTCCTTTCATACAACAGTTTGGACAGGAGTCACACACTGTGCAGGAGAGCTGGCTCTCTCTGAAGAGGAGGTTGAGCGGTTGGAAATTTCTCTCTGAAGTTCCTCTACTTTTCTCTGAAGCTCTGCTCTTTTGGCAAGAAGTTCTTTGTATCTGTTGTGGATAGGTTCCTGCAAGAGCAAACAAAATCACTGCAATAGGAATCCCAGCCAACCTCAATCTTAACCACTCTCTGTGCTTTATGACACCGGCTGTCTCATCAGTTGGACAGCCCCAAACTTCAGTTCCTCAGTGGACTTAAATTCAGGTTTTATTGACACCACTGTTCTTTCAATGTCCTATGTGTTTCTGGAAGATACTAGTGTGTACCATTTAGTTAAAATTCTTCAGGACTATTGACCTACAGTTTTTAGGCTTTTATAAAGTTATTTTCTTGAAGGTGTGTGCACTTGAGACAAGTCTCCTGACTGTCAGATAATGCAGTGTCTGTGACTTTGTGGATTACACCCAACAGAGTGGGGGTTGTGAGTGGGACAGACCTAGTGGAGTCATACTGCATATTGGAAGTCTGTACCTGTGGTTTCATCCGGGGGTTCCACCTTATGTAATAGCCTACCCAGAGTTCTAGGTGGCGCATGCTGGCTACTGGGTAAAGGACATGGTTGGAGTAGCTCCCATAAAGAGGATTAGTGAAATCTTCCAGCTGGCTGTTTATGTAGGACCACAGTGACACTGTCCTCTTAGGAAGATTCTGCAAGAAGGAAAAATAGGTAAGCGTTAGGTGAAATTTGTGTAGTGTTGCATGGTCATTAAAATCAACAATAGAGGAAAGGACTGACTCTTTGGGAACGGACCTACTTCAATGAAAATAAAGTTACAGTTTATGTGAAGCACCCAGCAATTCTAGTCTGCAGATTGAAAAATACTTGTACATAAAGTGCCTCAGTGCTGGAGATAAGATCAAAATTCATCTACATTGGATAGTTCAAGACATCAGTTTCAAGCCGGGCGGTGGTGGCGCACGCCTTTAATCCCAGCACTTGGGAGGCAGAGGCAGGCGGATCTCTGTGAGTTCGAGACCAGCCTGGTCTACAGAGCTAGTTCCAGGACAGGCTCCAAAGCCACAGAGAAACCCTGTCTCGAAAAACCAAAAAAAAAAAAAAAAAGACATCAGTTTCAGGGCATCCAATACTCTCTCTGGTATCCCACCACACAAACACATCCCCCCACACACACACAAACACACACACAAAAGTGCTCCATATGTTTAAAGCGGTACTGTTCACAACAACCAAATTAAGAACAGCCCAAAAGATCGTCAACTGATGGGTACACACAATGGAAGATTATCTGACCATGAAGAGAAAGTGAGTGCTATGATATAAATGTTGAAAAGATACTAATGGAAGGAGCCAGATATGGAGGTCACATGGTGATGATTCCATTTAAATGAAATGTTCACAAAAAGCCCATCTATAGAGAGACCAGGTTAGTATCTGCCCAGACCTGAGAGGATGTGGACAAACAGGTATGGGATGACTTTGTTGTGAGGAAAATGCTCTAAATTAAATGGTAATGGTCCAAATTCTGTGGTTATACCATTAAATTATCACTTTAAAAGAGGGTTTGTGGTATTTAAGTTGTATGATTAAGACTTAAGGGGGGGTGTCTCAAAAGATTGACAGTGGTTAGAAGACTGCTGTGCTCTATTTGTGATTATCTAATACCCCATTCCATATGGAGAGCATATGCACAGAAATACATTCACTATCAGCTATACCTGCAAGGCACGATCTAAGAAGCACTTAATTTTCACAAAAGTTAACACTATTTGCCTGTTTGACCAAAAACAAAAATGAATTTGCATGATGGGTATTGTGAGTCTAACATCTAAACTTGGTAGCAAGGCTTTTCACTGTGAGTACTATCCCAGAATGACCTATTATCTGACAGTATTCAGAATAAAAGTTGATGTGCATGGTAGGTGCTACCGATACCACCTACAGTGACGCCTCTACAGAGTTGTTCTTTTGTTTGTTTTTGTTGTAGCAGGACTGAACCCAGCACTTCACAGACCTAGGGAAGCAATCCATCACGGAAGTGTACATCTCCAGCATCCTCTACATCTTCAGACTTCTTTTGAGATGGGGTCTGTTTTAAAAGGCTGGCCTCAGATCTGTGATCCTTCTCCCTTACCTTCTGGAGTTTTCTGGGATTATAGGTGTGATTCCTTCATCCCCACTTCATGGGTAGAAATAATCTTAGTACATCTTGTGAGGTATAGTAAAACCAAATACATACCAGAGTGAGAGCCAGAGCTCATACTTTACCTCTTTCCCCCTCTGCTGTTCACTGTTACAGAGGAAGGTCCCAAATAAACAGCTGTACAAGTGGTCCAGGATAGTAATGAGGAAATACTCGTTGAATTCAAACGCAGTAGGGAACTGCAAATTGAGCACCACAAACAAACATGAGACATTTTTCAAGTATCTTTATCCCTGTCATGAGTAGATTCTTTGAAGCAGTTTTTAACACATCTGAAACTACCTAAGCTATAATCTGTTTTCCTCTGAGTCACTCTAATGCAGCAGTATTGAGTGGACTTAATGCTGGTTTTGTGCCTGCTCTGCCTTGACCCTATACTTGTGAGCCACTGATCTATGACTTGCAGCAATTCTGACAAGTCTGGTCTTCATGCTTTCTACATGTCTTTTTTCTTTTTTTTATCTCCCCCTCTCCCCACCAATACAGGTTTCTCTGTAGCTTTGGAGCTTGTCCTGGAAGAGCTCTTGTAGACCAGGCTGGCCTCGAACTCAAAGATCTGCCTGCCTCTGCCTTCCACGTGCTGGGATTAAAGGTGTGCACTGTCACCATCCAGCTAACATGTCTTATTTCTAAGAATTAAAAATATAAAATGTGGGGCTGGAGAGATGGCTCAGAAGTTAAGGACACTGGATGTTCTTCTAGAGGTCCTGTGTTCCAATTCCCAGCAATCACATAGTGGTTCACAACCATCTATAATGAGATCTGGTGCCGCCTTTGGTGTGCAGGCATAACACTGTATACATATAAATCAATAATATCAAATGTACCCAGCAAATGCGATCAGTAAATACACAGCAGTAAGTATCTGTACAGCTATGCAGATAACTTACAAGACAAAAAGGTCCTTGTGACTCACATCAGTCCAACACAGAATTCACCCTTACCCAAGCCTCAGTGGGTGTCTTAATTTTATACAACCCAATTTTGGAGGACCATCAAAGGAATTACCACCGAAAGGTAGTAAAAAGCTTAATTTAATCCATTCTATCAGTATTGCAAAATCATTCACAAACTTACTTGTAAGTCTCTATTAGAGTCTGTGAAAGATTCCACAACAACCTGGAAAAATACTGCCTTGGTATTTTCGAAACAGTCCCTATCAACCTAACTCAGCTCTGGAGACATGTAGTTTACTGCTAACAGTTCTTTACCTAGATAATATATTGATAAGATGCTTTCAACTTTTGTTTTTCCCCCTTTTGATTTTAATTATATCGCATTTCTAAAAAGTCTTCCCATCCTATCTGAACAGCACCCTAATTGGTCCCAGCTCCCAGGTCACACTTGTTAGGGTTTGGTGCATCTACCAATCTGACAGCTGGGCCATATTCTTGCCTTACTTGTTTTACTGGCATGTCTCCAGTGACAAGAACTATGCCTTATGGCTTAACCCTACTCCTAAAACCATTTCAAGACCCTGAGGCTCTGCTTCCTATCGCTAACCAAGTGCTATCTTCTAGTAACTTTCTAGACCAAAACAGTTTACACAGCTGCTTTAAATAAGCATGCTGCCCAAAAGACTGTTAAAGGGTTCTGATAGCTCCCTGACTGAGAAGGGGCTAAGTAATCCCTGCCTTATAGTTTCTGTCCCAACATTTCTTTTAAAACAGTTAAAATGACTCAAAATAGTGTTTGGTTTTGGCTGGAATTAACATAGCTTGTTTCTTCAATTTCCTTAGCAAAGTATATAGAGCTTTCAACGAGCAAAAGACCAAAGGAGGAATCTTTTCATTTTTATCAGTCCCCTGGTTGAGATGCTACTAGTATCCAACTGTTCATTAGTATTTCTCTTAAAAACAAGTTTTAATACCCAACAACTACAGTTGTAATCACTGGGAATTCTACCCAAGAATCAGACCAGTCAGTGATCACGTCTCCCTCACTCTGAGCTTAGAGGGGATCTGTGAGAGGGGGGGTTAGTGGATGATGTGATACCTGTCTTGTCATCTGCCAGACACAGTCGATAAATTGAAGGAAGACAGGGGATCTGTCTGCGTCTGCATGGTTCTTATCTCCATGGCCAACTCTCTGAAGCAAAGAATGAAATGTCACATGTAGGATATTTTATTTAGTAGAATTTTTTTTTTTTTTTTTTTTTGGTTTTT
>NC_022012.1:8615192-8667588 GCF_000317375.1 Microtus ochrogaster | reverse complement strand
GTAGACCAGGCTGGTCTCGAACTCACAGAGATCCGCCTGCCTCTGCCTCCCAAGTGCTGGGATTAAAGGCGTGCGCCACCACCGCCCGGCTATTTAGTAGAATTTTATTTTCTAAAAGTATAATTTGGTTAGTATTTTTAATTTCTTCAAAAAGTCTTTTGAAAGTATTGTAAAGTAGAAATCACAACTCTACCAAACAAAAATAACATTCCCACATGCAAACTGCCACATTACTACTTTAATAAAGAAAACTAGATTCTGAAACAGAGGACAGACAGTTCTTAGAGCCCAGATTCTTGTCCTAGAGATTTAACTTCCTGTGATATTCTTTATGAAAGGTCACTGGACAAAGGGCACCTCTTCAGGAGATGGCTACATTAGCATAAATGTTAAGAACTTTCAGAAATACTTGGGTTTGTTGTATGTTCTTCATACAAATGGGTTCTCACCCGCACAATTTGAAAATCCCAAAGCAAGGATTCATTCAGAAACTGGGGTATAAAACTTCTGGGGTAGGCATACATGTCATAATCCTAAAATGTGGCTTTGGTTCGCCTTTCCCAGGGTGCAGTACTGGTATTCATGTGTAAATACATACTGCTATTGGTTGTCAAGCTGGGCAGTGGTGATGGGTCACAGTAGGCTGCATGTATTCTATCCTGCCAGATGCTCACAACTGAAGGAAAAGAATCAAGTTTTCTTAAGACAATATCATTGGCAAAGCACAGAAATTGTTAATAAGCCTTTCCTATTAGTAAACAATCTTGTGACAAAATGGAGAAGGCACATGTGTGATTTGCTATTACACTGTGCATCTGAATGGGAGGAAATAACATTTTATTGTTAACTGTGGCTTCCAAAAGACTTGAATATTTGATGGATGTTTTCCAAGAATTTGCAGTTTGTTTTCCTTAATGTAAAATACTATAGACAGTATTTGATGCTAATCACTGAAGATAAAAGTTTCAGTATATTTTTGCATATCCACTTTTCTGATAAAAACCACATGCATATGCCTGATACAACAGAATGAAATAATAAATCAGGCGGCTCTATATAACTATGAGCTAGTGTTTTCTGCATAACCAATGCATAATGTTACAAAAAAATTATAGAAAATGTAGGAGACCAAAAGATTTTAGGAGGGACAAAAAAAAAAATTCTGGATTCCACAACCTTAAGAAATTTATTACTATTACTAAGTTTTGACAGATTTCAAAACATCCATAATTTTCCAAAAAGGCTCTTAAAAATTACCTACATGGGGGGAGGGGGAGTGGGAGGGAAATGGGAGGAGGTGGAAATTTTAAATAAATAAATAATAAAAATTAAAAGAATAAACAAACAAAAATTACCTACATAGGATTTTTCTTAATAAACTTCAATTGTAGCATTAGTCACTAGCATGCCTTCTTGACTGGATGGTCTTTATTTTAACATAATAAAAAAAAGAGTGGAATGGGTGACCAGGGCAAGCAATCAAGGAGTTTATGGTTTTGAAACACATAGCACTTTGAAGGAATTTGTTTTAAAGAGTGTTTTCTGTTAAGTACATTGTATAGAGGAGAGTGGGAAAACATGAGGCACTGGGGGGGGGGGGGCCTCAGATGCCTAGTTTTGCTTGACAGTTGACATTCAGAAGAGCCAACCAATTTCAGGTGGCAGTTCTTTCAAGTTACTTATAAACACTGCTAGTAAACCCTTCTAAAGAGTAATACTAAGAACATCTATGCAGATACTGACCCACATCCTCAGTGCCTTCTAGGCCTTTAATACTCTGGCTTCTCTCTCAACTAGACTCTTGCCTTGGTCATTTACTCATTCTCAACCCAGACATTTGCTCATCCTACTTCTTCCTGGGAAGAGGACCCAGTCTTCACTCTAATTCCAATACAAATGACACAGATGGATAGAGTGACAAGGTTGCTGTTCCCAGATTTCCTGATTCCAATACAGCGTTGAACAGACGCCATTTAACATCCCATTGAAGAAGGCTCTGAGTCCAAAGCATAGCACAGGGATGCAAAGGTGAAATGTTTTCTCTTTTCAAGGAGGACATAATCCCATTTCACTAAAGAACTGAGATAAATTGTGTGTACCACACTTGTAGACAGTTTTAAGCAATGCTGGTGGACAACTGGGGAAGAGAAGACCAGGATGTTCATCCTGGAAAGGGGAAGCGTATGGGTGATGTGGAGGGACAGCTGTGCTCAAATATCTGAAAAGCAACAAGGAATGCTTTTCATTTGTCTCCAAAGGGAGTGTGGCAGGAAGCCTCCTTTCATTATCACAAAGGCTTTCTAGCAGAGCATCTAAGTGGAATGACTGCCTCAGAAAAGGATATACACTTGTTTCTGGACATGAATCCAAAACTAACTTCACAGGTACACCTTAGCTGTTTTAGATACATACTTTGGATTCATGGATAAACAAACTTTTTATTCCCACTAACAACACATTCTCAGAACCTCCTAATTTTGGAGTTCACTATAAAAATAATCAGCCCAGTCCCAGTGGTACAGACAGAAAACTCCAGGTGCTCAGGATGCTGAGGCTAGATCACAAATAGAACTAGAAAGCACATTAGGGCTCAGCCTTAGAAATTTGGCAAGATCCATGTCTCAAAATAAAATTTGTTTTTTTTTAAGTGGTAGAGTACTTATCTATGCTGTATATGGCTTTGGGTTTAACCACAAGTTCTAAATAAATAATAAACTTTGAATAATACAGAAGTCAAAATGTTGTCATCTCCATAAGAGAATCTGCACCACTTTCCAAATTTATGGAAAGTATAATTATGGAGGTAGATTTTAGTCCAAAGGTGTTCAATTTTAGTTAAACTTTTAATTTTATTTTTATATGTGTTTGAGTGTGTGCACGTGAAGACTGACACCCAAAGACCAGAAGAATGTTAGATCCTCTAGTGCTTGGGAGCCACCTGACCTGAGTGCTGGGAAATGTGCTCAAATCCTCTACAAGAGCAAGTACTCTTAACCACTGGGACCCCAGAATATTTTAATCCATTATTTTGGTTCCTAATTATTTTAGACCCTGATCTACATTAGCAACATTATATATAACTGAACCACTGTCATTTTCATACAAGCCCAAAGGGGAAGCTAGCATTTGGAGGGATAGCACCACAACCATTAGCAATAGCTGAATTTCTAGGAAAGGATCACGAAAGGTCAGAAGCCTGACAGATGGCCCACCCTGGGTTCAGAATGCATGACGTTAAGAATAGTGCTCTTGAGACTTCACTCTCCTGGATAAATGGCCAATTTTCTATCTTGCACAAGATGCTTGTAAAACATTGAAAATGATGTTTGCTGAATGGCTCAATCAGTAACGTATTTACCACAAAAACAGTAAGGCCCGAGTCTGGACCCAACACCTACGTAAAAGTGAGGCATAATATGCCTGCCTGTCACCCCAGCATAGACAGGCAGACATGGCAGAGCTCTTGGCTTTGCTGTCTAGCAGCCTACCCTGAATCTGTGAACTGTACTTCAGTGAAGGACCATGTCTCTAAATAAAGGGTAGGCAGTGTGACTGAGGAAGAAAACAACCCTTGACCTGCACACAAATGTAAACGCCCACATGAGCACACAAAGCCCCCACATACAGTAAAATCAGTGTTTTACTCACCAGTTGGAATCGATGTCCAAAGCTTAGCCACTCTTTCTCTACGAGCACCTCAAATCCTCGGATGGTTCGATAGTATCCATCCAACATGAGCATGGCCAGGGAAGTGAGCTGAGCTGTGCGATCCCAGCCATCACTGCAGTGCACCACCACAGACGTCTTCCCTGACTCCACCTTGTCAGCAATCCTAAGAGCGCCAGCAAGGATGAGCTGGAAACAAGTTGTAAAATGACAGTTCAGAAAAACACTTCCTAAAAGAAACTAATATAGTTGTTACATATAACCACCTCAGTCATAAGGCAAGAAGACACTTCCTAAAAGAAACTTAATAGTTTGTTACATATAACCACCTCAGTCACAAGAAGCATCCATCAACAATCAATAAACAGGAGGCAGGTGCCAAGGCTCATGCCTATAATTCCAGGAGTCTGAGGTGGAGAACTGCTTGGACTTCAGAATGAGAACTTGCCTCAAAACCAGGCAAATAAATGAAGAATGGCATTTTCAGCGGGTGGAGTTTGAGACCCGAAGAGACTGGAAATGGTATAATATGGGGAGACTGTTAGAAGTGAAAGACACTACCATCCTGAGCATGGAGAGACAAGATGGAAGAGGAAAACAAGCAGCAGAAGCATGCAGCGCACAGGCTGCAGTCCTGTCAGACCTGTGTGTTTAGCTGCTGGCTCCACTGCTCAGCAGGTCCTGCCTGCTGACTTCAGTTCCAAAAGCCAAGGCACACAAAGGGGCTTTGAGAAAGAGCAGCAAATTCACACCTTAATGTGTTCCAGCCAGTGCGTAGATTCCAAATTAGACAACCAGTGAGTTTCCTCAATGTTGGGGTATACAATCTCCTTAAGCTTCCGTAATGACTCTCGCATAACATGAATATTGTGAATATCCAGAAAAATGAGTTCTGCATTTTGATAGGCATCTTCACTTTCATAACCTCCTCCTTTTGCCTGCAAATGGCACACATCACAAAAAATCCATTACAAAAGGCCATAAAATTTCTAAAATGTATGAAATAGGATGAACACTGCTGAGGATAAGGAAACCCTTGGGAAGCAGGAGGCCAGGACCACTTGGAGTAAACACACACCACCTCACACCATGTCTGAAACGGAGCCTGTTCTAAGCCTATGAGATCAGCACGATAATTTTCCCTAACTCTCTAACTACTTACAAAAACTTCCTTTCAAACTTACTGAAATAGATCATCAACTCCATATACACAAACCCTATACTGGACCACTTAAGCTTGTTTTTCTTTTCATATCATTTCACGTTTAAAAATAGAAAAGGGCTGGAGAAATGGCTTAGCCATTAAAGGCTAGGCTCACAACCAAAAATAAAAATAGAAAAACTCATTGTAGCCTTATGACTTCCAAGTTAGTGTTCTATTGCTGTGAAAACACTTGAAGGATTTATTTGGGGATATATACCTCACAGTCACTTCGACAGGGTTCAAGTTCACAGGCAGGCCCCACATTTCTGGAGTATGGGGTTCATCATGGGCAAAGAGCATGGCAAAGGAAAACCATTCACCCATGTCAGCCAGGGTACAGAGAAGAGTAGCAGAGGGACAGAGGGCCATCCCTCAATGGTACACCCCAAGCAGTCTGCTTCCACCAGCTAAGCTCCACCTTCTGTATACTAACCATTCCGAAATCTAAAGTCTGAATCAAAAAGTGTACGGACCCACTGGGCAGGGCAAAGCTTTTATCTCTCAAAACGCCCTCATAGAAACGCTAGCCCTCTTTTCAATCAAACTGAGAAGATTAGCTTGTACAGTTTACTTATAAGCAGCTAATTCATTTTAAATTTAACACATAAAACAGAATCCCACTGGCATAAATCTATAAAATAAGAAAATACATGCTTTTCAAAACAAGCTATAGCTGAAAAAGTATCTGATTTTCCCAAGTTTAATATTATACTTTTATGTTTAAAAAAATCCTCCATCTTGCCTAACATATATAAAAATCACACTTCTGAGGGCCTTAACTAAAACAAATTGGGAGGATAGTGGAACAACTCCACTAATATGATCATGACTATGACACCTTTGAATTCAATTCCAAACTAACTTTAAAAATTGGTCAGATTTCTAGTCTATAAAGTAGTTTATATTGAAGATGGCTACAAAAATGAATGTAGTAATTCATGTTAACAAAGATGACTTCTGGAGAGTGAGAATGGTGCTGTGGTTTGAACATGTCACCCCTGGGTTTATGTACTGTATACTTGGTCCCCAGCTGCTAGTACAATTTAGGGGATTGTGGGGAGATGTTTATAATGTGAGGCCTTAGAAGTTGTCTCTCCCAGCATGCCTCAGCATGTCAGCATGCCTCAGGGAGTAAGTGGCACACGCTCACAGCGACCCCGCAGATATTCTACCCCAGGATATAAAAGTAACTAACCGGGTAAGACTGACGATAGAGAAATTTTGTTGCAATGAATCTCAGAAGATGGTAGTGGTAACTACTGGCCTTAGGAGGCCATCACAGAAACAGAAGGAACACACACTACCACGGCGTGGCAGTAGCTACTTTTCAAACCCGTGGCAGACAAGGGACAGACCACGAAGGGCTGTGAGTACACTACCGGCGTGGATCCGTTCTTAGGGTAGAGTGAGTTATATCTCCATTAAGTATTTCTTTAAAGGGCAACTAGAGAATAAAACAGGTAAATCATTTAAAACTAAACTCTACTGAGTCTCAAAATATCAAGTATAGGGAAGTGTAGGGCAGACTACCAAGAGCCCTAAAGGCTGACCGCTTGACCGCTATCAGTGAATGGGAGGCAACAGACTATAATAGATACAGGTGACCGCAGACAGAAGACCCTCAAGAAAGTCATAGTTCTTAGTTTTGTTTTGGCTATTTTGCCTTTCTTCTCTAATCTTAGAAGTGTAGCTAACCCAGCCACGGTAGCTAACACCTTTGACCCCAGCACTCACCAGGCAGAGGCAGGCAGATCTCTGCAAGTTCCAAGTTAATCTTGGCTCTCCAGTGAGAGACTACACCAAACTGGGAGGGCCCTTCCATCCTGAAAGCCACATGCTAAGAACTTGAGTAGATCTAAAAAGGCCAGCACCATAATCTCTACAAATTGCTACCTGAGCAGCCAGTGCCCCTTTCAGTTCTGAGAATTAAGAAGCATTCACCTGATTATTTGAAGACAAAGCATCTCTTTATAAAAAGAATTCAACCAGTATATTTAAAAGTACTACTTTAACCCAAATTAATCAAAGTAACTCAGATTCAGTGGTCAGCAGGGGCCCACAGAACAATGGAACCTAAATCTGAATAAACCTTAGGTTTGTCTCAGAGATTTGGGAACAAAATAAAAACAACTCAAGCTGTTATGCAGTCAGGTGACAGGGAAGGAAAAGGTGGACAGGCAAGAGGAGGCCACACACCCAGACTCCTAAGACACTGAACAGAGTATTCCGGAAGAGTCGAAAGTGCAGAGTGCAGAGATGCACACCTGTAGAGCAGCATAAAGATGTGCGGTGAGTGCAAGGCACGGAGGGACTGCCCGAGGGTCCTGGCCACTGCAGCGGTCAGAGCAGTAACTCATCCAGCTGTGAGAACTGCTCTTCCTCTACTGCTGCACACTGCACACGTGATGTTCAGGATTTCCAGCGTGACGTGTGGGGGAGGGAGAGGTGACCACATCAACACTTTGCCCTACCACAGTTGCTGCCTTCTAATCCTTTTCTCCTCCTAGCTGACTAAGTCTCACTCTTGCTTTTATTCAAGGCTTAGAATTTAGGGAGGAAAATCAGCATTGCTAGAGAATACATTTGACTTCCTGGCTACAGGCTTCATTAATGCATCTCATTCTGTAAACTATCAAGAGGGTTAGCATAAAGAAGAAGGACAGCTGGCGATGTGCAGTGTGTTAAACAGTGTGGTTTAGAGTCATGATAAAGCATGTCTGTGGATGATGCCTGTGTGATGTTCATAGTACAAATGAAAGTGCTTTTGAAACTGCCTGTGATTTTACATGTTCAAATTATTAAATACTCGTTGAATGAAAGAAGTTTTCATTACAAAATCTTTTATGATGAACTTGGTTGTAGTTTTAACCCCAATAAAGGTAATCAGCTTAACTGATAAAAAAAAAAATGGTAAAACCAAATAACCATGGTTTACAGCTGCAATGACTGAGGATATCATGGTCCTCCCTCAGCTCATCTGCAAAGAATATATGGGCTTCCAGCACCCTCATGTCAACTGTGCGGCTGCAGAGTGAGGACTATCCTCCTCCATGAGTTAAGGATGGCCATTCAAGCACCACTCATAATGGGAGGCCAAAAAAAAATCTATCGTTTGCTGAGATTATTGTCAGACATTAAGATGACATTAAAGTTTTCATTGACATAAACTGTGTTAACTTAAAAGAATTATTCCATTTCATTTCAAATATTTATGGACAACTACATAGATCTGGAAGTATAAGCAAAGTTAATGATGTTCCAAATTCAGGAACATTTTCTTCACTTAGCTAAGCACATTAACTGAATTTTCTATACCACGTATGAAATACAGTCCTGGAAAGTCAGCATCATCACCTCAGGATAGTCTGACTTCTCTTGGCCTCCACAGGGTCTGACCACAGGCTACAGCACAGACAAGATGAGCCAGCAACAACAACAACAAAAACTCACCTTATTGGCAACAGCATTGACACTTGGCCGAGCATCAAATATAAATATTTTGTGCGACTGGGCGTTGGAGTCCATGATGGCCTGAAGGTATTTTTCATCCTCTCTGCTGCGCTTCCCGCTCACCCCCACCATGGGTTGGCTGCAGCGAGTGACTGTGGCTTGACTTTCAGGATGAATCCAGGATAAAACCTTAATGAAAGGGACATGATGACACTGCTTCCCTGCCAGTGAGGCTCCTAGTGAGCAGACCACGACCCGGACAGCTGAGGGGCCCTCAGGATGCCAAGAAAACATGTCACCCTTCTTATAGCCAACTGGTACAGAATTGCTTACTTCCTAATCAGATACTGTTGTAAAACTCATTGTTGAGAAATCTTATTTTAGAAAAAAGTACATTAAAACAGAGCTAAACATATCAGTAAAATTGTAAAATACTCAGATTCTACACTTTTCTCCTAATATTATTTCATCTGCTCTACTGAGATACAGTCAGTTACACATCATCAATTTATAAAGTTTCCTACTTTCTTGGGGAAAAAAAACATTTATTGTCATGACTAAAAAATATATATCTGATACAGAATGGTAATCAATGCACAGGGCAAACTTTTTTTTTTTTTAGTTAGGAGCTAGGCAACTCTGTTTTAACTTACAATTTAACTCAGTCTCTGATATTCTCATATAAAAGCTATGACCATTATCTTCCTGTACTGAAATGGACCTACAGAGTCTCATCAAGGCGCACGGCCTACTTACTGGGATTCGACCCCGTGACCTGAAAGATGCCACTCTCTTTAGCTCCTCATCAGGAATGTTTGCTGGCACAACCAAGAGGGCAGGATATGTGTCACAAAGTTCATAGCGTTCATTTATCTTTGTTATTCTCCAGCTTTCGTTTGGAATCCCCTAAATGACACAAAACACAAGACAAACTGTCAGCTAAGATAGAAGACACACCAGGACAGTAGTCAACCTCACCTGTCTCCAGTTCTCATCTTAAGACTGCTCAAATGGGCATGGCCAGGCTTTTAGGAAGATACCTATCTTAAGGGGGGAGGGTGTCTGCACTTGGGGCAGGGATCAGATAAAATGTTTAGTAGCCTATTGATTCATTAAATACTATCAGAGGGTATGAGCCTGTGCTATGCATATTTGGGGAGGAGAGAGAACAGAGAGAAGGCAGTGTCCTGCTCTCAGCAGCGCCCTCAGGTGGTGACGAGATGACTGACTGCTGTGGTAGATGCACAGGTGCACATCCTCTACACCTGTCAGGATATGTTTCTATTTCACTTCCAGTTCTGCAGGATATATATAATGACTGGCAAGTTTCGTTAGCACATTTCATTGTACAACCTGCCAGTCAAACTTTTGCCTTCAAAGACAGTAATACAAAGAAATCAGCTATTATTATTGGTGGGGAGTGAGCACAGGGAAGGGTAAAGTTAGGGACCACAGCTCGCCCACTGAGGCCAGAGGACAGCTGACTGCAGCTGGTTCTCTGCTTCCATTCTGATGTGAATCTGGGGGACTAAACTCAGGTCTCCAAGCTGTATGCTTAATGCCATCTCACCAGCTAAGAGTAATTCTTTCTTCCAGCTACTTTTGAGACTGTGTGGGTCTGCTGTTCTAGAGTGACACTGTGTCTGTGTGAACATCTTTATAGGCATCACTCACAGATTGGATCTTTCATTAGTCTGACTGACTAATCCTAACTTACCTACTGAAATAAGATTCTGCGAACTCAAATCCTAACTTTCACATTAATAACTATTTGAGCACTGACAGATCACTTAATGTTCCTATGCCCCAATTTTCTTGTGCAATGAAGATAATATTTAGCACTTTTACACCATGTGCTTAAGTACCACATGGTTTAGTAAATAAAACCAGTATACAAACATTTGTTAGTTAACACAGAGAGCACACACTGTAAGCAAATTCCTTCCTTAGTCTTCATGCATTCAATCATCCAACAGTCACTTGTCTATGACATGTCAGGCATTGCTGCATTCTGATAACATAGCAGTGAGAAAACTGGTCAGTACCTTCCCTATTGGAGCACAAGCAATAACAATACCAAAGAAACAACAGATGACTGCTCCAAAAAGCAGAGGAAACAGATCCAGTAAAGAAAAACAGACGGGAACATATGGCCTTAATAAATACTCATCAAGTTTAAATGAATCAAAGATGAGTAGAAAATATCTGAAAAGCTATCAACAGAAATTAAACTTTGGTCTAATGTAAAAGGGAGATATATAGCTCAGTAACAGATTATTTGCCTAGCACATGTGAGACCATGAACCAATCCCTATTGTATAACAAGCATGCAAGCAAATATGAACAGACACAACACACACACACACACACACACACACACACACACACACACACAGTTAAAATGTATGGACATTGACCAATATCTATCTATCTATCTCTCTCTCTCTCTCTCTCTCTCTCTCTCTCTCTCTCTCTCTCTCTCTCTCTCTCACACACACACACACACACACACACACTCTCTCTCTCTCTCTAAAGTTAAAATGTTTGGGCACTGACCAAACACACGCACACAGACACTGACCAAACATACTTGTATACACACACATACACACACTCTGAAGTTAAAATGTATAAGTACTGACCAAACACATACACACACATACACACACACACTGAAGTTAAAATATATGGGCACTGATCAAAGTAAGTCAATACTGCCATTAGCCCAAGGGAAAGTGTTACTCAATTGTCTGTAAAGAGTAAAACCTACAATCTTGCAGAGCTAAATTAGAAGCAGTACAATTAATGTTTTTCATAATTAAATTATAGGATGCCTAAGAAGAAAAAAACTGAGTGAATAATATTAAGGCATATAAGAACATTAAATTTTCTACATACTGATCCCATTTTCATCTTTATACTGAGCAAACATTTTTTTAAACAAAGTGATACTTAAAACTCCTAGGTAAGTAAAGATTCATAGATCACTAGTGTATTCTGGGAAGCAACTCTAAGGAAAGGGAAAGAAGCCAAGCAGACCAGGGCCAGCCTTCACTTACACCAAAAAGGAAGAGACGGTGAAAGAACATCTTACTTCGACTTACTGCTTGTAATGAAAATAATATAGAACACAAAAGCTGGAATACAAAAGCACGTACCTGCCTTCTATACTCTAGAAGGGGGTCATACAGTTTCCACCCATTTTCAGGAAATACTTCTTTATACTCAAAAGCAAAAAGAGGCTACAAAATAAACAGTTAACAGCTTTAAAGAGACATTTAAAAAAGTAATCAGAAATATGTCCTTAAAAGGTTATAATTATTTGTTTTATTTACTTATCTGCAAGAATATTTAACATTGCCCCTTTTTAAATAGTTGGAGTGTTATGATTAAAATTATTGTTTACAATACTAAATATTTTTATATGCTTTAAAAGTACAGAAATGCTGAAAGACCCACTCATGAAATTTACTAAATGCTGATCTATTTCCTTTAAATATCTTGGTAGTTTTTGTAGGTTTAATTCTAAGTAATAAACAACATCTCAAACAACGCACTGTCCAACAGAAATGACTGGTCCAACAGCAGGCAGCAGCAGCTGAGTGACTCTATGTTCTAATACACTAAGGAACTTTTTCACACTTTAGCATGCAAGCACTTGAAATATGTAACTAGAAAAAACTATGGTGTTTAAGAAATAAATTGCAACTAAAGTGAAAAATCTAGTTATTAACCCCAATACTGGAATAACAGAGTCCTTGTCTTACCTATCCTGGCTCTCATATGAGAAGGTGGCCATAAGGTGAAATTCTCTCATGCAGATGAGGGAATCTAGCACTGTCACAATACTGTTGGACTATACCTGCCCCAAATTCATTAGCTTCAAACCCTAATGAAGACTACATAAAGTTTTTAATCACAGAAACATCCTAAAGAAAAATATTATATAAGCTGATGTGCTGGTTTGAAAGAAAATGGGCTCCAAAGGAAGTGGCACTATTAGGAGGTGTGGCCTTGTTGGAGGAAGTGTGTCACTGCAGAGGCGGTCCTTGAGGTCTCATATATGCTCAAGTCACACCCAGCTCCACAGACCACTTCCTGTAGCCTGTGAGTAAAGAGGTAAGAACTTTTAGCTCCTTCTCTAAGAGAATGTCTGCCTGCATGCTGTTTTGCTTCCTGCTAAAACGATAATGGACTGAACATCTAAAACTGTAAGCTACCACAATGAAATGTTTTCCTTTATAAGAGTTGTGCAGTCATGGAGTCTCTTGACAGCAACAGAAACCCTAACAAGACAGCTGAGATGGTAGCACAGGCTATAACCTAGGCCTCCTGGACTTGAGGCAGGAGTACCCAGCCTGTGCAACTTCATAACCTGTCTCAAATAAAGACACATAAATAAACAAAACCACTCTGTGGTATCACACTTGCTTAGCATGTGCAAAGCCCTGGGTTTAATCTCCAGTTTCCCCCTCTCCTCAAATCAACATAATTATAGGATGTTGTTACTGAAATAGAGAGGCTAAGTGCCAAAGCAGGAACACAAAGGGGAGGAAATGGACAACCTAGTTGAGTTTGTTCACATTAATAATTACAATACAAATCAGAAAAAAACAATTACCAAGCCATTAGATACAGGAAATGCATATTTCATTAGATTCTCAAATATGGATCTTCTTGTTCGCCCCTCTGGTTTATGAGCAAATCGTAAATTCCTGATATCCTAGAAAAGATACAGTATCCAATTAAATCACTGTGTTCCTTTTTAATAAGCAAATAAGATTACTTGGAAATGTTGGGTAAAGGAGAAGCTCTACATATAGGATGCACTGGTTCACTGAGAAGAGAAGAAACACAAAGTACTCGACTACATGGCAGAGTCTAGACCTGTGCTCCTAGGCTCGACAGGGCCAAAGGGGAAGTAAATGGTGTGATTTCTGATGAGTACACACTACCAACATCTGTCCTGTCCTAGGCAAGAGAGATGGCTCAGTAGATAAAATGTTTGCCCCACAAGCACCTCAGTTCAATTCCCAGAACCTGAGTTTTAAAAATAAAAACCACTATCAGCTCTTATTACATTTCCATCATGTGTGGAGACCATTTTCTTATTTGTTACTGTTTCCCAGGGCTCACTTTATGTCTCCTCTGCTAGGCAGACAGGACCAAACTGCCTGAACTACTACTTCCACTTCAGGGACATTCTTAATAGCCAGCTCAACACTTGGATCTCAGGGACTCTTTCTGCACATGTGCTCAGCTATTTCCCAGGCTCATGCAGAATGGCACTCGTAGTCTAGTTTACGCTCTCTCATAGCATTTATTAAAAATTTTGAGATTTAAAATGATTCAGAAGTATTTTTTTATTTATTTATTATATATATACTCACCAGGAGATGGTGCTAGATCTCATTACAGATGGTTGTGAGCCACCATGTGGTTGCTGGGAATTGAACTCAGGACCTCTGTAAGAGCAGCCAGTGCTCTTAACCTCTGAGCCATCTCTCCAGCCCCCAAGAAGTATTCATTTTTATTTAAGTATTTTAACCTAGGCAGAAGTTGAATTTACTATGTTACAGTCTCATTACCATTGAGATCAGGTTGTGTCCTATTCCATGCTCTCCCATATTATACAATATACAATTATACAATATGGGATAGTAATATATTAATAATAAAATAGTTTTGTTTGTTTTTAATCCTGAGCTTTTCCCTAAAGACTCCATTTTACAAACAATTTCAGACTCCATTAAGAGGAAGGTGACTGCAACCCCCAAGAGGACTCAGAAACAGCAGCCACACAATACAGACTGACAGAAGATTTACTCCTTAGAAAAAGAGAGCTATAAGTTTGCCAGGGTGGATCGAGACTGTAAGGGCATACTATATAAGGGCATATTAAAATCCTACTAGGGAAACCAAGGCCAAGAACTTAGCAGACACAGCAGACTATGAAAATGATACAGTTCCCTCACTTGGACCCATGGCTTCCACATCACCTGAAACCTGGTGTGACAAGAACTGAGAAGTCCCCAACTGTTCCTGGAGCTCTGGCTGGGCTAACCTACTCAAATTCCTGACTGTCTGTGTGCTCTCCCATCTGAATCTAACTGCGCATTCCTTGCTTCAGACCCACTTCCTGCCCTGGCTGGCCTCCATCCCAGTGGCAGCCTGTTCCCTCCAGCACTGGTCTCCTTATGGACACAGACTCTCTGTCTACTTCTGAAACCTCCTGAATTCCACCACAGCCTCTTTAGCATGTGTTCATTCTATAACCCACATATATGCCAAACAATATATAGAAACATATACTGTGTGACCTGAGAGTTCATTTCCGCAATTAAGACTGGCTAGGCTACAAGGGTAGTTAGGACTGTAAGGCACACTGATGCCAAAATCTGAAAATGTGAATTTGCTGCTATTCAACAATTCTGACATCTGAAAGACACAAGAGTGCCCATCTGTTCCTGGCACAGCACACACCAAATAATTATGAAATACCATGAAGAGACACTACACAGTGTGCTTTCAATACAAATAAAATAGCTTACTGCAAATCTGAGCCAAACCATTCTGTGAAAATACATGTGTACACTGAAGTTGAGAACTTATGTTTTCCAGTAAACTCTCTGACTAGTAAAGGTTATCCTCTCTCCAGCAGAGACCCAACTGTAATGTTATAGGCCCACAGAAAAACATTTCTAAAACGCTAAGATCTCCAAGTCAGCCTCTTTCACACGGTCTCACTTTATGTACCTTTACTGCTGAAGAGAAATGACAAGAACAACGTACTGAGCAGTACACTCCTGGAGCTCTTCTGACACCCAGGAAGAAAATGCCAGTCACTGAGTCACTAATTTTAACATCAGATTCAGCAAACTTCTAAGATGAACATACACAAGCATTCTGGACGATACACACACTGTTTCTCTTACTTAGGGTAAGAGAACAAGACATAAGTGATGTGGTCTGAAACTGGGATATGGACAAGCCAGGTGGTGCTGGCGCACGCCTGGCAGGCAGATCTCCGAGTTTGAGGCCAGCCTAGTCTAAAGAGCAAGTTCCAGGACAGTTGAGGCTATACAGAGATATGTTTGTTTTTCCCTGTCTCAGGAAAACAAAGCAAAGCAAAAACCAAAATAAATGAATTAATGAATGAATGAGGTGGGCACTGGTGATGATTAGGTCCTGGTATTAAGTGCCATGTTCATGACTAGCAAACAGCATTTGCTACTATGAAATAATTTCCAGTATGAAGTCCACTCATACCAGTTTCCAAGTATAGGTTCTGTTTAATAGTTTTACAAAGCAAACACAACCACACCAGTAACTGTAGCATTTACCTTGCACACAGTCTCCAGGCCATAAGAGTTTTCACCTCGGCTAGATGCACCACCAATTTTTTCTACTCTACTTATCACTCCAAGAGAAGCATCTAGAACAAAAGGGGGGTCCTACAAGATGAAAAGAAAACACACAACTTCTAAAAAACTGTAAAGTGCTTGAATAACAGGAACAGAACAGGACACTGGGTTCAATCAATCTCCAACACTCATCGCCCCAAAAATGTTCAAAATCTTAACCAGAAATTTGTGAATCAAGAATCACCCACAAATGAACTTGGCGTGGAGGGCACACCTTTAGTCCCAGCACTTGTAGACTGAGGAGGCAGATCTTTCAAGACAGCCTGGTCTACATAGGATAGCTATGATTACATAGTTAAGACTTTGTCTCAATAATAAAAATTAAATCACAACTGAGCAAACTCACCCCAAATACCATGCAAATGTACAGGCAAAAGCCAACCCCAGGAAGCCTCACCCGTTCCATGCTCTTAAAATATAATCTGTAATTTGTGACAGTCAGCGTTCCTCGTACGGCACCAGTGAAGGGACATATGTAAGTCACATCTTTGGCTGAAAAGACAAAATAGCCATAGTTTACTTGATGCCACGTGCTATTAAAAACAGCTTGTACATTTTATAAAATCAATTTTAATGCTTATCTAATTATGACAAAATAAATCACACAATAAATAATTTAAAAAACCTCCTGAAGCCTAATCCATGCTTCCAGCTTTGCCTTAATCCAAGAATTGTAGAATAAACAGAAAGGCAGAAGGGGCCTCTCCTGATACAGCAAAAGTAGGAGCAAAGATTGCTTGCTGTCCCTACTGAATAAAGCAAGCCACATGCTGGAGTGGCAGGGAGACTGTCAATGTATGAACACAGAGACAACACTCACCTCCCTTCTTCTAGGCCATGTGCACCTACCACTTTGTCTTCTGAGCCAGAGTTCAGTTTGCACTAATCCTCTTAAAAACAATGACCACAATACACACACGAGAAAGCACTGAGCTGACTACACGTCTGGGCATTAAAAGACTGCGGAAGAGGAACATTTCTTTGCATGTTATTTTTATGTGTTGCAAGAGCACCGTGTGCATGCCAGACGGATGCCCAGGCGGTGCTGGGAATCAAATCCAGTCTTCCACCAGAGCAGCAAGTGCTCACAGCCACCGAGTCAGCTCTCCAGCCAATTTGGAATAAAATATTTTAAAAAGAAAATAGTATATTCCTGACCAAGTAACTGACATCAAATTTTAGAAATAAACATAATCAATTTTTATTACATGCTAAATGATGGTGCTCTATGACATTATAGTTCTAAAAACATGCACTACATGATTAAACATGATAAGCGCAACCACTAGCTCAAAAGACATTCACCATGGCAGACTTTATAATGCCCAGTAAAGGGATTTTCTTTTAATCTTGAAATATTAAAGATTCTCTTCATGCCACTATTAAAGCAAAACATCAGACTATCCCCCCCCAAGAAAATGCAGGACAATTCTGCAGAACCAAAACCTTCTATAAGCCTCCCCAGGGTGCTCTGGGGGCAACATGGACCTACACAATCTGTAAGACACTGAAGCTTCCTGACTTGTTCCATATTAGTCCATTTGAGAGGTTGACCACTTTACATGGGATCTGAAATGAGACCAGTCTTTCAGCAACTGTCTCTAAACTTCTAATCAGCTCCACCAGAAGTGTCAGCTACATTTTCTTAATCAATTTCCAATGCATGTTTCATTATAGGGAAACTTTTAAAATCATATAAACCCACCACTATATAAAGATAGATTTTGTAACCTAAAAAAGCTTTATTAGTGCCAATGAAATGGTTCTGGATGCCATCAGAGCCCGTTTCCTACGCAGGAAAAGCAGTCAGAATTCTTCTCCTACAGTCACCACTGATGCCCTTCTTGTGATAAGGAGAGAAGATGCATGTGTGTGTTCCTAAAGTTGTTAGGACTATGCAAACACAGAGGTCTACAGCAATGCCACATTGCCAACACCAGTCTACACTGTTCTACATGCTCTCTCACTACAGGTACTGAGAGATAGTTTTAGCAGGTTCACACCAGGGAGGAAGGAGACTCTGACTAGCATCCTGAACAGAGTAAAGGGCAGAACCAGCCAGCGATGCTCCACAGAACTTAAAGGCACTCTGGTTTGGATCCAGTTCTGACGTGTCAGGATACCTCTTCACAAAGCTGACCCAGTAACAGCACTGTTGCTCAGCGTCTGACCCCTACATTAAAGGCTAAAAATAACTGAAGAGTGGGAATACCAGACCATAATACTCTGAGACTGTTAATCCCTACAGTATTCACTTAATGCTTCTACTACCATTTTTACTTTTTATTGCATTTATTTGTATGTGTATATGGATGTGTTTATGCCATGGCCACAGCATGTATGTAGAGGTCAGAGAACAGGCTGCAGAAGTATGAACTCTCCTTCTACCGTGTGGTTGGCAAGGACTGAAGTCATGTTGTCAGTTTTTGCAGCAAGGATCTTTACCCACTGAGCCCCCTCACCAGTCCCCAATTTTACTAAAGAAAGCACAGAGACCAAAGATTTATATTAAGTCAATGTAAAATACAAGGTGTTTTAATATGAAGACATGCACATTTGTCAACCTTTTGACTTTTTTTAAAGTAAATTTATGTTTTGAATAACTGTGTGAAGATGATTCTAAACATTTTTATGTTATGTTAGGTATTCTTTGAATTTGGCAACAATGATGCTGCCAACTGGTACTGAGGTACCCTGGATCTCCTTATCTTAGTTAGAGACTAAGGGAAGACTTCCTAATAGATACTTTAAAAGATCCAGCACGAAGAGGGTAATGAGCCTGTTTAAATCACACAGAAAAAAGCAAGGCATGGTGGCATAAGTCTTTAATGCTAGCACAAAGGAGGCAAAGGCAGGCAGATCTCCAGGAATTTGAGGCTAGCCTAGTCTACATAGTGAATTCCCCTAGGACAGCCATGTAGAAAGACCATGTTTAAAATCAAACAAACAAACAAACAAACAAAATCCAAGAAGTAATGCTGAGAAGGACAAGTCCACTCAGCCCCAGGGCCAGAGAAGCACTCAAGCAGTGTTTACATGCAGACATAAGAGTCTTTGCAGTGGCAAGCAGAGGGATGGGGTGGGCGTTAACAAAGCAGCACTCATGCAGCAGGAGACCCTGGCAGCCAGTCTTGCACAAAGCACAGAGCACACTCAAGTGAAGGCTCCCCAGGGTGTTGTACACCATACTTCTGCCCAGCTCTCCTCTCACGGAACCATGTGTCAGTGCTCATCAAAGCTCTTTGCACGTAGCTTTCAGCTCCATCAACCCCTCCCTCTTTTCAGCACATCCAGACCTCTTTATCATTATTCACTACTCCACGTCAACTCGGTCTCAGGGACCTGCTTCCGTACACTCTAACTCTATGTGTGGTAACCAGGAGGACAATTCAGGGAAAAGAGCAGAAGCAGAGACAGCAGTCCCCGAGGGTGAGATAAAAAATGAGGCTGAGGCTAACATTTGGAATAGGGAGGGATGCCCGGGACAGCTGAGCCTGGTTCAGACAGAAGCAGAGGCACTTGTTCACTTAAAGAAGGGTGGTGGCTCAGGTTGGAACACATATTTTTGTAGTCATTAACCCATATATGTGGGTAAATCTACTAAGTGAATATAACCAACTGAAAAGAAGGAAATCCATAGTGGATGAAGTCCCAGGGCATGCTGATAGTAAAAGATTTTCTTGTTAAGACCACACACTTTAGTGGAAGTAGTAGCAGCACTGGGCTCAACTGGGTGAGCTGTGGTTTTATTAGCTAGGAAGGCCCCTGTGCTGAGGCAACTAATGTCTTTCCCACAATATTATTCTAAGAATCACTATGATTACTACTCTCATTACTTAGCATTCCATGAGATATATGTAAACTCAATAGTAGATCACCAGATCAAGCTTAGTCATAGACATGGCTGAGAGGAACAAAGATGGAGGAAGTTAGTGTCAAAATCCTAAGGGCAGGCAATGCTAAGAAGCAAAGCTGGCAGTTACCAGCAGTCCCTCTGAGGGCACGTCCTCGCTCTGGCATGCCTGTTTTACACTAGAAGTGACACTCGGAAAAAAGAGTATGACTGATCATACATGAGAGACGGGGCTCACTTTAGAAAAGAGAGTGCTTCACCCTCCTAATGTTCTACTCCTCAAAATCTAGGAATATTTTTGTGAGCTAGCATTAACAAAACAAGAGCACAAAAGTACAGTTTTTCTGCTCATTCCCACTGTAGAATCTAAATTATGAGCACTGCACTGGGCAGCAGACCATTTCCAAACACAACGCCTGTTCTGCAATGGACATGAAAGACTTCATTCAAAAATTAACCTGAGTTTATCCAAGGAAGAAAATTATAAAAAGTAGCAAATGAGAGGCTACACTTTAATAAAAATTGCTTGTTCAATGTGTTTAGCTAGACAACCCAGTATCTGAATGGAGTAATTCAAAATAACTAAACTTTTCTTCATAGAATTTAGCAACAATCTAAAAAGAATAACATAAATTTGCCTATTTCCGAATAGTCAGACAGGAACACTCCCAACAACTTTGATCTGGATTTGCAGCACACAGGCTGGGAGCTACAGGGGAGTGAGCAGCTGTGAACAGTCAAAAGAGACAATTTTAAAATACCATTACAGACCCATGTCTTTAATGTTTTCTCCTGGAAGCAGGCTTGGTTCCTCCATTTCTGCTAATTTGTTTGACTCTCTCAGGACCTAGACGGGGGTGTGCAAGAAGGAAACAGTTTTTATTCAAAGGCTATTTTCATTCAAATTTCATTCAGACTGTTTGCTTTTATTTGAAGTTATAATCTTATTACGCTACTTTAAATCAAATTATAAAAACTGTAATAATGCCACATACAGTATGAATCTGTTATTTTTTTAAAAGTATTTCCTGATTGCCTAAGAATCATAAGATCTTACATTCATATCAAAAACTGCTTATTTTCACAATAAATCCTAAAAACACCATAAAAATAAAGCAAGTTTTGTATCCCCATTTCATAGGTGAGGAAATATAGGTCCAAAAGGCAGTTAACTTATTCAAAGTCACAAAGCTAAAACAACAGTCTAGGTTCCATAAAAACGGTAGGGAAGTCCAAAGCCCACTCCCCTTCCAAATGAATCATGCCAAGGGTGCAGAGTGCATTTACAATGGACAAAGTCAGATCCTTGTGTACATTTACTATTTAGAGAATTTTTAAGTCATACTGATAAATAGCCCGTGCTGGCTGGTTTTGTGTCACTAGAGAGGAAGGAGCCTTGGTTGAGAAAATGCCTCCATGAAATCCAGCTGTAAGGTGTTTTCTCAAATTAGTGATCAATGGGGGAGGGTCCAGCCCACTGTGGCCTGGTGGTGCTCAGAAAGCAAGCTGAGTAAGCCAGGGGAGCAAGCCAGGAAGTAGCACTACTCCAAGACCTCTTCATCAGCTCCTGCCTCCAGGTTCCTGCCATGTCTGAGTTTCTGTCCTGATTTCCTCAACAATTAAGAGCAATGTGGAAGTATAAGCTAAATAAACCCTTTTCTTCCCAACTTATTAGAAAAAAAGTATTAAATTAAATCCTGATCCAGAGAAACATGCTCTACTTTCCCAAGAAACAGACACAGAATCACGGTCATACTGTCGTGTCAGATGACCCCTAAATATTTGCTGTACATGAGTGCCACTGCCGCCCTCTTGGCCAGAGATGCTATTTTCTACAGTGGTCAGTAATGAATGTTGAGAATAAGTGACTATTGAGTGCTTGGCCCTAAATAGGCATCTGTATCCCCACTCTGCCAGTCATGCATCCCCCAGTCCCCCACAGACACACACAGGGTGGGGGAGAGAGAGAGCACCCAGGGAACACCTCAGAAGAAGGGGCAGAAACAATGCAAGAGCCAAAGGATGGAAAGGAAAACTCTGGAGAGCATTTTTGGATATGTGGTGGCCATTACACTGGTAAACACACTGCAGCTATGGGTACCTGTGTAAGAAGAAGCCACCAGAGCGAGTGAGGGGAAGGTAGAGGAGGGAACAGGAAGTGAGGGGGACAGCTGACTAGGTGGTAGGGGCAATGGCAGCAGGTAGTTAAGAGCAGATATAACCAAGATCCATTGTTTACACAGCAAAGAATAAATCAAAGATAAAAAGAAATCAGGAGCCTCTGAAAAATTAGATTATGGTGCTACAACCAGGGCACAGTATAGAAGAGCACCTCATAACGCAAAAAGTAAACTTTCAAACATCACCAAGGGTGTGGGACCTTACCAAAATATCTTCCCAGTGGCAGCTTCCACAGTGAGAGCACTGGTCACTGTAAAGTGTACACTAATATTAAGACCCATAATGAAGTAAATGACTAGGTAACTAACTCATAAAAGGAGGGCAGAGAAATACATTTCCCATAAATAATACCAAAAACTCTACATAGATGTTTTGCCCTGGGTCAGGTCTCAGTGATGGGCTTGTTTGGTTGGAAGCATCACCTCAGCCCCTAACATCCTTATCCAAAAAGTCTGGGATTTTTGGTTGAAAGTGTCACCCTAGCCCCGATACCCCTTTATCCAAGGAGTCTGGCATGTGTAGTTGGAAGCTCCACACCAAGCCTGCCTCCCCTGGGAGTTGCTGCAGTCCAGACTCTACCTCTGAAAAAAACCTGCCAAATGGTAACCCCTCCTCCCCAGAGAGGGTCAAGACCACTTCCACAGGCTATTTAAACTGCCTCTCAGAGAATCAACACTTGATCATCTGGTTCTCCTTTCCCCTCTCCATGGTTTCCAAGTCTTCCTCCCTGGGGGAGCCTGAGGGGCACTGGAAGCACTGGCATCCATTAAACCTGGGATTTTTCTTATTCAGTTTGATTTGTTCTGATTTGGATTATTGCGTCAGTGGGGAAGTTTGCTGGGCCACTTGTTAGGCTGCAAAAAAAACTTTACAGGGTTGTATGCAACAACTTCTTTCCGAAGACTAGGTATAAGGAGACAGTACTATACATGGAATAAACTCAGCACCTCAATCAGCACGGTGCACATGGTGGTGATGAACGAGGTGACAGGACAGATCCCTGTCAAGGCTGAGGAGATAGCACTTCATCTCTGAGGGCTTTCCAAGACCTGGAACCCCAGTTTAACAATAATTAAAATGGTTATGTATTCTAGAGAACATCTGGTCACTTTTGCAAACAAAGTCTTTGAACTTGAACAGTGTTGGGATGCCTGAGAAACACAAACGTCAAATGATCTAGTTAAGAGAGGACACTGGGTTAAACTAAGGAGATCTAAATCAAAGGCTACCTTAGTAACCAGAATAAGTATTGGTCCACTATATGTGACACACACACCATACTAATAACATAAGACATTAACAACACAAGAAACCATATGTGACCTATGAGGGATAGCAGTGTGCAGTTTTTCTTCAACTCTAAACTGATCTAAAATTAAGTTGACCTAATAAGACTAACAAATATTTTATATACAAATGAACACTCTGATCCTCATTATGCCCAAGCTTGAGCCAACCACTTATTACTTAAGGTAAATATAGAACCCTAAGAAAATGAAAGAAGTCTTTCCGCCACGCGGTTCTCAGCCTTCCTAATGCAGAAGCCCTTTAATACAACCCTCATGTTGTGGTGACCCCCAACCAGAAAATTAGTTTGTTGTTACTTCATAACTGAAATTTTGCTATGTTAAGAATCATAAATATCTTTGAGAGTATTGTCCCAGAAGAAGAGAACCACTGCTTTATGTAAAGATGGTGACAAGAGAGGCAAATTTTATTTTTAACTGAAAAGATTACATTTCCAACCAATTCTGTTTTTAATTAGTAAGATCTAACAAGTGGATCAAAACAGTTCAAAATCAAGCTTCTGCCCTATTTTACTTTTTTAAGTACTTTTTAAAGTAATTTATTAATCCAACAACAGACAAAAATAGCTACAAAGCACATATCTATCAGTGTTAGTAAGAACAACAACAGCACACCACTTAGCACCAAGCCTGCACCATTCCCTCCAGTCAACAGAGCAGGAAGCCATTGTCATTAGCAAGGCACTCACAGACCTTGAAGACAACCCCTGGAGCTGGAGAAATGCCTCTAATCTAATGTTTCATGAAGTTTCACAAAAATAATAACAAATATTTTAGAACCTTTATAGATACTCCTAAACTATCTTCATGTATTTATTTAAATGAAAAAGACAGTATTCTCAATAAATATTCAACAGCAAAGAACTTCCCTGCTGAAGACATTTATATTCTCCACCATGAGGAAAAATTAGTAAATTCACTATGGTTAAACTTTAGAATGGAACTGTTTTCTGGAAGTACTTAAGAAATCACTGTGGAAATAGTGATTGTTTTTTGTTATCTATTAAGCAGCTCTTCTGAAGAAGCTAAAGCAGATTCCTGTCCAGACACCAAAGAAGCAGGATGTGACCTGCCCCACTGAGAAAGCTACTGAGCCATGTGGCTAACATGTACTAAATAATGGGCTAATATAAGTTATAAGAGCTAATTCAAAGCCTGAGCTAATGGGCGAATCAGTTTATATAGAAAAAAAGCTAAAGCAGCTATTGTGGTGCCACTTTAGTCAGGACAATCCTGGCATACCTGGAGCATCTTGCACTATTGGGTACTGCACACAATACACAATAAAAACTAAGGTGTGATATTTCCTTCATGAAACACACAGATTAGATCAGGGCTTTAGTATGAGGAACTTGTTTTACCCAAATAACAACTTTAGTGTAATAATCAATAAATATGCCTTTGTATGGCTGTACAGGGTTCAGCTCACAGAAACTGTTCCTCCCTGCTGCCAGACAGCCATCACACTAGTGCTTAAGTAACTAAACTATAGAATTGGACTCAACAGGACAAAACAGCGATGTGGTGGCTAATCTTGGTGTCAACTTGACTATATCTGGAATCAGTTAAAACCCAAGCAGCTGGGCACTCCTGTGAACGATTTTCTTGATTAGATCATTGGAAGTGAGAAGATCAGCATTATATCTAAGTCCCACCTTCTGGTGGCAGCCCATATAAAAAGACATAGAAGAAGGACATTTTTGTGTTTTGCCTGCTTGCCCACTCTTACTGGTAAAGTTCATCTATTCTGTTGCTGAGGCATTCTTTCACTGTTGTTAGAATCTACTTCTAGAGCCTAACTAAAGACCAGGAGCTCTCTACAAATTCTCTGGGATTCCAGAACCAGACTGGGACTGCACACGTTGATAAAAGGTTTCTGTCCCACCTGGTCCTGCAGCAGTTAAGTCCTAAAGAAACGCATAGAGGCCTACATTAATTATAAACTGGTTGGCCCATTAGCTCAGGCTTCTTATTAACTAACTCTTCCATGTTAAATTAACCCATAGTTCTTGTTTGTGTTAGTCACGTGTGTCAGTACCTTTTATCAGTGAAGCATTCTTTCTCATCTTGCTTCCTCTGTGTCTGGGTGATGACTACAGACTGAGCCTTTCCTCTTCCCAGAATTCTCCTATTCTGGTCGCCCCACCTATCCTTCCTGCTAGCTACTGACTAATCAGCATTTTATTAAACCAAAAAAAGTGACAAATTTTTACAGTGTACAAGACCACTGTCTCACATTACAAACAAACTACTAGTTTTCTGGTCTTTCCATCAGTAGACAGCCTTCATTGGACTACTCACATCATACCTGCAGACACTCTAATAAATCTCCTTTACACATATATTTTCATTCTATCGGTTCTGTTCCTTTAGAGAATGTTGACTAATGCAACTGGCAATCCAACTGATGGGCTATGATTTTAGCTATGCGTTCCTAGACAAATTACTTAACCTGAGGCACTATGGAGACATGAGAGAACATCACAAGTATTACAAGAGATGATATAAGTTCAGCACTTAGAGCAACTGGTGGGCTTATGGTAAGTTCTCAGTGCATGATAGCTATTACTCCCTCTTAATATGGAAGCTATCAGGAAAAGAATACCACAAAAAATTTAAACAAAATATTTAAAAGTATTAACTTATGGAAAGAAACATAAATTTTTTAAAATAGTAAGTAAGCATTCACACTTGCCAGTCTGGTCTGGAATAACTTGTAAAGACTGAGGTCTTTGAAAATTCTCTGTTATTAGCTAACTACATAATTACTAAAGGTTCTACTGATAGTGCTGGCCAGGCACTGAATAGTATGAATATCCTGATATCCTCAGTATGTTCATGCAGCATACATACCCTCAAATCAGGAGAAAAGTTGTCTGCAGAAGTTGAAATGGAATCTGAAGATATAGCAGAAGCTGACTTCGTATGCACCGAGTTCTCTGAATGAGAAGTAGAAGCACTACAAAACATAAAAACACACAGTATGTTTGGAAAATGGGGCTATGTAGACCAATTTTAGATGTTTGCTTTATAACTCCAATATTTACTGCAACCTGCACTGGAAGCATTTATAACTCCAATATTTAACGCAAACTGCATTGTAAGTGGGTCCTGGGTTGTCTCTTCCATGGTTCCTAAAGATAGAAAAATTACAGACTGTTCCTTAAGAGTTAAGTATGCTTGACACTCAAGTCTGGACAGACTTTCCTAGTACTTTTCCTAGTACTCTGAATTCCATCTAGTTATTTATCCATGGGGGAGGAGGTAAGTGAGATGGCTCAACAAGTTAAGGTGCTTGCCTCAGAGCCTGACAATGTAAGTTTGATCTCAACTCCCCACAAGTTGTTCTTTAATATAATGCACATGAGTACCCAAAGAAACACAAATACACACAAAATAAATAAATGTAAAAAAAAATTAAAGACCATTCCAATATGCAAAACCATTACATCAGGCACAGCAAGTCAAAGGCAAATTTGGCACAGTCCCCATGTACATGTGGCTCACAAGCTTGTGATAAAACATGCAAATGAATAAACAGGCCATGTAATAAGAGCTTCCCCCTCCACACACATCAGAAAATTCAGGGAGAACGTAGACAATGGCACATGATGGGAGCCTTTTATACAGCACAAGGGCTGGACCAGACCGTGTGCATTCCAGGCTGCATTTCCACTGAGCTGGACTCCAGCCCTTTGTAAAAATACTTCAGTTTAGGTGCAAGTAGTCAATGCCTTTACCAGGCTGGTAGGGAACCTAGTCTTCCTGCAGCAGCCCACCCCCACCCCAGTGCCTAGGAACATAGAAGTGCATTTGAGCTGAATCCTGAAAGAGCAAACTGCCAGGCCACTAAAAAAGACAAACAAAAAACACTGCAAGGAATTTCTGTCCACAGTACATAGGCATGATATCTGACTGGCACTCCAAACAGTCTATGTTAATGTAACAAAATAGCTAAGACTTAAAAATTATTTTTGTGAATTTCTCTTTTTAGTGTCTCACTAGTGGGTTGATTAATATTTTACAATAGTGAGTAGGTTTTGGGTGGAGAAAAAACCCAGCCACATAGTTTTTACTGAAAAGTTATGTTGCCACGGATATAAACCAGATGGTTCAGTAAACAAACTAAAGTGGTAATTACAGACGGTTTTGTGTTTCAGGTGATGATTCGTGAACATGCTCTAAGACCACAAAGCATTATTGATAATCTACTTATAAAAGCCAGCATTCAATTTAGAGTCAGCCCTGGTTTTAAGGCTGGTTAGTACAGTGCTATTAAATTTTTTTCCCATTAATTTTCTTTTTTTTAATATTTATTTATTATGTATACAATATTCTGTCCGTGTGTATGTCTGCAGGCCAGAAGAGGGCACCAGACCTCATTACAGATGGTTGTGAGCCACCATGTGGTTGCTGGGAATTGAACTCAGGACCTTTGGAAGAGCAGGCAGTGCTCTTAACCACTGAGCCACCTCTCCAGCCCCTTCCCATTAATTTTCTTTTTTAAAAATGTATTCACATGCTGTTTGAGGAGTCTTTACATCCACAAAGAAGTGTAGGAGGGCCTTAGAATTTTTGAGTGTGAGGGGGATCTGTAACATACATTGTGTTTTACACAATGTATCATTTAATACTATTTTACGTGAATAATACAGTATTATAAGTTTAAAAAACTGAACATTTAAAAATAAGGAGTGATCCAATAAATTTTCATGAATAAAAAAACTGCTACAAAGGTATGGCAACATCAAAGCACAAAGAACATCCAAGGAACCATGTGTGGTTTGGCAAAGCTGGAGGTGTAGACAGGCCCGGGACCCTTTGCACCTTTGCACATTTGACTCCAGACTCTCACTGAGCCTGTCCTGAATGACTATGGAAGTAATCACACTCAACAGTTACCTTACTTTCTTAAATTCTTGTACAATTTCTGATCCTTGATCACATTCTACTTTTATTATTTTATTATCTTACTATTTACTAGTCTCAGATATGTAACTCAGTCCTCAAGGATAAAAATTATGTTCTTATTTTTATTTCTACAAAATCTAAATCAGTACAAAATAGTCTAAAAGAAGTCAAAATTGAAAAGACAGTGCATTAAAGCTTAAAATGCAGATTTAAAATATACATATGTGCACACATAAGTACACACACAAACACACTTTTAAATTAGTCTCACTATTTAGCCCATGGTGGCATCCCTCCCTCGCCATCTTGGCTTCTCTCTGTTCCTTTTCCTGCTCCCCCCTTCTCTTTCTCTCTCTGTCCTCTTCTCTCTCTCCTCTTTCTCTCCCTTTCTCTTTCCCCTTTTTTCCTTCCTCTCCACAACCCATCTAATAAATGTCTAACTTTATTTTGTATAGTATGTTTATCCATCTCTCTCGCCCACCGGTGTCAGTCACATGGAGACAGTCTGCATGGTCCTGGGCACCATCCCTGCTTGGGACCCTGGCAGCTTACAGCAAACCCATCTGCATGGTGTGCCTATCTGTCTGCCTCTTGCCTACCCATCGCCCACATGGCTAGCCGCTGGGGACGCCCAGGGAACCAGCCACCTTGGTTTCTGGACCCAACGCAAGCTGCCAGGACCCACAGCAAAAATTCATAACATTTGGTGCCGTGTGACTCGGATAGGCGCTCCTGCCCAGAACTCCTCTCCCAGGGTCAGTATCCTGAACCAGGGTTTTTTTCAACTCCCACCACCCGCTTCCCGGCTTCAATCGGTGAGTCTCCCCTGTTCTGCTATGGTTGCTTCCCTTAACTGGAATCGTGTTTGGACTGACCCGGGGCCAGTCAACCCGCGCTAGCACTGTACATTCCCTGTGCGGTGCATTCGACCGAGGACCCAGGGTTCCTCAGATTCTTCATCTTTTTTTCCCATTTCTTCTCTTTTCTTTTTCTTCCCTCGTCATAAAACGCCACTCGGAGCGGCCTCTGGTCTCTCTGGTTTCTGAGTCACCTCAACCAACCGGATCCAGCCAGGCCATAACACCCCACCTGGAGTTAGGGGACGGCCAGCTCATGGGTCCTGGGTGTTCTTGCTGATTTGCACCCCACCTATACGGTGAGATGTTCCCATTATAGGCCTTGAGGTGCCGCTGTTTCACGGGTTTTCATGATTTTGGCTGTGAATAGCAACCATCCATGTTCCCCGGCTTTTTTTAAATTCCAGCAGTGGCATGGTGCAGTTTTTTCGGTTCCAGCCTTTTGCTCCCCTCTGCAGCTTGTGGTGTGGCATTGAGGCTCAGTGACAGGGCAGATCATACCTTTAAGTCCCTCTTATTAGGCTTAAAATCCTTACAGCTCAAAAATTATGGCTTTTTCATACAACACGTAGCTGCCGCCATTTTGACTGGGGTCAGGTGACTTTGCCACTATCTTGGCTGAGAGCCAGGTCAGGTGACCAGCTCTTCCATCTTTACT
Organism: Microtus ochrogaster; assembly: GCF_000317375.1. Taxonomy (NCBI): domain Eukaryota; kingdom Metazoa; phylum Chordata; class Mammalia; order Rodentia; family Cricetidae; genus Microtus; species Microtus ochrogaster. The sequence continues at coordinate 8,638,077 of NC_022012.1, read as the reverse complement.
GAAGTATATACCCTGCTTTTCATGACAGTGAGACACATCTGCTCCTTGCAGCACCAATCTACTTCATAAAAGGATGGTGGGCACCAAAGACTCTCCATGTGGAGTTCACTTCCGTTGTGTCAAAGCTAGCCATTTGGGCAAGAAACTGCCCTTGCCTTGACTGATGACAATACACTGTACAAACTGGACAAGTGTTGCGGGAGCTCCTCCAGCCTATAGCCACTGAGAGACCACGCCCCAGTGGTCTATACCCCAACGGCTATAGGCTGGAGGAGCGGAAGGACCTCTCGCAACACCTCCCCCTTTTGTTTAAGTAAGAGAGTTCCAAACCTACTATGAAATTATATACAATAAGTGCAAATATCCTATTCTAACTAGCTTAGGTCTTGTATAATAAATAACTTGGCCAAGTCATGAGAGAAAAGTAACTACATTTATATAGTCTTCAACCCCATCGAAGATCTGAGAAGGGAAATAATGTTACCTGGGTAATTAGGAAGTTCAGTAAAACAACTTCCAAAACATGCAACAAATCATTGAGACAACTAGCTACCTGGGCAATCACCCAAAGTCACGTTAGCAGTGTTGAAGCAACCAACTTTGGCTAAGGCCTAACATAACTGACATACCATTTTCAAAGGCAAGCAACTTTTCAAAACTATCTTACCCTGTCTTGGCAGGATATGACAGTCCTGTTTTATCCATTGATGAACACTCTGTATCTTTGTCAGTGGTTGAGGTATGGGCATTTCTTTGCCCCAAGGCCAGTTCTGCCAAAAAGAAAGGCTCCAGGTGGAGTGTCTTTAGTGCTCAACATTCTCTTGGGAATAGAGAGGTGTTGCCAGGAGCAATTGTGTCTCACTATCACGAAACTCTTAGTTAGATTAAAGGCCATTTTCTACAGCTCTTTGAAGAGGCTGAAGATTATCTATACTGAGTATAATCTCTATATATCTAAAGAACCTGATTAGTCTAATTATAAATGACAAACTTAGATGACTATTAATCTATATAATTCTCAATACCTATCTAACTTAAAGACTAAGACAATAAACGACTGTGAAACAAATGAGGACAATGACCTACAAATATAAACAATGTACAAATAAACATTGCAGTATGGTAAATATATATCAATACACAAACAATATATAAGTATCTTAATCAGAGGTAGAAATGTACACTGTAATATGGTGAATATATACTATATATATATATATATCAATACAATATATGTCAATACATAAAAAATATTTTAAACAGAGGTAGAAACATGCATGCATACAATAGTCAATATAATTTAACTTTGTATCAATATACAAGAATCGATACACTCAGCGGCTATAGGCTGGAGGAGCGGAAGGACCTCCCGCAACAGACAAGCAGGACACAAAGAAAAAAGATTGCTGAGCTTTGCCAAGACAAAGTAAGTCAGTCTTTCTAAATTTTCCTCACAGAAAAGTCTATCAGATATCCTAAGCCTGTAGACCAAGGATGGATGCCTGAATACTTCAGAGAAACCTTTGGTGACTACCCAAGCATCCAGATGACTCTGTCATTTATTTAGTCTTGGAAGTCACACTGTTTACTCAGATAATGTTGTTTCCTTCTGGGGTCTCTGATGAAGATGAGATGGTTCTAGTTTTCTTTGTTACCAAATTCAGAAAAGAAACTTACATAAGAGATGTAAATTTATAAGGCTAAGAAACATAAAAGTTTAAGTTGTTTACCTAAGAAGATATTTTTAGGGTAGTAATATAAGTTATGATAGAAAACAGTTTAAGTATAAAACTCTGGACTCACTAAAATAGATACTTTCTCCAAATCTGCCAAATACATATGGACTAAGCAACTGTGAATTTAATTCTTAGTTGATAATTGTTCTTATTGTATGTGGTTTTACTATGTTAGAGTTAAAACCTTTCCTTTTAATTTATACAAAAGGGGGGAACTATTGTGGGGATACATGTACATGGTGTGAAGGTGTATTGCTGTGACTGGCGTAAGAAAAAGCTGAACAAACAGCTACACAGGAGGTATAGGTGGAATTTCTGGGGCAAGAAATGAAGAGGAGGAGGACGAGGAATCTAGGCATGAAAGGGATGCCGGAAAACACAGACAAAAGGCAAGAGGTTCAAGATGGAAAAGAATGTAGTAAATTAATGTAAATGGGTTAAGTTTTAAGAGCTAGCTAGGAACAAGCCTAAGCCATAGGCTGGGTTTTTATAAGAAGTCTCCATGTCATTATTTGGGAGCTGGCTGATAGGACAAAAGACTTATTACACATCATCTCCTCAGGAATCCTGTCAGATGTGGGACCCACAGAGCAAGCTCATGACACTTGATGCTTCTGTATCTTTCCACTTATCCTAATCTGCTCCTATATAGCTTGTGTTTTAATAAATTACTACATCCCATAAGACCGCAAATTTCAAGAAGGAAGGGGAATGTCAAGAAAGAAGAATGTTATTTAGCCCCATTCTGTCCCTAGAATCTCCTATGCAGTTGGCAACAAGCAGATATTTGCAAAGTCTTTGTTGGTAAATACATGAGTGAAAGAATAAGGATCAAAAGACTGGATGATTTAAATCAAACCCCTTAGAAGCCACGATGAGGACACACAGATAAAATAAAAAAGAAACTTAGGGAAAGATGGTGGGTGAAAGAAAAGCAAGGTTTGTGCTTTCTGGAGTCCTGTGTGTGTGTATTTATGTACGATATATCAAGAGCCCCTCTCCCAGGCAAAGGCTCCTTAAGAGGCTAGAGAGAACACTTCCTTTAAGACTCTAGCCCAAAGAGGCAGTGATGGCACAGGCCTTTAATCCTACCACTTGAGAGGCAGAGGCAGGAGGATTGGATCTCTATGAGCTCAAAGATCACAATCCCTAAACAACCTGTGGGACTACTCCAAACAGTATCCTTTAATTTTGTTGCCAGCAGCTTTTGAGAAGCTTAGGAGAACAATCACCTGCACTGCTGACAACATGGGGAAGTCACCATGCCTGGGCTTGCCCTGACAACTTACACCAGGTACCTCAGGCTGCCTCACCTAGGATGACAACCTGAGTCACATGTGGAGCCCATGGAGTCAGTCTCCCCCTATTCAGAAGCCACTCTTCTTGTTTCTTGAAATGGTCCCTCCTCCAGGCCTCGGGCTCACACTGGACTGTCCCTTACCTCCACCAGGACCCTGAGCCTTTTCCCTGGGGTTATATGTATTCCCTCCTTAATAATCTCATCTGGCCTCTCAACAGCGCCACCTCTAAACAAGGGAAGCTTGACTTCCGGTCAACTCCAGAGCTCTCTCTAGACTCTCAGCAAATGACTTATTTAAGTACCTCCATAGACCCCAAACCTAACTCTACGGTTCTTTACCCAGCTCCAAAGTCTTTCATATCTTAGTAAATGGCAATTAGCCTTCTGCTTCCTCCAACCAAAAACTTGAGTCACTTTTCACTTTCTCAAGAAATTATTTGGCCTTCAAAACACATACATTTCTCCACTGTGACACACCTCTTCTGCTAGTGTGCCACCTTCTTCCGGAATGATTTCCTAAACAGATGCCTTGCTCTGTTCTTATTCATTCTTCATACAGAAGCCTTTGGAAGATGCTGATCATCATTCATCTCCTCTCAACTATCCTAAGCTTCCCATGCCACTGCTAGGGAAGTCCAAGTCCTTAAAATGACCACGTATTGTTTCACTATCTGCTGCTGTCCTGACCTCATCTCCTATCTGCTCTAGGGCTCCCCTGCACCTTTGGGCACCACTCCTGCTAACTCTTCCTGCACACATTCCTGCTTTCCTTTGTTCCTGTCAGAACTGTTGCTCACATGGGCTCTCTTATTTAAAGTGCACTGTTATCAACCCATCCTCCACCTGCTTCCTTCCTTTCTTTCCACAGCATCACATTTTGTCTTATGTGTTTATTCTGTCTCCCATATCCGTTAAAGTACAAACCTTTAAGGATTCCACATCTTGTCTATACTGATCATCATGAGATCCCCAGAGTCAAGAATCCGTATTCCCAATGGGAGAACATGAGCGCCAGAGGTGTGAATAAATGGCCCTTAGAGGTAGGGCCAAACAAAACAACAAAAAAATTTTTAAAGTTATTTTGTTTTCTAAGATAAAGTCTCATGTAGCCTAGGCTAGCTTTGAATTCCTGACTCTTCTATCTTCACTGCTCAAGTGCTGGCACTATAAGCATGTACCAACACAATCAATGAAAACTTTATTATTTCAATCCCAAAACAAAGTAGATAAAATCATATTCACTCTGTGAGCATGGGGGGAAGGGGCAAAACAGAGAGAAATGTATTTTTAAAAATGTTCCTTAGGAGGGTAACAATTTTCTTGAATGATAAACACTGGCCTAGCCCAATAGCTGGCATTACAGTAGATATTCACACATTTAAATTTATTGGATAAATTACTTACTATCTACTGAGTTGTTATCCATGCTACGAGCTATTCATATACATATGATGATGAAATAAAATAACACATATAACAGTGTAGCACCTTATCTCGCAAGCAATACCAAACCCACTATTATTCTACTTAACGGAGATGAGAAAAGGACTCCTCCCAACAACTAGAAACCCTAGTTGACCACCATGGACTTAAATACACAAGTGTAAAGTTAAAATGGGCGAAACTCTAACAATCTGATTCTTACAGAAACAGTTGGGGCCAGAGATATGGCTCATCTTTTAAAGGCTAGGCTCACAACCAAAACATCAAGAAACAGCTAGCAGGATGTGGAATGTCAGGCCTGTCACCCTACAGTTTGGAAAGCAGAGGCAAATAGCATGTTTTAGCCTGCCTATAGATAAATGATGAAATCCTACATCAAATAAAGCAAACAGAAGAGTTACCATGATCAGACAGTGCCAGTAGAGAGACTGAGCTCAAGACTGACTGAGGCTGAGAATCACAGTTGTAAACACTGAAAACATTGTGCTGAACTAGTTTTCAGGGTCTTCATAACTCTTCAGCCCCTGATAGTGGATAGTTCCCAACTCTCCCCTCTTCGGTATGTACACACACACACACACACACACACACACACACACACACACACACACACACACACAATGTCAATATCTGAGAGATGCTAGCCTTGTTCCTTAGCACCGTTCTTTAATTATAATGAATATTTCCCAGAGCAAAAGTTCTCAATCTGCAGCAGCATTTGTTTTTCATTCCCGATCAGTGTGGACCTTTTGGCCCAAGCCAGTAAGCAGAGTTAGGAACTAAAATTAGAGTTAAGAGCTAAAATTAAATTAAAAATTACAATCTTCTTCTATTCCTGTATATCTGTCAATGGAAATACACACATACATATAAATACACATACATACATACAAACACACATATAAACACAAATACATACCCATGAACACAACACATATATAAACACAACATACAAACACATACACACACTTAGTAAACATATACTAAAAGCCATTACTGGATAACATGTCAGTACCAGTAAAATTCACAGTAAGACAGAACTGACTGTGTTCTACAATGAAGTGATTACCACACTCCGTGCCCCAGAGCATTAACGTATCTCTTCAGAGAGGCGAGCCTGTTATGCCAAGACAGGAAGCATCAACAGCACCAATCTTAGAAATTAATGAACATTATAGCAAAGCTGGTCAGAATATAGCCAGCACTGTCCAAGACATCAATTGTACTTTACAGCATTCACGTAGACAGCTTTCCCTCTGAGGAGTACCCTCACAACAACACTCACGTAGACAGCTTTCCCTCTGAGGAGTACCCTCACAACAACACAACACTCACGTAGACAGCTTTTCCTCTGAGGAGTACCCTCACAACAACATTGCAATTTTATTCATGTAGACAGCTTTCCCTCTGAGGAGTACCCTCACAACAGCCTTGCCATTTTACTCTAATATAATAAATTCTGACCACTATCCCATAAGAAGGCCATTAACAACTCACAAACATGCTGGGTGTAATTTAATGGCTATGTGCGCCTAGTAGAAGTAAGACCCATGGGCTCAATGCCCACCACAAATGCATTTATCTAAATTTTCAGCATTACTTTAAAAAATGGAAGTCAATCTAAGTTCTCTTCTCCTTATATCCCAGATTACACTCTTTTTAGTTCCTACATAGAAGAATAAAGCTGGTGTTATTTGAATGCTAATTTCTGTTTCCCACAAACCTCTGAAAAACGATACACAAATACACAGTAAGAGAGGGCACAGAGCAGCAAAAGCACTCAGTCTCTGTCCCCAGCCCTCCCCACCCCCGCCAGTGGTTGTGCTTCATCCACAAGAAGCAGACAGACCCGGTTACTGCCGCAGTGGCCCTCACACACCTGCCCGCCCGCTGTGGTACCACAGTGCTCTTTCCCTTCCTTGTCCCACTCAGAACTTTGACCACCACAAAGTGCAGTACTGATGCGAACAGTAACACAACAGGCAGGCGGGAATTTCTCTGTCCTTCTCCAAACAATATAAAAAGACTACATAAAGAAACTTCTATTTTACTGGGGTTTCTTTTACTTGGGAGCCCCTGTCCCCCAGCTACACATTTCAGAAGTGGTTAATACGCAAACTTGCAAATTGAGAAAATCCCTCCTAATCAAATGAATGCCAGTGTCTCTGGGTACCTAAGGAAGTACTGAGACATTACCAGACTTAAGCATCTTTTGTTAATGCTGCTAAAGAAAAAAATAATGTCTGAAGACAGCAGGATTCATACACCACCTCAAACATACCTAAAAGCACTACCTCAGCTTCCCAGAAAGACGGAGTTTGAGGAATTCTCCCTCCAACTGCAGGGTCAGCTAACTGCCCTCCTGCTCTCTCCCTCTTTCTCTCCATTTGAGGAGCAGGAACTTCTTAAATCTCTTTTCCTTCTGCCTCTGCTACATAACCAACATATGTTATTGTGTATCATGTATTGTAAAAAGTAGGCTCACTGTCTTAGAGACCGGCAGGCTAACAAGGTGCTAGTTTGATACGTTGGCATCTCATCACAGCCCAAAGTGAAGATAAAGGTTCATAAAAGATGTAAAGGAAACAAGGAAAGCCCAGAATAAGACAGCGAATCCAGTGGCTGAAACATGTGCTTTCAGTCCAAGAATCCTGGTTTCACCACCTGACAAATAAATCCAATCAACTTAATCTAAGCTCTTTCTTTATCCATACAATAAACTGCTGACACTATATAAAAGCAGTGTTTAATATTGAACTAGTAGAAAGTGTTAAACAACTGCATTGTGTAAATACAAGAGCTCCACATTAGAAAGTAACAAGATGAAATGAGAAATAAGGAACCACTAAAAAAAGAAAATCAAACTAAACAGTTGGGCCTAAAAGTCCATCTTCACTAGCTTGACACTGTGAAGTGTTTTCATGTACAATGGAAAACTGACAAATTTCTAAACTCAAAATAATTCTAGTCAACACTAAACCTTAGAGTACAAATATTAGGAGAGAGTTTTAAAAGTACACACACACTCACACACACACACACACACACACACACACACACACACACACACACTCATGCACAACTTTCAATTCATTCAAGACTAATACAAGCTTCAATCACAAGGCCAAGTCTACCACCAGTGCTTTTAATGAAAACAACAGTAGAGTACTGTCTCCGACACCTGGTTTTCTGGATTGTTAATAAAATCATACTACATCCTTGTCACTCATCACTAGCAGCGCTCAACAATAATAGACAGAAAATAAAATCCAAGCACTAACAGATTCCAATATTCATACCCGATTCCTGCTAACCCACTATTCGTAAAAGTGAACATCAGAGACACTAGAAACGTTACTAGCATCACACATGCTTAACTCAAAACAGCCCAGAAAGTTAGATCACGTCACCTGCTTTTCAGTCCTCGTAAACAAGTCTCAAGAGGGTTCAGGATCTGTCGGCCATGTTTCTTCCACGCCCAGGCTCAGCTGACCACAGTTGTTAAAGTAAGATCTAAACCACTTGCCTTGTTTAAACAGCTTCTCTCACTGACAATTCCATTTTTGGTGAGTATCCCATGAAAGGAGAGGTACCTTCAGAATGTTTTCTTCCTAATAATGCTGTCGCCCACAAATATTAAAGAATGCGTTCTGTATTCTGACTGGGAGAAAGCTTTTCTAGGAATGCTAATTTTGCTCTCAGCACCCACACAATGGACTGCAGTGTCCTTCCTAACCATTGTATGAGCTTGTGCTTGTTAGTCATCATGCTGAAAATTTTACTAAAGTAATAAAAGCCTGCAGTGTGCTTTGCAACACAAAAACTTACTGTCAGAATATCTGTCTCCAAAACAGAGGATACCTCACTATATATAACACAGTACTGTGTCCTGTTAAAATGCTATGCCAGCTCTGATGTTTAAATGTCACCAATCTACAGGACAAGAGAAGTGTCAGAAACAATGTGTTATCACACTGTATGACAGAAATGAATCTTCATTTAGAGAACAAAGTAAGAACAGGTCATCCAGGACACACAGTTATATTGGTATCATTTTATTTCCAGATCAATTCAGTGCATGTGATCTGTTATTTCCAACATAAATCTAACAGCTAATTTATACTGATAACAGCCTGCAAGACTTGTTTTCCCACAGTATGGTTTGACAGAACTGGTAAGCACCAAAGCATTGTAATGAAAGTGTCAACAGGAGGTGGGGTAAGGCCAGGGCTGGGCTAAGCACCAGCACGGCAGCCACAGCAGCACTAACATAACTTAACTCAAAGTGTATTTTATTAAAAAAACATTGATTTGAAATGATTTTTACATGCTCAGAGAGCAGCTTAAGCTAGTACTTAAGTGGACTACATGTATAGTCTACAGGGAAAGCTCCTCACACATAAGTTAGCAGAGAGAAATAATCTAATTTTTTTTTTTTTTTTTGGTTTTTCGAGACAGGGTTTCTCTGTGGTTTTGGAGCCTGTCCTGGAACTAGCTCTTATAGACCAGGCTGGTCTCGAACTCACAGAGATCCGCCTGCCTCTGCCTCCCGAGTGCTGGGATTAAAGGCGTGCGCCACCACCGCCCGGCCAGAGAGAAATAATCTAAACTGAACTTTTCTGATTATAATTCATGCTACCTAGAGTCAGCTTAGTAAAGCTTCGATCTAAGCAACACTGACCTCAGCAGGTACAGAGAACACATGCACATTGAGACTCCACACATCTGTCTACTTTGTGTGCGTGTTTTACTTGCATGTGCATCTGTGCACCATACGCATGCCTAATGCCTGCAGAAATCCGAAGAGGATGTTGGATCCCCTGGAACTGGAGTTACGGATGGGTGTAACTGCCATGTAGGTGCTGATGGCTGAACCTAAGTCCTCTGCAAGAGCAACAAGTGTTCTTGACCCAAGTTACCTCCCCAGCCCTCATTTGTGTCTTAATAAGTGACGTTTTGTATAATCTTCTCATGCTACAGGCAAATGTGAATTCATTGTTAAATGAACTGGTGTCATTCACTCCTTAGGCTATGCAGGTACTTTCCCAGGACAAGCACACATTACTCACAAGTCACTGTCCTTCCAATTAACTAACTTTCCACAGACTTCACAGTGTTGGGTGAAGATAAGGAATTGGAGTTGGGTTGTGTTTGCTTGTTTTCCCATCACTAAGAAGGCACACACCATACCCCATCCTCTTCCCAGCCTGAAAACTTAATACCTTAGTTATGACTCCCAACAATGGTGTGCACCGACTCTTGAATGCGGCTCCCTATATTCCAGACTAGCTGGTTGCTAGAGTAACAGGCCATTAAAGTCATAACTACTAGCTTGCTTTTTCCTTTTTTTTCTGTTTTATGACAGGACTGAGGAAAGTCTTTTTTACTTTACTTTTCTGAGGTAGTCTTAAATGAACAGAGAAAGAGACGTCCTAGACAAAGGGAGATCTTTGTAGCTAGATGTAATGGGGCTGACTGAGCCTGATATCAGCTTTCCAACAAGAAATTTCTTTTATTCAGCAAAATGTACACCCCAGGAACTTTCACCACTCCCGCTCTACAGTTTATATTGGGAGAGCACTTTGTAAACAGCAGAGCAGTTTTGCGAAAATCCAAATTCCAGTTCCATCTTTCATTAGTAGGGGCACTGTAAAATTTTGAGTCTGTTATCTATCATGACGGCTCTTGAGAAATCACAGACTGCACAAGCAAAAGAGCTGTGCAACTATAAAACCGACATCTAGTTATACGCTTATTAGCTACTGGGTTTAGACCGAACAGACGAGTGGATATTTATTTATTTATTTATTTATTTATTTATTTATTTATTTATTTATTTATTCATTAATCATTTTCTTGTGACTAGTTCCTGGAAGAAGTCTTCCAGTACAGTATCCTTGAGTGTTTTGTGTATTGAAGGTGATGGCCTGAACGGACTGATCACTAAGACTCTGTTCCAGTTCCTTGTTCTGTTGTTGTGATAAAAGACCTGACAAATCAATTTAAGGAGTCAGAAACAGTAGGTTCCTCACATCCAGAGTCAAGAAGCAGAAATGCATGTCCTGGAGCTCAGTTCACTTTCTCCGCCTTACGTAACCTTGCCCAGAGAGTAGTCCTAGCCTCTATTAAAAAGGGTCTTCCCACTTGGAATAACATAATCAAGATAATTCCCCACAGGCAAGCCAAGTGCCCTTCTTCCAGGGGATTCTAGATCCTGTCAAGTAGACAACATCACAGACTCTTATACAATGAAAGAATTTAGGTTATTTGTGTAAAGATTACTTTAATAACATGCTTAAATACTTAGTAAAATCTGAGCGCAAGAAATAAGAAACAAGTCAAGAGACCAGTGTGTACATTTTTCATTCTGATTTTAAACTAAATCAATGGCAAACATTTAAGTTAAATTAAATTTATACAATAAATACAATAAATACTAGGGCAACTCCGTAAATGACAGCTGTGACATTCTAGGTTTCCACACATTTCCCAGGTCATCCAAGAAATACAGTGTCATTCCGAAGTATCTTTCAGCATGTATGAAATTTCTTAAGTCAATTCCTTTGGAAGGGAATTAACACTACATAATAAAGTTCTTTTTTCTTTCTTTTTCCTTTATGATGCTGGGGACTGAACCTATGAATGCCCAACACTGTTCTACCAATGAGCTACATTCCAGGCTAAGTCCCTTTCTGGAGATGATCTATTTGCAAATTTGAGCCTACGGGTACAACATCAATGATAATGGAATTGGCATCTGGAAAGACAAGGATAATGAATGTATAGAGACGAACAGCTACTTAAACAAGCACTTTGAGCATGTGCAAGCCTAGCCTAGGCTTGGTCTCCCATATCACAAAAGCAAATTATTAACACCTGAAAAGCATCCTTAAACTAAGACATATCTCAAAACACTCAGAAATTGAGTAGTAACATTAGTAATCTAACTTTTTTATAATTCCAACACTACAGGATATTTTTTTAAAAACAGAGCTAACTTCATTTAAAAATACAAGGTATATTTCAGGAACTGTAAGACACAATATGAAATATGTAAAATAAAAAAGTTAACTCCAAATGTATGGTTCAAAACATTCCTTAAAGTTGTCAATAAATGCCAATGTATTACAAATACACTGTGACAAAATACTACAAATACAATTAATTTCAAAGGCAACCTCTGTAAACTCAATGACTCCAACACTGCTTCACAGAGCCCAAAGACAAACAATAAACAGAGTTGCTCACAGCACAGCTAGCCTGCACCTCCCACTTACATACTCTAAAAAGAGTGAAGATCTTCAGAAGTATAGGACACTCAATCCAGACAAGAGTATAAATATCTAACATTAAAAAGAAGTGTTCTTTCTCCATCAAAATTATTACCCAATAATTTCAAAATCAGAATTAGCCATACATGTGGCTAAAGACTGAGAAAATGTGCAAACTTCAGGAAAATGATACATCCGTGGCTTCTGGGTTTTTCCAGGGATGGTGGTCATGATGCTAACTAACATCTAAGATGGAAGAGGGGCCTATAAACATGAAGGACAGTGAGGCTGTCTAGCCAAACAAAAAATACAACATGACCCATGAAGACTTTGGAGAAAAAACACTAAGCTTTCCCAGTCTCCCCAAATTAACTGGATCAATAAACTTCCCAACATCTTTCCATCATCTGCAAACTTGGAGTGGACTGAGAGTACAAAATGGATCTGAACTAACGGATCTCAAGCTTCAGTACAGATCTTTGGATCTGTTCCCAATGATCCAGAACAGGCTAGAAACTGCAAACTAAGTGTTCACCAAGCACCACCTAACTAGAATGTGCCGTCTCCAGAGCATCTTTTTCAGAGAGATGCTAATGGACCTAACTGTAATATAGCTATCACAGCATCAAGTTATCAAGAATTCAGAACTAATTGGTAGAGAGTTTGCCTCACATTTAAAAAGCCCAGAAATCAATCTGAAGAATCCCATAAACCAAGTGCTATGACGCTCTCCTGTAGTCCTGGTGCCAAGAGGATCAGAAGTCATGCCCACCCTCAGAGACAAAGTGAGTTTGAGGCCAGACTGGGCTACGATAGACTCTCAGGAGGGAAATAAATATGTAGGATCCAGCCCATAGAGTAATACATAGTGAATCCTCACAGAAGAATCAGAGAAGAAAGGAACAGGTGGGAAAGGGAGGGAGAAGACTTGCCTCTAACTGTCCTCTCTATGACTAAGACATACAACATGGCAGCAACATAAACCACATATGTATCTACTGCCAGAAAACAAAGTCTCCACATAAATGCAATTGGTACCCTATGCATCCTGTTCTCACATCAAACTTCAAAGGAAGAAAAGGGAGGAAGTACACAGAAGCACCCCCGTGCCCCAAAGTCTAATGGAAAATTACTGGGTGACTAAAACTTAATGACTGCTCTCCCCAGGTACAAGAAATCACAGGATGTTCTGGACCAGACATGGAACTGAGATTAAAGTTTGAAATCACTGATTACTCATGTGCACACATTTCATTTGGGATAACATCAGATTCCAAAGATATACTGGCAATTATGTCTGTCCATTTTTCATAGTTTCCCATTCACTTACATTATAATTTTTGAGATCTTTTATCTTCACTTCTGATGATCTTCAAATGTCAATGGCTCTTAACACATTAACTGTAAACAAACACAAAGGAACTTAGGGGTTCAGACACTGAATGAGCCCAGAGTTAAGTATTCTAAATGACTGTGCAAAGTCTCAGGGGCAGGGAAAGAGGGGGAAAGGGTTCCCTTGCATAATTCACGTGATCTTCAAAACAGAAAACTGTCCTTGCAAATGAAAACTATACGACACCAGCACCTTGCTTTCTGTATGGAAGAAGAAATACTCAAAGCTAAAGAAAATCCCCAGTTCACCAACGTGACTTCCCGTTTCTCCACAGGGAACACGGCCAGTGTCAACCTGTACAGGAACTGTCCTCTAACTGCAAAGCTGTCTGAACCTCAGCACCTAATCTTCAGATACAATCACTTCTGTGTCATACAGACCCTGAAGCCAGACAGACTTGGACTTCAAGGACAATCCACTCTATCTTCAGTTTTCTTATCTGTAAAATGGAAAATTTAATACTGTCAAGCTAATATAGACTTACGTGAGAAGAGCACCTAAGTAACCTAGCGTCATAGCACATAGTAAGCCTACAACAAACATTCAGGGCTATTGTTTACATTATGTTGTTTATTAACTCTATTAATTTGCTATTGTAACAACTATCATGTGAAAAGCAAAACTTACCCTGGATGTTTCTATTTTTGTTACCCCTTTTGATATAGCGAATGTTTTTTTAATATTAATAAAATAAGATTAACTTTATTTTTGACCTTTACAGGCAGGTATCTTTGCTTAGTTTAAGAAAACTATGGCCCAAAGTCACTGGTCCATCAATTATTGTCCTTTATACAGAAGCGCAAACTTGAGGTGAGACACATAAAACTGCCTGAACAGCCACTCATTTGCTGCTGTCAGGAACCATGGAGAGGAACAGCAAGCAGCTTTGGAACTCACGGAAAACTCTCACTGGTTAGCATAATCATGGTGGGTGTGTCTCAGAGAAGCAGAGCCCTGAGGACTAGTTTCCTCAGGACCTCGATGTTATTATCACTACATCCCTTACAATCTGTAAGATGTATGGAAACTCTCAGGGGTCCCTAGCCCCTGTCTGGGCAGTGCCACTGGTACTTAAAATAACAGTGATTGACTTTCTGCAAGCATTGCTGTTGGAACAGACTAACAATCAACCACACCCTAAGAAAGATGTAGACTGTTAGTAAAGTTAGGTTAAGACTTTTTGTTGTTGTTTTGTTTTCCTTTCTTCCTTTCTTTTTCTCTCTCTCTCTTGGAGACAGGTTTCTCTGTGTAGTTTGGGAGTCTGTCCTAAACTTGCTCTGTAGACCAGGCTGACTGTGAGAACTCACACAGAATTGCCTCTGCCTCCCGAGTGCTGGGATCAAAGGATTGCAAAACCACCATCACCATGTGGCTAAGGTTAAAATGTTTTTGTTAATGGCTTTGATGCCACTCATTTTCTGTTGTGACTACTGCCTTGCAATCAGAGGCATTTCCAGCTTGTATGAGCATCATAGGAATGTGCTTCTTGCTTTTAAATGGTTCATTGGTGTGAGGGAGAATCACTGCCTGTCTCCTGTATTCTCTCTCTTCTATTCCTTAAGTCAAAACCTCCACGCTTTGCCTTAGCACAAGGTCTTAAAAAAGAGCCTACAGAACCTAATATCCTAGACCGTCTTACAGCTAGCCATGGTCACAGGACCAAGCAAGAGTCAACTGGATAGTAGTTTAAAAGCAACTTGTGATCGCTAAAGCATGTCTTTTAAAGAGAGAAACTGTCCCTTCATCTGAAAATGCAATGTCAGGCTCTACCTGCCATCGTGGCTCATATAGCAATTTTGTAATCTAAAACACATGAAGAATCTAGATCCTTGACTCAGATCCACTGCATTACAACTGTGGACTTTCATGTGAGAAAAGAAAAATCTGTTGGATTAAATCACCATTAGTGTATGTTTCCTGTTGTACCGTGCTAAACCTAATGCCAACCGTGGGCATAACTCAAAGGTACAGTACTTGCCTAGCATGCATGAAGCCTTGGGTTCCTTCATGAGCACTACAAAACATAACTAAATATCAATAAAAACATAAAACATGGGACCTAGGCAACAGTTCAGTAAGTAAAGTGTGTGCTGTGCAGGCATGAAAACCTGAGTTTGGATCCCCAGCACCCACAGATACAGCCAGGCATATGTATCTGTAACTCTGGTGCTGGAAGTGGAAAACGGCTGATGGTGAGGAGGGAAGGACTCCTGGGCGGGACGCTCCAGGCGAACAGTCTGTTCCTGGCTAAGTAGGAAACCCTGTCCAAAAGTAAGATGGAGGACAAGAGGAAGACAGCCAAAATCAGCCTCCATCGCCACAAGCACAAACACAGTTGTGTACTCTCTCTCTCCTTCCCTCTCTCTCTCTTTCACACACACACATACAGAGAGAGAGAGAGAGAGAGAGAGAGAGAGAGAGAGAGAGAGAGAGAGAGAGAGAGAGAGAAGACAAGCACAGGTGCACATACACACAGCCTAACCCTAAAAAGAAGGGTTTTTTTTATTTATATTTCTCATATACCAGGTTTTAGGTTTTAGGCTGGGAGTGGGGCTTATACATTAAATCATGTTTTAAAGTTGACTTTTTAACATTTAAAGCCCAGTATCTGGACTGAAATAGTCCTCAAAGAGCTCAAGGTTATTCACAGAAGCACAGTCTGTGAAGGAAAGTGGTTCCTACCATGGGTCAGGTCACTTGTCCTTTCAGTGGCCTCCAGAGACCATCACAGTACAGGGGTCAGCAGCCAGCTGTGTGTTACAGAGTGACAGGAGGGGCTACATTAGGAGGGCATCTCCCATAGTCCCTTGTGCTCTGACATCACCACCTTTAGAACCCCGCTTTTAACCTGACTTCATATGAAATCAGTCCAGGTCCTGACACAAATATAGCAAGTACTTTACAAATTCAAAGCCAGTTTTCCTAAAAATGAAAAACCTTCTATTCTAGAATCTGTTGGGGAATTTCCACTACTCAAAATCCTCAATCACATGCAATCTTAGGCCCTGGTGGTTTTTTAATACAATAGCATTAATTTGGTAGCTTTCCAAAATAAACTTCCTGCCTTCTGAACCAATGTGCCCTCCAGAGTTATTGCCTTCCCTTGGGGACAAGTCAGGTTGCTGGTTTGGTTTGTTTATGCTCTCACATTATTTCTCCATATAATAATTTTATAAATGTGTCATATTATAATGCATTATATTAGGATCCCTATTTTTAGAAAAATTCCTAGAGCCTACAGTTTTGGCTTATGTTATTCACAACTGAAAATTAATAATACTCAGAAAATTTCCTCTAAAGATGAGATTTAATAAACAACAACAACAAAGTATACAGGACCCAAACCCAGTTTCAGGATTAACTTTCATACTTTTGTATAGTAATCAGCTTTTAAAAATCTTGATAATAAGTACTCGTAAGTTCATAATAATATTGGGCCTTACATAGAGATTAAAGCTCTTTTATGGTCTAGAAATAATAAATTTCAAAATGATTTTTAGATTACCACTACAATCAGTACCTGACTCAGTGCCAGTAGTAACAATGCCAAAGGAGACACTCAACCAGACAGTCACTCTGTCCTAAAGCTGTAACTTCTAACACTACTTCTGGCCAGCTGCCCCAGAAAACACACCACTGAATAGGTAAGGATGTGATGATATAAACCCATCACTACCGAAAAACTCTGAAAGATACTTCCTACCAACAAATCACTTTCAAGCTAAAACTACAGATGAGATTTTGTAACAAAATATGCTTTTGGCATCCCAGAAACTCTTTACCACCTTAGACTACAATTAAAATCCACAGAAACAGTAGCCCAGGATTCACTATTTCAAATGATGATAGTTTTAAGAAAGATATGCAACTTTAAAAATGCAATTAAGTTGAAGGGTAGGATAGTGCACACCTGTAATCACAACACTCAGGAGACTAAGGCAGAAAATTTTTTAGTTCAAGGTCAGACTGGGCTACACAGTGAGCCGTCCTCCTCCCCCCCCCCAAAAAAAAGCAATCAGTTGTGCATGTGTAAATCTTGTTTTGTTAATGAAAGTTAATGGGGCATGGAGTATGCATGCTAAATTATTTATCAACTAGAAAACAACTGATAAATCAAAATAACCAGAGACAAGCAAGTATTACCCAGAATAGCTCAAGAATATGCGGTGAGGAAAAAAGACACATTAAAGTGACTGGCATGGAAAATTAGAGAATAGGGAGTCAAAGTGATCAAGATTGAAGGATGACAAACAAGGGGAGGACACATGGATAGGACCTTGCATAGAAGAGAGAATATGCTGTCAGTAAAGACCACACCAGTGCTTCACAGACAAGAAAGCTGAGGATGAACCTGAGGTCAAACTGTTCAGGTCAGTCACAACAGGAGAGAGTCCCTTTTAATCCTCCGAATGAGGACAACCAACAAGACCAGTGGTGAACATACATCAACGTTCCTTTGTTTCAATGTTCAGAGCACCTACTAGATAGACACCATAAGACGACACACTGTAAAAAGCAGACATCAAAGAAACCTACTCAGACAGTGCAATCTACAGTTAGCCTGGAAGACAGAAACTAAATGTAGGTGGTAAAATAGTACAATACATGCTGAAGGACAGGTCTGTCCCAGACTTCACAACTGGCCTATGCAAGGACATATTTATATTCCGTTGAGTCCTACTTACACCAAGAATCGGAGTGAGACCAACAAAAGTAAAATTATAGAAACAGTTGGATGACCAGTATGATAAAGTAAAGTTTGTCTCAACACCCTGGCGGGGAGGGGGCTACACGTGTGCAGAGTAGGCAAGATCTGCCTAAAGAGGGCCATACAAAGCAAGATTCAACACAAACACTGCTTACTACAGTTCATTAGAAACTATCTGAATAAAGAAAAATAAATGGTCTTCTACAGCCAAAAAGATCAGTCAGATCTATGCTGACCCAGAAGGAAAGTTAAACCAGCACAACTTTAAAAGGACCCATCACACTTCATCAAGACAACACACTTTTAGTAGGAACTACAGACTTTCCAAACCCTTTAAACCAACTTCAACAGAGTATGTTCTTTTTAAGAAACAATGGATCCCTTTAATCCCAGCACTCGGGAGGCAAAGACAGACAGATCTCTGAGAGTTCGAGGCCAGCCTGGTCTACAGAGTGAGTTCCAGGACAGGCTCCAAAGCTGCAGAGAAACCCTGTCTCGAAAAACCAAAACAAAGGGATCCTGAAACGAGCTATAGTGTTCATTTTCTTTGTATATTCTTCCCAGAAAGGACAAAAATACACTATCTATTAACTATTTAACTGTTCAGACATAATATTTCACCCAAATCCATCTCATCATAGAAGCATTTGAGACCATCAGAGATGAGTGTTTTATCAACTTCAGTTATAAATTTGAAGGTTTTTTTGCTTAGCTAAGGAAACAGTTTCTATTTTCCAACAAACTGAAAGTAACAATTTTTGCTTAATTTTTCTTGTAGCTAAACTCAATAGAAATTTAAGTCAACGTTGATGAGATGGCAGTGAGAGCACTTGCTGCTCTTGCAGAAGACCAGGGTTCAGTTCCCAGCACCTACGTCACATCTGCCTGGCCCTCCAGTTTAAGGGAATCTGATAAAACGTACACTCTAAAAATAATCTTTTATAGTGCTTCATGCATCGCACAGTTTCTTTCACCCAGTAGATTGATAAATTGAGTACTATTTAAAAATTTTTGCAAGCATAAACACACACAAAAATTTTACGAAGGCGAATTCATAAGAAAATTTATTTGCGCTCTGAATAAAAACAAAGTACAACGTTAGAGTGACGAGACAGACATCCAGACTTTACCTGTAGTCCTTCGTAGACTAACAAAACTTGAGCTAAATACACTAGTAGAAATAGCATAGTCTGCCCTGCCTGTACATTAGAATCACCTGTGACTGTCTCCATTAAGGTAAAACGATGCTAAAACGTTCCTATAATGAAGCGATTCTCTAAAGTTAAAGAGAGTTCCAAACAAACACCACATAGAATGCACAGTACTTTGGTAATATCACTGATGTTTAAGCTAAGACACTGGCTCTGTGAGGCTGTGTCCCAAGCATACTTGCCCCAGAGTGTCCCCAAACGCCACTTGTCTGGTGACGTGGTGGCCCCCAAACGCAGTGACAAGGAGGGCAGAAGAGTGAAAATACCAAGCCCTTGACAACAGACTTCCTGTTAAAGTTAAAACGCTGTATCCTCAAACACAACTGGAGCAACCTCGACGAGCGGAAAGTGAGTAGGGATGAGAAGGGTAGAGGCCATAGAGAAACTGCATTTTCCCTCTCGCACCGAGGGCCCTGCCGAGGAGCCAAGGCTCGGCCGGGCTCTCCATCCCCACACCGGCTGTCTGCGGCTTCCCCCTCTTCAAGGCTCCGGCCTCTCCGTCCCCGCACAACTCTGCCCCTTCCATCTCTCCCGCGGCCCCTGCCCCTCCGCCGGCCTCCGCTGGCCTCTCCTCTCCTTCCGCCCGCCCGCCCCGGCCTCCGTCCCCACCTGGACAGTGAGTCCTCGCTGGGTGGCCGTGCCGCCGGGGGCTGCGCGCCGAGACTCTCGCAGCTCGAGCTCTTCTCCATGGTGCGAGAAAAGGAGGCCGCCGCACCCTCTGCGGCCGCGGGCGAGAGGTGCACAGGGAGGAACGCACAGGGCCTCGGCCGCGGTCAGCCTAGCACCAGCCACAGTGAGAGACCGGAAGCGGCCATGTTCCCCCAGCCTGCACCGCGCGCGGGGGCTTTTGGGAGCCGGGACCCCTGGCCCTGCGGAGCCGGGCCCTACGCATGCGCCCTGGCAGCCCAGCGCAAGGTCTGCGTGAGGAGAGGGAGTCAGCCAGCCGGGTGGAGACTTTGAGCTGAGAGGAAAATTTTCAGACGAAGGGAACACCCATATATCATAGAGAAGACGCAAGGATGCGAAGCCTTGGAAGCGGTGGAGTCGAGAAAAGTAGAAGAACGTGGGCAGACTGTGGGATGATGGGGTGAGGAGGAAGGAGAGACCTGAGGTGATCCAGGGCTAAGAGTATTGAAGAATGAGGTTAGAGATAGCAAAAGGTACAGCATACTTAAGAATCCGTTGTGAAGCAAAGCAGACTCAGATTCCACTGCCCCCTGTTGCATTTACACCAGCTTCCTTCTGTGTGAGTGAGTTGTAGATGTAAACCGCCTAGAACAAGGCTTGTCTAAGACGGAGCACGCATATAAACAATCTAACAAATTTAATATGAGCGAAAGCTAAAGGATCACAGACCAGTAATATATAGAGGAGAATGGGGATGGAGTTGAAGTTTTCAGGCCCCTTGTGACAAGAGTGTGGGTCAGTGTGGCTTGGGAGTGGGTCTGTGACTGACAGGCACGTGGACAGCAAGGAAGAGAGAGTTGGGGAGACTGGGAGATTCTCAAAAAGACTAGACACAGACACTGCTGGATGCAGTGTTTGAAACAGAGGATAGACTTACCTCTCCAGATCCCGTGCTCCTTCAGATTCCCCTGCAAAGCCGGAAGGGAGTGTGGAGATGGAGTTTGATAAGGGAGCAGGATCTGGGTAAAGGGGACTGTGGATGCCAGTGACTTTCTGTTACTCAGGATACAAGATGGGTAATACTAGAGGAAGGTTTCTACCTGACTCCTCTTTAGTCTCTCACACATATGGAGAGTCAAATTAAGGCAAAAAATATTTTTATAAATTAGAGAATCTTGCCGGGCGATGGTGGCTCACGCCTTTAATCCCAGCACTCGGGAGGCATAGTCAGGCGGATCTCTGTGAGTTCGAGACCAGCCTGATCTATAGAGCTAGTTCCAGGACAGGTTCCAAAGCCACAGAAAAACCCTGTCTCGAAAAAAAAAAATTCGAGAATCTTTTAAAAATTACTTGCTAGGATAAATATAATCGTGCTGATGCAAATTAGATTTAATTTAATACAATTACATGATTTTTTAAAGAAAATTTTAATTTTTAGAAGCAAGGAAATAATTTGTGAGTTAGTTTTCCATTACTGTGACAGTCTGCCTAATGAAAGACTTATTTTGACTGATGATTTCAAAGATTCCAGGCCATGGCCACTAGGCTCCTTTTTTTTTTTTTTTTAGCCTGAAATAAAAGAGAACATCCTAGCTGGGAACATATAGAAAAATCTGCTCATCTCCAGGTGTCCAGAAAGGAGAAACAGAGGGAGAGAAAAAGGGAGGATTCCAGTCCACATTTAGAGGAGACTCAACTACTCCCTTCCTCCAAGTTCACAGTGCCCCCCAGTGACACTATCAGCTGACAGCCTAACCTTTAGAGACATAGCCTGTAGAAGATATCTCATATCCAAAACCTCAACAGTTTGAAAGAATATTACCCACAAGATCAACCTATCTGAATTGTGTTCTACATGAAAGAATGAATATGTTATGTTAATTCCACAGATTGGAGGAGAAAGATCCCTGACCCAAGTTATCATGGCTAAGTTAATTAAGCGATTAATTAAAGCAACGCTTTTATTTGTGTACATGGGCTGTCTCAACTAAAGATGGGGTTTAAAAATCAGCCATGGAAGTGGGGAAGATAAGGCTTTTATACTTCAGGGGTAGGGAATTTTGCAGGCAAATAGGTGGGGTTATAAAAGCAGAACTTAAGCATAGCAAGTTGACCATAACAACCTGAAACAAAGGCACGATTGCAAAATAATCTTAACCCTTTTTTTGTAACAGAAGTATGGTTGCTGTTTTCTGGAGCAGAAAGTACAGAACCAGTTGTTAAGGTTACAGGTGGAGCATAGCCCAATCCTTGAGAAACAGATTTAATCATAAACAGAATGAATCTAGTTTGTCTTTATATAAGATGGCTTTCAAAACCCAAGATGGAGGCAGGCTAGTTCATCAGTTAGCCTCAGAAGAGTTAGCCTTTCTCTTCCATTTTCCATGCAAGGACAGATGGCAAGCAATTATTTTTATCTCTAATTTTTCAAGAGATCTTAATTGTGCATTTCTGATAGGCCAGCAAGATAAGTAGTCAAATAAACACTTTGACAAGCATAAATATCTGTGAGATTCAGGAGAGAATGCATCTACTTCTCTGTCCCAAACAGTGTTTCTAATGCTGACTCACGATCACTTGGCACTTCAACTTGTGTCTTCCAAGTTACACATGTTGGAGAAAGATGAACCCTTGAAAGGAAGACCCATTTCATTTTAGCATTGTGTTGAATGCTAGAAAAAAATGTCTTCCTGGGTAATAACTTGTGCATGGCCCTCTCTAGTGATTATTATGGGACAGTGTTAAATGGATCGAGATTACAACCAGAAAAGCCTGCATTGCAATCCTATGCAGTCACTGAAACTTGTTCTGAATGTTTGTTTCCCTTCTCTGAACACAGAACATGTTTTTCTACACAGCTGCGCACAAGCACTTAGTAAATAGATGTGTTGCTGTAATAGTTTCTTTCCCACTTCTAACCTGAAGAGTAACGAGCAAAGAATACTTTGATTTCAGATGGAAGGTAAATTGCTGCCATCCTTATCGTACACATTGGCTGCTCTGTCACATAACTAAGAAAAATGAACCTAAGTTTCCCTGTACCTTAGTTGTCTCTCTCTCTCTTTTTTTTTTTTATAAGAATAACAGCATCTGGGCTGGGAAGATCAGTGAAGTGCTTGCTCTAGGACCGTGAGGACCTGAGCTCCACCCCTGAGAAACCTAGAGAGAGAGACAGAGAGAGAGAGGGAGAGAGAGA
>NC_022012.1:8581566-8614526 GCF_000317375.1 Microtus ochrogaster | reverse complement strand
AGAGAGAGAGAGAGAGAGAGAGAGAGAGAGAGAGAGAGAGAGAGAAAGCGCTGAGTTCCACCCCCAAGAATCTACATGGAGAGAAAGCTGAACTTAATGGCCTGCTTGTAATCTCACTGCCCAGAGGACAGGGATGGGTATATTCCTAGTTCTCTCTGGCCAGCCAGTTTATCCAAAGTGAGGAGTTCAGATAAAAGTGAGTCTGTCCCACAAAACAAAAGGGTGGTATACTGGTCAGTTTCTATCAACTTGATACAAACTAGAGCCAACAGAGAACAAAGAGCCACAAGATATCCCCATCAGATTGGCCTGTGGACACATCTGTGCAGCATGTTATTAATTAATGATGGATATGAGCAGGCCCAGCCCACTATGGGCTGCAGCATCTCCAGGCAGGACGTTCTAGATTATATGAGAAAGCAGGCGAGTAGACAACTTTCCTTTACAGTTCTGGACTTCCCTCAAGGATGGGCTCCAATGAACCCTTTCCTCCACACGATGCTTTTGGCCATAGTGTTTATCACAGCAGCGGAGAGCCAAACTAGGACAGGTACCTCAGGCGCAGGAGGCTTTGATGTACATGAGCTTGTGCCCCTGGGAAAGTACACAAATTTCCATGTGCACAAAATACAAACACACTTATGCACATTTAAATTGGGAGAGGTGGAGAGGTGGCTGACTGGGTAAAGAGTGTTCCATACAAGCATGAGGTCCAGAGTTCAGATCCCCAGCACCCAGGTAAATGCTGATGGGCATGGCCATCCTGCCTGTAAATGTGGCACACAGGAGATGGAGACAGGTTTTCCAGCACGAGTTAGATGGGTAGACTAGCTGAGTCATCCAGCTCTGAGTTCAAGGGAGAGACCCTCTCTCGATATATAAGATGAAGAGAGACTGAGGAAGACTGTCAAATTGTGGCTCTCAGATGCACACATATGTGTACCCATCCACACACATAAGAACAAGCATATATACAATGCACACACATATATATGCAAAAAGAAATTTCAGCCTATTCCACATCATACAGGAGCTGCTATAATAATTAATTTTATAATCTAGGTGCATATCTTATGTCAAATGTTTAATTTTAAAGGTCTTCAAAGTTTATTTCTAGTATTTAACAGGCTGGTATTTTTCAAATTGCCTGTGAGAAGACAATTATTAAGTTTTTAATTTCAATCATCAATCAATACTTTAAAAATAGAATAGAAATTAATTGCTAAAACTTTAAAACATCAAGGGCATGTAAAAATATAAGGTCAAATTTCTTTCTAGGTGTATCTGATGATAAAAAATTTACAAACATATATAAACATTCTCAGTTCCATCTTTCATCATGAACTGACAACTATCAATTTCCAGTTATGGACACTGAGTGTCAGTCATGATATAAAAATCACTATCTATAGGTGTGTTATCCACCAGCTTGTCAAAGGCTGCTTATTAGATTATTTAAATCTAAATGAGGAAATAAGTGTCCTTTGGGATGAGCTATGAATGGGAAAGCATATAAACATAACCCTTAAAAGCATCAGACACCGAGATTTATAGACAATCCTAGATTAGTGAATCCTCATCTATCTGTCTGTCTGTCTGTCTATCTATATACATCTTTCTATCATCTGCTTATCTATCTATCTATCTATCTATCTATCTATCATCTATCTATCTACCTACTCATCTGTCTATCCATAAATAGAGATGGACAGACAGAGATGGAAAGCAGTGAATGAGTCTGGAGAGTGAGGAAGGAATTGACACATCAGTCAGCTTTGCTACAGTACACTGTGATAACAACCTTTGATCCCCAGCATGGGTCCACTGAGAAATGCTTGCTTCTCTCTGTAATTATTTGGCAGTTGCACATGTGCTGAGATTCTTCTCTGTATGTCTTCTTCCTGAGACACTAAGCAAAGGAGAAGCCCGATCTGAGACAGAGCTAGTTCACTTTTCTCATGGTGGAATGAAGAGAAGTTCTTAAAGCTTCTTCTTGGACAGCCCTTCATCATTTCATCCATACTCTGACATAAGAAGTATGTTCCACCCCAGTAGAGGAAGACCAATTATAATCAGGCTCTATAGCCTGAAGCAGTAAAAATTTTGAATAAGTAGTCCAGTCTTACATAGTGTTTTCCAAATGGTAGGTTTTTACCTCCAAAAGAACCAGAGACAAAATGTAAACATTTGAATCAGCAGAGGACAGCATGACCCAGACAATGAAAGAGATCCTAGAAAAAAGATATACAAACAGCATGATTAAATAAACAAAGTGGGGGCTTGGGTTGCTGCCACGAGAACTGAGGTAGTTCTGTAAACAAGTTGCATTGGGAGGGGATGGAGAAGAAGGCCTTCAAGGTTAAAGCCAAAAAGAGGTGTGTGAGTCAAACTGATGAAACAGAAGTCACACCCTGACTCCTGTATTCACAGAAGCCCGGAAAATGTATTTCAGCTTTCATCCTCTGTAGGTTCAGAAAGAATAAATACAACACTGGGTACTGTGCATTGTATCCACCACAGGTCATTCCTTCAGCTATTCTGCTTTCAGCACCATCCAATCGATGACTTCAAATTCCAAATAACAGCTTCAGCAATGCAAAATATATGCTCCTAGCCATAATAAAATTATCCTAGACACAGATAAAAACATGCTGCCTAAAGAGGACCTCCGAAGTCCTAGCATTTGTATCTCTGAGTGGTGTTTATTTCTTTCTCCACAAAGCAGAGTGACAACATGGTGCCCTAATGGGACTGATTAACGATGCCACTAAGTGATGAGTGTAAGCAGCCATATTATATAACATAGTAAGGAAAGAAAGATGGATGAAGTAAGATGCTGAATAAGGAAGGAAATATGGTGTGTGTGTGTGTGTGTGTGTGTGTGTGTGTGTGTGTGTGTGTATACCTTCATGTGTTTGTGCTCACAGAGGTCACCTTAGGTGTTAGTCCCTACTTCCATCTCATTTGACCAAGGGTCTCTTATGGTCACCATTGGGCTAGTGTCTAGAGAGTATCCTGCCTCCTCCCATCTCCCTGTGGAGTTAATGTGATCACAGAGGCTTGCATTACTGAATTCTACTTTTATATGGGTTCTGGTAATCTCAACTCAGGTCATCAGGCTTCCCCAATAAGCACGCTACTGAGTCCTTTCACAGCCCGTGGATAAATTTATAGGTAGTAGTTTATCACTAAGTCTTTGGTGAATATTTGTAATTCTTTAAGATCTCCTCCCATGTTCCTTCTGTCTTCCTTGGCATCTCAGCAAGTTGAAGTTCTCTGCTTTCTTAGGCTAGTGAAATTCCTTGCTTCTCACTACAGCAACTACTTTTTATGCACTAATCCACTCACTGTGGGATCTCAAAATAAGCTCATGGAATTCCAACTTCCAATGTGGTGAGCTCCCAGTCCCCCACAGGCCAGCCCAATGTGGAGAATTCTTCACCGAGATTCCCTTCCCAGATGAATCTAGGTTGTGTCAAGTTGATAATTAAAGTGAATTATGACGATGTAACATGATTTAAATACCAAAGATAGCCAAGTGGCTGCACACCCTTCCCAGAATCTGCAGAAATCTACAAAGAAAATTGGAACAACCACTCTCTTGACATTCTAACATAATAAAATGAAGTATGAATGTGTTATAAAGAATAAAACACTCAGGAAGAGCCGCGATTCCAGTGGCCTCTCCTGAGTAGCAGATGGCTCCACAGAGGTAGCAGTCCTGAGTTCTAAATTCCTCAGTGCAGAGTGCTTTTAGACTTCCTAGCCTCTCTAGCTCTTCTATAAATGTGTGGATACAGTTAACCTCCCTTCTTTTTAAAAAATATCCATCCTATTTTTCTTCCTTTCTCTCTCTCCTTTTCCTTTCTCTTTTCTATGTTGAGACAAAGTCCAACTTTGTAGCGCAAGCTAGCTAGGAGCTTGTTGGGCAGGCTAGATTAGTTCCAAGTTCATGGCAGTCCTCCTGGCTTCGGCCTCCCAAGTGTTGGGATTGCAAACACTCATGATTCATCACACCAAACTACGTCAAATGGTTTTTAATTAACACATACTAATAGTATAAACTAGTGGGTTTTCTGGTGACTTTTCCATCTCTCTCATCTACTCAAACCATGTGCGTATAAACACAAGCATGCACACATTCAAATGTGAGCGTGAAGTAATACACATGTAAAGCATTGAGTGTCTGGCAAGGAGCATATCTAACACTCTCTAATTTGATAAAACTGTTGTTGCATTAAGAGAGACATAAAGGTGTGGGTCAGACTGAAAAGTGACAGCGATTGAGCGTTGCAACTGGTTTGGAACTAACTAAAGATCTCCATGGTTATTTTTTAAGAGAACCCAGGAATGTTAAACAATATTCAAAGACAGAACCACAACATATATATATATATATGTGTATATATATATATGTATATATATACATATATATTTTTTTAAAAAAAATAAGGCACCATTATGACATATTTCAGTAAAGTATGTTTTCATAGTTCTCATTTCCCTGCCTCCCCTGGCCCCTTGCTAACTCTATCCCCACCTTACAACCTACCCCATACTCTTTTCCTCTTTTATGATGAACATATTTTAGAGATAAACTGTTTCTGAATTTAAATCCATCCATTTCGTCTTCCCAGGTAATGTGATCTCTATGACTGTAATTTAATTGAGCAGTAGTCATTTTTCCATAGAGAAAATGATTTGTCTCAGTTTGATACCAGTTTCTAAACTCCACAGCTGTGCACAGGCTGCTGTCTTCCTTTGATTCATTAAAATGACTTTCACATTCACCACCTTCTTGTGACTTCTTGATATATTGCTCCAAGCATGGGGAAGTAGGAAAAGATTGCTAGCATATTGGGAAGAATGAATTTGTCCTGGAAGAGATTACATGGTGATATATTGTTATTGAATCTCTTGGAGGGTGTTGTATGAATTGCCAAGCTTTGGTTCTGGTCCCAAGTGTCGAACATTTGCTGCCTAATGTGCATCACATTTATGTGCTGTGAGTTGCTTTGAATATCTGCTCCAACCCATGACAATGAGTAAGAATACACCAGCAGTCACCTCTCTATGACCTTAAATGAAGTTCCTGTTTTAAAATGAATGCTAATAAAAATACACATATCTTCATAAAAGGCTGAAATCACTTTGAAACATTCAGAATTGAGGATAAAATTGAGTCAAAATAATCTAAAGCTTATCTTTGCTTCAATCTCTCTTACCATCCGATGAGTTTGACATACCTTTGTTAACAGCTATTGTACCCTAGTATTAATGCCCAAATCAATTATCTCCTTCCTCTTACCTACTTTGAATATCATATTTAAAATCCTTAAATGCAAATACACTCAAATTTCCTTTATTTACTTTTGTCTTTTTTATACCTTGTATATTTATAATATAATCAATATATTATTGTCTATTGTTCATTATGTATTGGTATAATCCTCAATTGTATATAATGGAATCTATCAACTTTGCCAACCAACATTTTTCCAAGCATATGCAAGAGGTCAGGGTGTGAGATAGGCATTCGACAAGATATTGTGATGAATGAGTAGATGGATATAGTTCACAGTTTAAAAAATTAATATGATTTGATAATGTTCGTGAAAATAAGCACAAGTGAGAGTATGTTATGAAATATTTAACTGTTAAGAAGTGTTGCATTTGCTTATGTTGCAGAATATTTGTTCAACTATGTAAAGATGTGTTGCATTTTCCTTAATTATGTAAAGATGCGTTGCTGTTTTACCTTGTCTTCCAAAGGTACCTGATTGGTCTAATAAAAAGATGAGTGGCCAATAACAAGGGAGGAGGAATGTTTAGGACTTCTGGGCAGGGAGAATAAGTGGGAGGAGGAATTTAGGCTCAAAAAAAGAAAGAAAAAGAGATGCCAGGGAGATGCAAGGGGCCAGCAGTCAACCAGACATGGAAGAAGCAGGAAAGCAGGACACACAGAGTGAAAGAAAGGCAAAAATTCTAGAAGCAAAACGCAGAAGAATTGAAACAGATTAACTTATTAGGGCTAGTAAGACGAGCATAATCTAAAGGTCGAGGATTCAAATCAATAAGTGTTTGTGCATTTATTTGGGAGTTTTATTTAGGAGCCTCACAGTCAGACCAAGCTACATAACTGTCACACACATGCACAGAGCCTAGGTCAGTCCCATGCAGGCTCCCCAAGTCCAGAGTCCATGAGCTCCCATGAGCTCAGGTTGACTGTCTCTGTGGGTTCCCCATTCATGACCTTGACCCCCCTGACTCTTCCTTTTCTTTGAGTGAACTCCCAAAGCTTTGCCCAGTGCTTGGCTGTGGATCTCTGCATCTTCTTCTATCAGTTACTGGATAAAGGTTTTCTGATGACAATTAGGGCAGTTACCAATCTGATTACAAAAGATGGCCATTTCAGGCACCCTCTCCACTGTTGCTAGGAGTCTTAGGTGGAGTCATCCTTGTGGATCCCTGGGGGCTTCCCCGGCACCAGGTTTTCTCTAACCTTAAAATGTCACTCATTAAAATGTTTCTTTCATTACTCTTCCCCTCTGTCCCACCCCAAACCTGCCTCCCACACCCAACCTGCCCAACATGATCCTTCATGTCTCCATGCCCCCTGCTCCTCCTGCATCTAGTTTACCCAAAAGAACTCTTCTATTTCCCCTTCTCAGGAAAATCCATGCATCTTTTTTCAGGCCCTCCTTGTTATCTAGCCTCTCTGGGGCTGCGGATTGTAGATTGGTCATCCTATACTTTACTCCTAATATTCACTTATGTGTAAGTACATACCATGTTTGTCTTTCTAGGTCTAAGTTACCTCACTCAGATTGGTTTTTTTTTCTAGTTCCACCCATTTACCTGCAGATTTCACAAGGTTATTGATTTTTTTACAGCTTAGAAATATGCCATTGTATAAATATGCCATATTTTCCTTACCCGTTCTTCACTTGAGGAACATCTAGGTTGTTTCCAGGTACTGACTATTATGAGTAATGCAGCTATGAACATAGTTGAACAAGGGTCCTTGTGTGATTGAGCAGCCTTTGGGTATATGCTCAAGTTTGGTATATTTGGGTGTTGAGGTAGGTTGATTCTCAATTTTCTGAGAAACTGCCATATTGATTTTCAAAGTGGCTGTACCAGTTTGCCCTCCCACCAGCAGTGGAGGAGTATTCCCCTTACTCCACATCCTCTCCAGCACGGGTCCTGCCTCAACTTGATGGGCCATACTTGTTCAAATCCATGGGAGGCCTACCCTTTCTGAATGGAGGAGTGCATGGGGAGTGAGGTAGATGGAAGGCAGGGGCAGGATACGGGAAAAGAGGAGGGAAGGGAAACTGTCGTCAGTATGTGAAACAAATGAAAAAAATTAATTAATAAAAGAGAATTAAATAAAACTTTTGATGCTCAAAACTTTAATTTTGAAAGATTAAGCAGGTAGTTGAGCTTGGATGGTGTGGAGAATTTAAGCCTATTTCTGGTCCTTCCTTTTAAAACAGGAGATTTGACATAGGGAGTGGCTGCCTACAGGATACTTGATCTAGGGTATATTTGCTGCATATCCTGCCTAAAACATCAGACTGCTTAACTCAGAAAATGGTGGCTTGATGTCTCAAGTATTAAAGCAAATAACTGTTCTAGTTATCCTTTGTGTCATGTTAAAGCAGTCTTGCCCCCCCCCTTTTTAGGGTATAAAAGCATATAAAAATTAAACATGGACTGGATTCACTGAGTTGCCCTCCTGGTACTATCCTGGTCTCTGTGTTTCTTCCATATCTCTGTTTATTCTACCTAACTTTTCTAATTAACACAGCTCTACCCTGGAACATAAGAACAAGTCATGGCTGGACTATGACAGAAGTCACCCCAAAATGTGGCTTACAACAGTGCAAGAAACTGTTCTTGCCTTGACTGCTAACAGTATACTGTACAAACTGGACAAGGAAGACACAAAAGGAAAAGACTGCTGAGTTTTCCTAAAACAAGATGGGACAGTCCCTCAAAATTTCTGCTTCATAGAAAAGTCTATCAGATGTTCTAGGCCTGTAGGCTGAAAATGGATGCCCCAATGTTGCAGAAGAAACGCTGGTGACTGTCTAGACATTCAGGTGTCTTTTTCATTTATATAATGTTGGAAGTTGCTTGCTCTGCACTTCCTGTTTACTCAGGTAATATTGTATCTTTCTTGGGTCTCTGATGAAGTTGAAGATAAGATATAGCTATAGTTTTCCTTGTTAAAAATTTCAGAAAAGAAACATAAGAGATGTAAAGTTTATAAGGTTGAGAAACATAAAAGTTTAAGTTGTTTAAGAAAATTATTTGAGGTCTAAAAAGTTAATTTTGTGTTGTAATACAAGTTATACTAGAAAGTAAATTAGGTACCCAACTTTTGACTTACTAAGATAGGATAGATAATGGAGTATTTTCTCTGAATTTGCCAAATGGCAATGGACTGGATACAGTAATTGTAATTCTTACTTCATAATTGTTCTTATTGTATATAATCTTACTATGTTAAAGCTAAAACCTTCATTTTTATTTAGACAAAAGAGGGAAATGTTGTGGAATATTTGTTTAACTGTGCAAAGATGTGTTACATTTGTTTATGTAAAAATGTGTTGTGTTTGCTTATGTTGCAGAATATTTGTTCAATTCTGTAAAGCTGTGTTGCTGTTTTACCTTGTCTGTCTAAGGCACCTGATTGTTCTAATAAAAAGCTGAATGGCTAACAGTGAGGGAGGAATTTAGGTTTGAAAAAAAGAAAGAAAAAGAGATACCAGGGGCCAGCTAGCCAGCCAGTCACAGAGGGAGCAGGAACCAGGGGCCAGCTAGCCAGCCAGTCACAGAGGGAGCAGGAAAGCAGGACATCCAGAGTGACAGAAAGGTAAAGAGCCCCGAGGCAAAACAGAGGAACAGCAGTAGGTTAAATTAAGTTATAAGAGCTAACAGGACAAACATGAGCTAAAGGCCGAGGATTCATAATTAATAGTAAGTCTCTATGTCTTTATTTGGGAACTTTTGGTCTGCAGGATTGGTCCCTTCACTGGCCCAGCAGATCCCAGATGGGGTGGACGCTGGAGTGAGCAGACCCATGACCCTGGTTCTGGGCCTGGTTAGCTGCAGCACTGGTCATCCTACCAGCTCTCCCTTCTCCTCACCACCAGGGTGGGCTTCCAGCCTTGCCCTGGCTAGTTCACCCCTTGTAGCAATGAGCAAGGAGTGGTGCAGTTCTCCCACTCTCTGTCTTCAGGGTCAGCTCTCCTACACACGTTGCTCAGGCGTGGTGTATGGGGTCAGTCCTCCCTAGTGCTGCAGCTCTTATAACCTCAGGGCCAGTTTTTCTACCTGCCTTGAGCATTGATGGGCTAGGGGTGGGGGATGGGGAGTGGGGGTGGGAGAGAGCATCTTTCCCCAGCATACATTGTTGTATAAACAGATGGGTAATGGGGACAGCTCTCCCATGCTCACAACTTCAGGGCTGGATCACCCATAGGATTGGCTCTGTAGACAGCAGAATTTTTAAATTCTAGTCCACAAAGTGTTGTACCTCTGTAACTTAAACTGAAATTTTAAGATCATATAGTAGTTGACTGCTGAAATTAAGCCTGAGTTTGTTGCATGTACGGTACCAAAAAAAAAAAAAACCAACCTCTCTTTGCCTCGATCTCTGTTTTTGCACAAAAGCAGGAATATTTGTCTCATAAAGTCTCTGGAGAGCAAAAGAATGAGAACACACCACGTGCTTCCAATAGCATGTGCCACACAGAATGTAGTGTTAATTGTCCTAAGAGTGTCGCATGAGGGACACTTAGTTATGTGTCTGCTTAACACTTTTTATACTGCTCAAATGGATTCTCTATAGGTATCTGTAAGCTCAAAAACTTCAACATTAGACAGAATGAAGACTTAAGTCTTCTAAGGGAAGATGGATGGATGAACTAAAGAAATGAGAAAGAAAAATTCAAGTACCTTTGGCTACTTAGGATGAGGACTGCCCTCAGCTTCTGCTCAGACTGCTGTCAGACACCTAACAAGTTTCAAGAGCAGAAAGAAATACTTGATGATATATTTATTTGTTCTTTTCATGCTTGATAATTGTTTTTTTCTTTATTATTATTATTATTACAAAATTTTACCTCCTCCCCTCCTCCCATTTCCCTCCCCCTCCTCCAAATCCCCCTCCCCTCATGGTCTATTTATTAAATAAAAGATCATGCAAACTAAGTGACTTTTAAATCTCTTGTAAACAATATAAAAGAAAAATGCAAGGTGACTACATGATAAAATGGGGGTTAGGTAATAAAATGTAAAAAAACAAATATTAAGAAAGATTGATATGGGGAAAATGATTATACTAGGAAAACAAAATACAAATTAAAAATAATAGCTGGGTGGTGGTGGCACACACCTTTAATCTCAGCACTCAGGAGGCAGAGACAGGTGGATCTCTGTGAGTTTGAGGCCAGCCTGGTCTACAGAGCTAGAGCCAAGACAGGCGCCAAAGCTACAGAGAAACCCAGTCTCAAAAAACCAAAAAGGGGGGGGGGGAGGGGCTAGAGAAATGGTTCAGTGGTTAAGAGCCTGGATGCTCTTCCATCTGGGTTTGATTTCCAGTATCTACATGGCAGACTATTATTGTCAGTAACTCCAGTTCCAGGAGGTATCATGCATGTCCTCTCTGGTCTCTGTAGGCACCAGACATACATGTGTTGCACATACATATATGCATGCAAACACTCACAAAAATAAACGAATCCTTAACAAATTGAAAAATCATGCTTGCTAGGTAAAATAGCGTTCATCCTTGATGAACAGTGCAGGGCTGTGACAGAGGGAAGTCCGAAACTTCCAACAACCTTCAAGTCATGGGGGACCCGACACCTTCGCCTCCTAGGGCACCAGCCACACTGTGGTGCACAGACATACATGTAGACAAAACCACACACACATACTTTTAAAAAACTGTGTGGAATAGAGTCACAGAGGCAGGAATGTGAAGCAGTGCTTAGCAACTGACTCCCACAGTCTGGAGAAAAGAGCATGCGCTGGTTTTTAAGGAAGAAATAGACCCATACTAACAGCTACAAGCTAACGCGAGATCTCAAACGAAAGTAGATGTCCAGAAAACGCCTCTTACTTTTGTTCTCCTCGGTGTCCCTCGAAAATGTTTTCTGCTTAGAACTGACACCGGCCTCCCTCACTCTGTCTTACGCCCTGAGTCTCAAGTGCAACTTTTTCAATACCGGTTTAAAGCCCTTCCTCTCAAAACAGAAAGTGGGGTGCTTTTGCCACCCTGGTCCTCTCATGTAAAACTTCAATTTCTCAATGCATTTCTTACCTGAAAAATGTTCCCGTGTCATGTGGGGTATTCTACTCAATGTCGTGTGAGCACTCTACTCAATGTTGTGCGGAGGGCTCTACTCTGTCATGTGAACGCTCTACTCTCTGTCATGTGAGCGCTCTACTCAGTGACGTGTGGGGCGCTCTATTCTTATGTCGTGTGGAGTGTTCTACTCTGCTCTAGGCATGGCAGGGAAACTAAAGCAATCTTTGGAAAGACTGGTTAACCTTGAAGGCAAACAAATAAAATGTTAATTTTTAAACTTATGTGTAAAATGTTGTTTCATTGCAAATACATCAATATTTAGCATTTCATTTTTAAAAAACTCTTATTTTATAAAAGGCCCCGAGAATATGCCCTCACATTGACACAAGGTAATGTTTTCCTAACTATACCACAGACATCCACTAGACAATTGATCTAGTAAATTAAAGTTTTAAGATAGGTTTTCTCTGTTAGTAAAATTCCCCGAACAAGGTCCCTTGCATCCCTGAGAAGATGTTGAGTGGTAGGACTCGGATTCTTAACCAAGGCCCAGTCCAGGTATCTGCACTAACTGGTTGCTGGGAGGAATTCATCAAGGGACTTCCAGAAAAGAAATATAGTCTTTGGAAAAACTCTAGAACTAAATAACTTTTTAAGAATTGGGCTTTCTTAACAAACCATCATGCATGTTAACTCACAAACTGGAAATTGTTTGAGCATGCTTCTCTGAGGTGAAATACACCTCTAAATGTTCTGAGCATTTGAAATAAAAGGAAAATACACATGCAATTTTTCATAGTTCACTTCTGTCGTTGATTAACCTTAGAGATCTAAACCCTTTTGGAGATAATCTTATCTGTGTTCCCTAATGAGATGCAAATGACTTTCTGGCAGTATGAATTATGTCCTCAGAAATGAGACTATGCTGACAGGAGAGAAGACCTCATCCTGGGACATCTGTGCACAGTTAGTGTGGAGAGCGCACTGGTGCACAATATTTTATATGTCTATTAATTAGCTTTAATACCCCATGATTATTGGATTTAGAAGAAATGAAACTCCCTTTCCGGATGTTATCCACTACCTTTGAAATGCTAAAGGGACAAGCTTTGAAACAAGGTTTGGGAACAGTCTTGAATAACTCCCCTCACCACAGCCATGCGTCATTCAAATCAGCCATCTCTCTCAGCCCTTGCACAGCAGTGTGTCTTCTGCCTCTCATTCCCAACACTTGAAACTACAGTATGACGTAGCCACCAGGCCACTCTCTTCATATACGGAATATTTTTCCACAATAAAGTGGTTTTCCAGCTTTAATTGTCAAAATCTAATCCTCACAAACACCACTGGCATTTGGTTTTAAAAAATGAAAAACCATATCAAATTTGCCACTCTCTAAGCAGAATTGCAAACATTCTCCACGTCACTGACCATTGCAAAGTTTAAGGAGAATGCCCTGATAACTTTAACCAGAATACCAGGTGGAGAATAATCTATCATCCCAAGAAATGATAAAAGGCAGAATTATACAAGAGGAGACAGACACACATGACACAGAATGGGGTGATCCCTGCTCTCTGCCCTCCTTGCTGATTCTAAAGAGCTTTGAGAAGCACATTGCTTTAAAGTTACTATAGAACAAGTAATCAGCAAGCACATCCTTGAAGATAATTTAATGTTATACTCATTCATGTTCCATACAACCCTTGTTAATGCTTAATAGAGAAGAACTACTTTTATAAGCGTGTGCACTCCACGCCATTCTAATCCTAACTCCCATCACTCCTGGGACTAAGTGCAAACTTCATTTTCTGTTTGAAGATATTTCAAAGTTATATGCAAACTTCAGTGTGCTTAATATTTAATAAAAGAAATCCCCTCCTATCTCTATGTGATATGAACAGAAGCAATAGCTAGTTAACTTAAGAAATAAAAATAAGCCTGGAGGAAGAATAGAATTACTTATGTGTATATAGGCATTGTATAAAAATAAATTTATTATATGACCTAAATTTTTTTAATCTAAAACTTTCTTTTTTTGTTCAAAGCTTATTAAGTGCCCTGTTTACAGTTGTTGGGACTCACGAGGCTGAAACCTTTCAGCTATGACTTTACTCTCTTAGTCTTTCTTGCCTGGGCCATTATGTGACATATTTTCTATTATTTCAAACATGAGTTTTTATTAAGATGAGTGAACACTCAAAGACACTTTATAGCAATCTGAGTGCAAAAACTTTAGTGATTATAATATTAGTTTATTGCAATCTCTCACCCCAATTTTCACATATCTAATAGCATCTGATAGTATTTATAAATGATTTGCTGTGAAATATGTCACATATACAAATATGAACATATACACAGCGCATATGCACATCTAACGAGTAGTGTGAGATGAAGGAGCACACTGTGTAAGTTGCTATGACAAATGCCTGGCAAGAAGCAACTCAAAGGAGAAAAGGTTAACTTTGGTTGTGGTTCAAGAGATGTTATCTTTCATGGCAGAGTAGATGTATGGGGGACCTACCCCTGCCTATGGCAATGGGAACCCACTCACCCACCACCAGATGGAGCCTGCTCACTCACGATCAGTGGATTCCGCTCACCCACCGCCAGCTGGAGTCTGCTCATCCACTTTAAGATACCCACTTGCCCACTTTAAATCCTTTCCCATTTTAAATTTGGGCTCTCATTCTTATTCCTTTTTTTTTTTTTTTTTTTGGTTTTTCCGAGACAGGGTTTCTCTGTGGTTTTGGAGCCTGTCCTGGAACTAGCTCTTGTAGACCAGGCTGGTCTCGAACTCAGAGATCCGCCTGCCTCTGCCTCCCAAGTGCTGGGATTAAGGGCGTGCACCACCACCGCCTGGCTCATTTTTATTTCTTGCTGTTGAGCTTTTGGAGTTCTTTATATATTCTGGATATCAATCCCTAGTCAGGTATACAGTCTGCCATCTTTTCTCCCATCCTATAGGCGGTCTCCCTCTGTGGACTATGTTGTTCAACACAGTCACTCATGTCTATTTTCACATGGTTTCCTATACTTTAGGAACCTTGTCCCCAAATGTCTGTGTGCATCACCATGTCATGAAACGTTTCTCTTATATTTTCTTCTATGTATTTTATAGCTTCAATTCTTTGATCCACTTCAACTGTTTCCTTTTTAATTGGTGAGAGCTATGTCTCTAGTTTTAATATGCTGCAGTAAACATCCAACTTTCTTAGCAGTGTTTATTAAAAAGAATATTCAGCAGGTGGTGGTGACACATGCTGTTGAATTAAGAGCGGTGGGGCTGCGTCCCCAGCACCCTGCCGCCCACATGGCTAGCTTAGCTTATGTCCCGAAATAGTTACACGTAAACTGTATTCTTTTAAACACTGCCTGGCCCCAATAGTTCCAGCCTCTTATTGGCTAGCTCTTACATATTGATCTAAACCATTTCTATTAATCTGTGTAGCCCACAGGCTGGCTTACCAGGAATGATCTTAACCTGCATCTGCCTGGAGCAGGAGAATCATGGCGGCGACTTACTGACTCAGCTTCTTTCTCCCAGCCTTCTGTTCTGTTTTCTCCACCCACCTAAGGGTTGGCCTATCAAGGGGCCTAGGCAGTTTCTTTATTCCTTAACCAATGAAATCAACAGATTGATATATGACACTCCCACATCAACATGCCTTTAATCCCAATACTCAGGAGGCAGAGGCATGCGGATCTCTCTGAGTTTGAGACCAGTCTGGTCTACAGAGTGAGTTCCAGGACAGCCAGGACTGTTACCCACAGAGAAACACTGACTAAAAAAAACAAAAAAAGAAAAAAAGTCCAATCCATGTTTCTACGAATGTATCACTGTGATCACTACTGAAAACCAGTGGTTATAGGTGTGTGGGCTTGTCTCTGGGCCTCTGTTGCTTCAGCCTCTATCTGGTTTTATGTCAGTACTATGCTGCTTTAAGTATAGATATTTGCAGAATGACCTAAAGTTAGTCGGTATAATGACCTTTGCTTTGTTCTTTTTGCCTCAAATTGCTTGGCATATTGGGAGTTTTTTATGATTCCATATAAACTTTACATGAACATTGTTATTGATATTCTTTTTTTTAAAATGAAATTGACTGTCTTCCCCAACCAGCTTTGCCCTTGACACCCTAAAATTCTTCCTACTGTTATCTCTGAGGTCCTCTCCAGGGATCTGAACCCCCTTTTTTTAGGACCACTAGGTCAGCAAGGTGTTGAGAAGAAATATGAAATGGAGGGGGACAATGTGGTACCAA
This sequence comes from Microtus ochrogaster, assembly GCF_000317375.1. Classification (NCBI taxonomy): domain Eukaryota; kingdom Metazoa; phylum Chordata; class Mammalia; order Rodentia; family Cricetidae; genus Microtus; species Microtus ochrogaster. Next base: position 8,598,932 of record NC_022012.1, on the reverse strand, counting down.
CCAGCTCAGGGCCCACTAAGAGTAAGAGAGCACTCACTCCTCCCACCCAAGGGGGGTGTAGCTTACAGGTCCTTGGGCAGGATTGAGCTGCTCACACCTGCACCCCCTGACCCTGTAGCTGCAGCACTCGAGTCTGCAAGGCGTTGATCCCACTCAGAAGGGCTTCTCGATGCTCAGCGGAAGAGATGCCCAGGCTCCCGAGGTCTTGGGCGGTCATCTCGGCTACAGCCTCCAGGCTCCCGTAGCCAGCTGCAGAGAAGTTGTCCTTGTAGCGGCACAGGTCCAGAGCCTCCAGCCAGGCACCCACAGAGCCAAAGGAGGGGAAGGTAGAGAAGGCACGGTCCGCCAGGGGGGTGGGAGGCCTGAGACAGGCGTTCGCAGCACACTTGGAGGGCTCCGGCTCCTGCCCCATCTTGCTCAGGATGCTGTGGATCTGGGAGAACCTGGGCCGCTCCCCCGGGTCTTTCTGCCAGCAGTCAAGCATTAGTCGGTGCAGCGGGGAGGGGCAGTTCCTGAGGGGTGGTAGCCGGAAGCCATCCTCCACAGCTTTGATCATATCTTGTCCGGACATGTCCCAGTAGGGCCGCTCCCCAAAGGCCATCACCTCCCACATGACAATGCCAAAGCTCCACACACCACTAGCAGAACTGAAGTGACCAAACTGAAGCGTCTCGGGAGCTGCCCCGAGTGCTGGGCTCCGGCCACTCATGGTAGTGTAGACAGCTTCAGCTCGGTCCCGGGGACCCCGCCCAAAGCCAGAGATCTTACAGATGAGGCCACTGCTGACAAGCACTCGGCGGGCTGCCAGGCCCCGGTGCACATAGCCCATCTCTGACAGATACTTCATGGCTGATGCCAGCCCAGGCAGCAGACCCATCAACTGTGCAGCCATCAGCTCCCCCTCGTGATGCCTGAGGAAGTCATCAAGGGCCCCGAGGTCCATGTACTCAGTGACAATCATCAAGGGGTTTCCTCGGGTGACAACACCTTCCAGACGGACAATGTGGCTGTGGTCAAACTGCCCCAGGGTGAGGGCCTCAGCCAGGAAGCTGAGCCTCTGCAAGTTGGAGCAACCATCCCTTAGGGTGTGAACGGCCACGGGCAGTTCCTGGCGACCAGGCAGCTGCAGCAGCCACAGCACAGGTCTCCAAACCGACCCATCAAAGGTCCTTGAACCCTGCGAAGCCAAGGGCAGACGGCAATGAGATCTATTCTGCCCAACAGCTTCTTCCTGACTTCTGTTGTGAAGGTTTCAGGGCGAGGCCTGTTTCTTGGTGCAAAGGTGACTGAGGGTTGTGACTGTTATTGATATTCTGATGGGAACTACATTAAGTCTCTTTGGGTTGTATGTATTTTTGTTTTTGAACAAAATTGCTTATTTCAACCCATGAGAACAGGAGGTCTTTTCATGGGTCCTTTTTAATTTCTTCTCTCTCCCTTCCTCCTTCCCCTTCCTCCTCCTCTTCTCAGTCTCTTTCTTTTCTTCCTCCTTCAAATTCTTGGCTATGTCTTCAGCATGTTTTCATTTCTTTGTGATTTCTCCTCCCCCTTTTCCTTCTTCATGTTAGGGATTGAAACCAGCAAGCCAATGCTCAGTCAGCACTCTCTCGCTGAACTACCAAGCAGCCAAGAGTTCCCTCAGCAATAGGCCATTCGGAACAATGTGGGCCTATGGCAGAACCTAGCGCTGTACTGATCTTGCTGGAATCAGCTTATGAACAGTTCTGTTTACCGAGGGCTGCAGTTACACTCACCCTGAGAGCTTGGGGCTAGTCCCTTCACAGTAGCCACCATATTGTGTTGATGGCCGCGGGAGGAGACTCCTTATGTTGGAAGATAAATGCTGGAGACAGAGCTGGAAGCATCCGAGACTCTCAGATGTCGAGGGCTGCAATCTCTGGAGTAGGGCGCAGGCCTCTCTACCTCTTGTGGCCATCAGTCTCAGTCCTGTCTCTGTGCGCCCCATTTCTATATAGGGCCTACAGTTTGGGCCGTGTACTTCATCTTGTCTTGTCAGGCTAGGCTCTGAACTCCAGGACAGTCTTGTGTTGACTGTAGAGCGCTTCTCCCCAGCAGATGGCGGTGTGCTAACTACTCTGGAGCCCAACGTGGAAGGAAGTGTGGTGGACGCAACCACAAGCCTGACTTTGAGTGGCCCTTGAGTCTGCAAGGTCTGTGGAGGAGGGTAGGTGTGCACAGGCCAGCTCGCTTCAGAGCTGGGAGGAGACCCGGCAAGGGTGTGTGTTTATCCAGCTCTGGTTTTCACCTGGGGGAACCTGGTGCAGGCTTTCTGGAGTGCACCCTGGACTTCAGAAGTTTTGACACTGGCTATCTTTGAAGTTTCGGAGGACTCTTTGGACCCGCTAGAAGCTTAGAGCTTAGTTCTCCTTCAGGAGACGCTTCGCGCACAATTTTCACTCAGGGACTATTTTACAAACAAAGCTCACTGGGGACTTTGCCTTTGACACATACTTTTTTTTTTTTTATTTTCGAGACAGGGTTTCTCTATAGATTTTTGTGCCTGTCCTGGAACTAGCTCTTGTAGACCAGGCTGGCCTCAAACTCACAGAGATCCACCTTCCTCTTCCTCCCCAGTGCTGGGATTAAAGGCGTGCGCCACCACCACCACCAGGCAACACATACATTTTTAATGTATGTTTATCCTTTGAGATTTTATATATACATAAATTTATTTTGATCATATTCCTCACTCTGTGCTTCTCTAGCTCCTCCCAGATCTGCTTCTCTCCTTCCCTTCTTTTTCTTTTCCTCTTTTTCCTCCCTCTCCCCACCCGTATGCAGCCTGCTGAAGGAACACAGACTCAGACTCACACAAATGATGCCTTGTGGTCACATGACTTCAAGGGAGTGCTTTCCCCTGTGTGATGCCAAGGACTTACTTCATTTTCTCTGTTTTTAATGTAACAGAGCCAGGTTTCCGAGGGGGATCTTAGCATTATAGCTCCTATCTGGAGCAAGTCCTCCTGGGTATATTCTACACATTGTCACCTCTGTGGTTGCCAGAGCACAAGTCAGGAAGAAGCATCACCCACACTTGCTTATCTGTCACACACTCTGGGGTTCACCTCTTCTCTGGGCTTGCCATGTCTGTGTCATGTTCAGTGGCTGTGTTTGTAGAAACAGTTTTCTTTTAGAACAATAAACTATAGACCCTAACAATGTATCCCTCTAGAGAACACTATTCAGATAGTTCAGTGGGGAAAGTGCTCGCCAATCCAGGTTCCACCCATGCACCATTTAAAAGCCAGGCTCAGAGGTGGACATCTCTGCAGCACTGGGGAGGCAGAGGCAGATGACCCCTGGGGCTCATGGGCCAGCCAGTTTAACTTGAGTGAAAGAGTCCATTCAAAAAATCTGTAATTCAGTGATATTGAGTAGTTTCCAGAGTTTTGCAACCTTTGCCATCATACAATTTTAGGACATTTTTTTCATTCCCAAGAAACATCCAGGAACTATTTTCCAAAGACCGTTTGGTTCCCTTGATTTGCCTTGGTGCTCTATCAGAGGTCAGCTGGCCACAAACGTGGCTTTTACTTCTGACCATGGGTTTATACTTGAGCAGGGCCACACCGTCTTTGTGTCCATAGATTTTCAGTAAGTTTCATTTTTAAGTCTAGCATTTTAATTCTTTCTATTAGAAGGCACTTTCGTTATCTCTTGTCTTCATATTGTTGTATCTTCAAGATGATGATTCTTTATTCACAGAAGACCCTACAAGAGTTCAGAAGCATTTGGCTCAGCTTTGTTCTCATTCCTAATACATACAAAGGCATAAAAATTATATCCAGAGGGAAAGCAGAACGGAGCTCTGGTGCAGGGCTCTACATGTCCCCATTGCGCTGCCCTGTAATGCTTTCGCAGACCATCGATGTAGCGCAAATTCTAATTTGTTTTGATAATAAAAACCCGATGTCAGATATTAGGGGGTGAAAGCTGAAAAGATCAGAGAAGTAAAGGGACCAGCCACCAGAGAGACCTTTCACCTCTACCAAATCATCAGACCAAAGCAAGATCCTGTCTCTACAAATCCTCAGACTGAATCCTGAGCTCCTGTCTCCTCCTGCCTTATATCCCTCTCTCTGCCCAGCCATATCCCTTCCCATCTCCACCTCCCTAGTGTTGGGATCAAAGGTGTGAGCCACCATTGCTTTACCCTGTTTCTCTTTTAGACTGATTCAATCTTGTGTAGCCCAGAGTGGTCTTGAACTCACAGCAATTTGTCTGCCTCTCTCTCAAGTGCTGGGATTAAAGGTGTGTACCACCACTGCCTGGCCTCTATGGCTAACTAGTGTGGCTAGCTCTGCACTCTGACCTTAAGATAAGCTTTATTTGTTAAAGCACAAACAAAATACCACCACACAACAGTATCTAGAGTTCACGGCTCTCATTCCTAGTATGTCTTTATACCACACATCAGTACCTGGAGTTCATGGCTTGCATCCCTGGTATGTCTTTATACCACACATCAGTATCTAGAGTTCACGGCTCGCATCCCTGATTTGTCTTTATACTTTCATTTACAACCACCTTCCCCTTACCATCCTTTACTATGGAGGAAATGACTCTAAGTTCTTGCCATGCAGCCTCTCCTCAAAACTCAAAAGGCAGGGCTGGAGAGATGGCTCAGAGGTTAAGAGCATTGCCTGCTCTACCAAAGGTCCTGAGTTCAATTCCCAGCAACCACATGGTGGCTCACAACCATCTGTAATGGGGTCTGGTGCCCTCTTCTGGCCAGCAGGCATACACACAGACAGAATATTGTATACATAATAAATAAATATATATTTTAAAAAAACTCAAAAGGCTACAAAACAGCCGTGACTGAAGAGGTCTCTGGGTTGGCTGTCTTTCCCAGGAGAAAAGGCAGAGGCTTGCTACAGACAACTCCATTTTGCTGTTCATAGCTCTCCCTTGTCCTCGCTCTTCTAGGTTGGAACCCAGACTAGAAGCTGGAGCAACCATGTTGTCACCATTAGGTGACAAGAAGAAGGAAAGGGCTCCTGAACAACCCCATGGTAAAGTTAAAGGCAACAACATCTGCTCACTGGCAGCATTGACTGAGCGCTCTGTGAGTCAGGACTGCCCCCAAGAACACCTGAGGCATCATGTCGCCAGACCAAAGGTGCTGTTTACTGTAAAACCACCATTGTTCTCCTAGTCTACGTCCCATGAAGAATGAACAAGAGTTGACCATGATACAATAATGTGGTGTTTTCCCTCACATGGGCTGGAGTGATGGCTAGCTCTGTAGATACACATGAAAAACATGTTTTCTTGGCATCAGTGAAATAGAAAATGTTCTTCTTGGAACCATATGGCTGTGTGTGTATGGGGGGGGGTCATGTACTCACAACTGTTTTTCCCTAAGTGGTATCATTTTATAATAAATAGATTGAGATTAACTGATGTATCCAAAGGCACAGAAGGAGTTTACTCAGCAGATTTTGCTGAGACAGCTAGGCTTTGCTCTAGGTCTGCAATCTGAGTAGACACCAGTGTCAGCAGGCTCCTGAGGCTGAGCCCAGCCTGGCATCTGGGCAGACTCGCTCCTGGCTTGTCTCCTCATTGCAGTACACTGACGTTCCAGTGGAGTTCAGCATGAAGTGAGCTTTCTGAAGAGTGGAAGAAGAAACGGTGGATAGAGGTGACATTGCTTCTTCTCCTCCTCAGCTACCAGTGACATCTCCATTAGCAGCCGAGACTCCTGCCTGGGTCCAGCTTCTACCAGCAGGACAGCTGATGATGACGTGCTTTCTCCAGTAATCCTGGATTCTTCTCCTTCTGTCCTTTGTTAAGATGGGGTTCTCTTACATAGCCTAGGCTGGACTAGCACTGGCTGTGTAGCTTAGGATGACCTTGAACTCTGGATCCTGCTCTACCTTCCAGTGCTGGGCATCAAATTCAGGACTCCATATGGCTAGGCAAGTACTCTGCCAACTGAACTCAGTCCCGAGCTCTGTGCCCCCTTACCTTGAGAACTGTAATGGCTTCCTCTTTTGCGATGTCTAGGTAGCCCTCCTTAAGACTTTCCAACCGGCCTGTCACTTGAGTACCCAACTTTCTTTTTTTTAAATGTATTTATTTGTACAGTATCCTGCCTGTAGGCCAGAGGAGTGCACAAGATCTCATTATAGGTGGTTGTGAGCCACCAAGTGATTGCTGGGAATTGAACTCAGGACCTCTGGAAGAGCAGTCAGTGCTCTTAACCACCGAGCTACCTCTCCAGCCCTGTGTACCCAACTTCTTATATTAAAATATCTCTGACCCCTGAAACATTGAGGGGATTTTGTTTTTCTTAGTAGAACCGAGTCTCAAGCTGAAGGTTATTGCACCAAGTCAGAGAAATTGGAATTCTGCCAGTGAGAACGGCGGGAACACTGGCTCCCTGGCCACCCCAAGCACAGAGTAAATGGGGTGACAGTAACATAGAAGGGACAGTTATTCCCTTTGGAAAAGGCATCTGGCTTGCACCCTAAGCAAATAGGGGTGCAGAAGGCCCATTGCTTCCCTCTCCTGGCTGTTATTTGAAGGCTCAAAGGTAAATCAGTTCAGGGGAATGTGGCTAAAGAAAGTTAAGTTCTCTTCTCTGTCAGCTTTCTGTTGCTGTTTTAAATCACCAGGACCAAGGCACCTATAGAGGAAAGTTTATTTGGATGTGTGGGTCCAGACAACCAGGCCTGGAGGCATGGCAGCAAGCAGCAGACACAGCAGCAGGAAGCTGAAAGCTCACGTCCTCAACTATGAGCTTGAAGCAGAGACAGAGAACTGGAAATGGTTCCACTCTCAAGGCCGGCCCCCAGAGATGTACTTCCTCCAGCAAGGCCATTCCTCCTCACCCTCCCCAAAACAGTGCCAGCAGCTGAGGTCCAAGAGTTCAATGCCTAAGCCTATGCAGATGTCTCATTCAAACCACACGATCGAGCTCCTCATTCTCCACACACCCACATGCCTGCTGCTTACACCGGGTGTGCAGACATCTTTTAGGGCAGGTCGCCGATTCATTGCAGCCTGCAGAAGACTTTGCCTGGCCCAGATGTGCTGAACTGGGAGGTGGACGCAGCAAGTTGATGAGATTTAGAAGGCCTCCTTCTGGTGGCACTGGAGGAGGTGGGGCTGTCAAGATTATCAGTGAGATTTAAAACCTGGCAGAGTGGGGGAAGGTGTAAACGGAGGTGGGCAGCCAAGAGGAGCAGACATTTGGGAAGTACAGGTTTTTTTGTTTAGTTTTTCTGATAAGAAAACCTTGACCTTCCTTTGTGAGGTCACCTTTCCCCTGCTTTCAGCCTGCATAGTTTGGGTAAGGTTAACACAACTTTGTTCAGGGAGGAGGCATGGCCAAGGCAGAGGCTGTGCAAGAGGAAACTTCCCTCTAGTCTGTGCCAATGTGAGGATGTAGGTCTGGAACCTCTAGCCGCCATCCTGCCATCAGGAAAGGAGTGCAGCCAGGCTATAGCCTAGGCGCAGGAAGCAGAGGTGAGAGAGAACCGCTGGATCACTAGGCCTCAACCGAGACTATCTCCTCGGAATTTCTGCTGTGCCTCCAAGAAAGTCCCGTTCTCTCAGCCTATCTGAGAAAGTCCCGTTCTCTCAGCCTATCTGAGAAAGTCCCGTTCTCTCAGCCTATCTCAGAAAGTCCCGTTCTCTCAGCCTATCTGAGATGCATTTTCTATCCTCTTTCTCTCTCGCACACTGAATAATTCTGTTTTCCTGAAGAGTAATTCATATGTTCATTTTCTCCCTCCCTTCTTTCTTTCTTCTGCAAAAAAAAAAATTGGAATCACTATTAAATACATCTATGTATTCAACACATCTTGGCACAGAAAAGCACTTACACTTGTCAAACGGGGAACTTAAAATAGCACTAGTATAAATGGAAGTCCCCTGTCACTGCTACATGCAGGACAGGGATGGCACGGGATGGTTTCAAAACTCCAAAGTCAGTATGCTTTCTTAATTTTCGTAGTACAGGGTGTTAGATATCTCACAACTTCAAATCAGATTGGCTATAGTGTACTATCCACACTCTGTCAGGAACTCAGGAATGATACTTAAAGGATTTTTTTTTCAAATCAAAACCAAAAAGGACTGAAAATGTAGCTCAGTTGGTAGAATCTTTGTCTAGCACATGCAAGGCTCAAGGTTCAATCCCCAACACTGAGAAAAACTAGGTATATAGTGGAGCACGCTGTGAACCAGCATTTTCAAGGTGGAAGCAGAAAGGTCAAAGTTCAAAGCTCAAGGTTATCCTCTCTACTTAGAGAGTTCAAGACTTAGGTAACAGGGGTGGAACAGAATGGAGTAGATGAGAAGAGAAAATGAACTCTCTTACTGAGTTGTTTGTAACTCAAAAACATTTGTTAGTGTTTAACTAGTGGAGTTGACAAATGTGTGGTTGTCACGGGGACTGGAGTGAGAAGCACCTAGGACATTAGCAAAGCTCACTTCTGGGTGAAGGTGTTCAAGATGGGGTAAACAAGGAGACAGACTCAGCCTAATGGCTGGGACTTGGGAGGAGTAGGATAGAAAGGGGAAAGCAGACGGGGCGCTCTCCCCTGTGGCTGCTGACTGAGTCGCTTTGCCCATGCCCCCTTCTAAGAGATGGAAACTTCTGACCTTGTGAGTGAACACTTTCCTTCTTAAGTTGTTTCCCTGGGTGTTTTTGTCAAAGTGACAGGAATCCGACAGGTACACAAAGTAGTGTTTCTCTCTGCCCTGGCAGTCGGATTCCCTTTAGGAGATACTGTAATCTCATAGCACAGTGGACAGCTGGTGCCTCCTCTCACAAACGCCTCAGGGCGTGGTCAGGGTGTGAGCATCAGCACAGCCTCCCTGCTTTCTGCTGCCTCCATCTGGCCTCCTTGTGATTCACTCTTGCTTATGATTCAGCCTTAAAGGAGATGGTTACTGTGTGCATGAAGTTGACCAACAATCTGAAATTTTCTAAAGGTTGAGGAGCAACTGATTTCTTCATCTTAAAGTGGATGTTCCTGAGACTTTCCAGTGAACGCCTTCAGTTCTGGGAAATCAAAATCAGCCACAGAGTTCTAGAGTAGGCATGTTCTGTTTCAACCTCAACCACTCCCCCAACTTTCTTGGGTGACAAAACACAGTTATGTGCATATGCAATGGCCAGTGTGGATAAGATGATGAAAACTGTCCCTGCCTTTAGCCCCCATCATGGAAAAGTCTGCTGTCTGTGCTCCCAATCCCTCTCCCACATTCTCTGCAGATCTTGGTCTAAGGCTAGAGACTGAGGGTCAGAGGGAAGTTCCCAATGCTGTATTTCTTTCTCCTCAGCTATGCTGTTTTTATCCATTCTTTCTCCTCTTCTTAGAGGCGGGGTCTCACTTGTAGCCCTGGCTGTCCTGGAACTCACTCTCTAGCTCACAGAGATCCACCTGCCTCCCAAGTGCTGGGATTAAGGACGTGCACCACTACACCCAGTTATTATTGTTTCTTATTGGTGCTGATTTTGTTCTCCATCCAATCTTCCAGATTCTTTGGGACAGGACCACATAAGACATCCATTTTACCAGGGTTCCATTGATAAAGCTAGTAAAAATAGCTGTATCATACACGTCCATTTTGGACGAGGGAAAAGGACATGGACCTCAACAACATGATTAGGAGGGCAGGAGATCTGAAAGTACCGAGGCTCTGCAGAAGGCTGTGTGAACATACACAATCAGGTGTGTTTCCTGCACCGTGTGATGCCATGTGTCAGGCCATACAGATACCACAGTGCCTAGTGGGTGTTATGCATTTATCATTTTATTTTTGTGCATGACAGTCATGTATATGTACTTGCATGTGTATACATGTTGATGTGTATGTGGGTATGTGTGTGTGTGTGCATGTGTGTAATCCAGACAATGACCTCAGATATTCCCTATCCATTTTTTGAAAGATGGGATCCCTCCCTGGCCTGGATGGAGCACACCAATTTAGCTAGATTGGCTGTCTCTGCCTCCTGAGAACTGGTGTCAGTGGCATACACCACCACTCCCAGATGTTCACGTGAGTGCTGAGGACTGAAATGTCCACCCTCTTGCCATATCCACTTTGCCAACCTAGCTACCTCCCTAGCCCTGCACAGAAAATTTCGAGCATATAGAATCCTAGCTTTTTAAGTGGATGGAGCAACGCTGAAAAGAGATGAGTGCGCATTTTACTCCTATGAAGCTCCCTGCACAACACGGTTTCCTGGGGGTTGATGAGAGGGCTCAGCAGCTACAACAGTGGTTGGTACTCACTGCCCTTCTGGAGGACCTGGGTTCAGGTCCCACATCAACCTGTGACTCCATCTCCATGGCGTCTTCCAGCCTTGGCAGGCACCAGCACCCACATATACACATAATTAAAAAGCACAAAATAAATCTTTAAAAATAATAATTTTGTGCATATGTACCCGTTGCTGTTAACATTGGTTATTCTAACTGTAATACCGCAACAATAACATCGGTGACCGACAATATGGACTCCATACAAGAAAACCACGTCTGAATGTTTTAACTATTTTTTTTTACACATGAAATTACACACAATACAAAATACTCATGTTACAAGTTGGATCTTTACATTCGTGGGTTCAGGACGGCAATGCAGGCAACACCAGCACCTTACTTGGTGACTCATTTCATTGGGCTGAACACAAAGCCAAGAAGGAATTATTTGCCTACATTACTTTTGTGTCTCTGAATTTAAAAAAAGAAAGAAAAATGACTCCTGCCTTCTCTGTTGTGTATCAGGATGACATGCAATGTCAGCAATGAAGTAGTCTGGCATTTCTATCAATGGGAGTTTGTGTCCCAATGGCTCTTACGTTGTAAATCTGAGGCTCTGCTAAGTGTGTCTATCAAATTGTCATTATCTCAGCTTTCAGGAAATTACATCATCTTTGGTAATAGGCTGCCCACAAACAGAAACTGTAGATTACACCCCCCCAAGAATCCTGTATTTTAATGAATAGCTGAATAAATACACATTAATTATGAAATTCACATTAAGATAGAAGAAAAAACAGCCATTCTGTTTGTGTTGCCTCTTCAGTGGAACAACTGGACAGCTGCTACAAATTGCGCTGTTTGTGTGAGGGTGAGAAGAAGCTGAATCACGGGGCTGCAACTGGGAAATCCTGCAGCTCTGTGCAGTAATCTGGAGGAGCCACAAAAAATGTGTGTTTATATACACACTGTTTTCCCTCTCTTTCTGCATGGAGAAACATTGTTTTGTATAATGGGGAAACACACAGCAGAACACATGCTACAGGGACCGGTACAGTATGCACAGCAGAATAATCAAATAAGACACAAGAACCATGGGCTTAATAAAGAATTCAGAGCTGGAAAACACGGCAACGACAGGGCGGGATGGAAACCTGGAATGCTTTCATGGAGGTTTCAGAATATAAATTCATCTAGCAAGCCTCTTGGTAGTTTTTAAAAGTTTCCACTCCATCACTACGGTTTAAGTGTAGAGCTAAAAATAAACCATCGTATTATACAAAACTTTGTATATTAGCATACAAAAGGTAACAATTTACTTTTTGTATAAAATATAACCTTTCGATAGTACATTTATTTCACATATGTATAAATATAATCCAAAGAATATGTTTTAAGTATTTCTACCAAAATATTCTTTACAAAAGTTTACAAAAACAAGTAACATATTAATATTTACAAATCAGCACGGGAAAGATTCTGGGCCAGTGCTATTGGTGCAGTGGATTGGGAGGTAAGAGCCCAAGGCATCGTGAAGTCTAGAAGAGGGCTATACAGAGCTTTAAAAACTATGTTCCTTTTCTGAACAGATTCATGAAGATTTGGTGCCTCAAACAACTTAAGTTAAACCACACTTGATGTTTAAGTGTGTGACTGTCTAGCTCAAAGGTCACGGGTAGCCTTCGATTCTCTGGCTTTAGGCTAGTGGTGGCGGTATTTTAGAGCCATCTCCGACCTGTACACCTCCTCCACTCTGCAGTGGACATAGATGTGGACACTGGGCTCCCGTGACCCAAAAGAACTCAGCCCTGAGGGAGGAAAGCTGGATAAGAAGGGCCCAGGCAGCATATGGCAAAACTACTCTGTGTTGTGGAGAGTGGCTACGCGCGGCCGACACTGGGCTCAGTTGTCCACCCAAGTCCAAGTGCTATGTCCAAGGAAGGCTCTGTTGTCTCAGTTATGATTTCCTCTACACTCTGTGAAAAGGCTCTGTGCCAATCCTCATACCCTTCTCCTGTTCCCCATCTCCAATCCAAATAGGACGCTCTAATCTCACTCCAATTCAAACCTTCATTCCTTACAAACAAGTCTCGGGCTACCAAAAAATATAGGAGGTCAAGGCTCAATTTCATCCTGCTTGGGCACAACCGTGGGCATCAATCATAGTTAGAAACATCTCTGGTTACTTGTGGCCATGTTTGTCTCCTACATGGCAAAATTCAATTTTTTAAGTGAAATTTGATGTAGGCAGTTGTGCACTGATACTTTGGGGTGATGGGACAAGTCTTGGTTACCTATAAAAATCAGCAGGGAAGCCCCATGCAAGCTGTAAGTCCTGCATTCCTGTTTTATCACAAGACACAGCATCCCACCAAAATACAAAACACGTGGGAAAACTACAAAATGAGGACCGCAGCTAGGGAAGAAATCATCTAATCTGCTGGATGGCTTCTTGGTTCTCTGGTGCTCTCTTAGTTACTCCAAACAACCATATAACATGTCAATCTTTCCTGCAAGTTTTAGGATAAGTAAAAGAAAAGATAGTGGAGAAACCTAAGCGTCCTTATCTACCAGAGCAGATGGCAGTCTACTGCCTGTTGCTTAGAACTAACACCTGTCTGCCATACGGGACTGAAAAAAGTCTCAAGTTCCTCTGTGTTTCCTTCACTGAGAAAAGGAACTTGGGAAGACCGTTTGACATAATTAACTACACACCAACATCACAGTTGTGTTTGGATAAACTGGACATCGTGTCCTGACGTTCAGGCAGGGAAAAGCCATCCCAATGTTTTAATATCAGGTTTGGGATTTTTGAAACAAGAACGAACCAGCGTGTTCATCACCGTGGTTACTGTCAGCTTTCCGTTTGGATGCCTGAGTTCACTCGGATGCATTACAGGGTCGTGGGCAGTTACTGCCTGGAGCCTGCGAACCGCACCGCCGTCCTTTTCTCTTAGGAATTGCTCCCCAGGATCTCATCAAGGTTGATGTCTTTCATCCAGTCGTCATTGCCAGGCTCTGTCTTCAATAAAGAGTCGATGAAATCAGCATCACTATTTAGGGCAGGGCCCATGCTGTCAGTCTGTTGACTGAGAAAGTCAAAAGCTAAATCGCTGCTATGGTCAGTGCCTTGAAAAGCCCTGGAACTTTGGTTGGATGAAGGAAAAGTGTTGGGCGTCAGGGATGGTGGCTGGCTGGTGCCTGTCCGTGCCTGATTCAATCCTGTGCCTGATGGATTCATATTAGGCAGACTCTGCGAGCTCAGCTGGTTAGCTCTGAGGTTCAAACCCCTGAGTGGACCCAGAGTTTGCCCATTTAGTGCCTGATTCATTTGGTTCATAGGTCTCATTTGTACTGCTGGCGTTAACTGGCTAGGGGGCGCCACTGCCCTCTGGGAAAATGGCTGGTTCCCCACTCCTGCTTGCAAGGACTGGTTTGGGGTATAGGCTGCAGGTGTACCTCCTGTTGGGAAGCGGACTCCTGTGGATTTGAGGGCTTCCTGTTGTTTCGCTGTTACATCTTGAGAAGCCCAGTTTGTTGCTGTTGTGTTGGATGTGATCATGACGGTGGATGACCTCTGGGCTGGCATGCCTGCTAAACTGTGGGGCAAACTTGGCCTCAGTTGTTGTGAACTGCCAACAGTTCCGGCTGCAAAGGTGGCCACACTGTTACTGTTATTTGCCCCTAAGGGAGATGGCCGTGGCATCAGGGGGTTGTTCTGATTGGTTATCAGTGGAGTAGTGTTTCTCTGTTGGGTCAGCTGATTCATTGCTGGAGTGACGTTGTAGGTGCCGGGCTGGGTACAAGGCAGGTTTCCATACACTCCCATGCTCTGAACTGCTGTGGACAACAATGGCACTCTCATCCCATGGGATGTCGACGACAGGAGGCTGGAGTTTGGCGTCAGAAGGGTGTGTGTTGAGACCGGGTTTGTCAAAGTCTGGTTAGAGTTTATATTTACCGTAGATGCGCCACCTAAGACAGAGACGAGAATTACACTCATTCATGCTATGATGGTGCCCCCTTACTGCAGCCGACAAGAACTTATTGGTTACTAAATACCATATGACATATAGTGCATAGAAAGAACAGATGAGTTCTGGGAGAGCATTTCCCTGGGTCACTTACACACTACAGAAAGAAGACTGAGATTGAATGTTTCTATTTTATAGTTTTTATTTTATTTGCCTTCTGAAGTCATTGAAGTGATATTCAATCTTTCATTCCGACTTACTTTTATTATGTTCCAAGTGAGAAGACCACAACTTTGATTACTAGCTATCATGAAATCCGGACCACTCTTCACCCCAGGGTTCAACTGCGCAAGTGCATGTGGGGGTAAATCCTATTCGTGGTTACTACACTAATACTCCTAACCTGTGACCTGGAAAATCGTGCCTAATTCTTTATGTGCATCCAGAAGGCAAACTAAATCTCATCTCTAAGCATCTGGAATCTGATGTACTTGTGCTCTGGTGATCATTTCCGTCTGAGAAGTTATTACTGCACTGCTACTGAACACCCCACCAGCCACCCTTGCTCACCAGTCTCCTGTCCCATGATGTCCTTATATTTTCTTCAGGTTCAGACCAAGCCTGAAGTTCTTATTTGGAGATTTCCCTAATATCCTAGTCTCATTTCTTTGGATGCCACTTTCGGTTTGATTCTTCCCTGGAGCACTGGGGCAATCCACCAAGCCTCAGAGGGGCTGCCAGGTAAACTGTCAACAATTGATTGAATGGGGGGCAGATCTGGATCCCAGGATGCTGGACAAGGTGGCTCCACACAACAGACAGTGACTAACAGATGCACTGAAATATCCCTGGCTTGCTAAGGTTGAAGTCACCCTGAGAAATCAGCTTGCAAGGCAAAACTGGAGGAAAAAGCTACCAGAGATGGCAAATTGCACAAGGTAGGCATTTCCTCTTGTTTTGTTTGCAGGCCTCATTCCAGGTCTAGTGCTGACAGGGTTGGTGCACAACTGAATTTTGAATGATATTATAAAGGAGACAGAAGGAAGGATGAAACCCAGAGAAATTACACTCGCAAAGACACTGAAACAGAGCCACACACACAGCGATGAACTAGGAGCTGTGTGAAGAGAATGCCCACAGGTGACCGCTTAGGATTCCCTGCTGGTTTGATGTATAACCGGAAAGACAAGGCCAAGCCACTGTAGCTTCCCTCTTCTCCGCTTTTCTCCTCCCCCAGGGCAGGAGTCTCTTTCTCTACTGTGCAATGAGTATAAGAAGTTTCCAAGTTGGAGGTGCAACTCAACGGGAGAAACACATGCCGAACACAAGCAAGACCCTGGACTCAATCTCTGTCTCCACCAAAAGAATTATTTCTGGACTGATGTTAAAATTTAAAGCAATACGAAAGAGTTTGTTTTGTTTTGTTGTTGCTTGTTTTAGTCTCAGAAGGCACATGATGTAAAATGTCCCAGAGGGGACTCTTGCCCACTTGGGGTTGGCAGCGGCATGCAAAGACTTTTCGCAGGAAATGCACACATTTTATTTGGAAGGAGCTATTGGGTGGGTGTCCTTGCCCATGCAGTCTCCCTCTGAGACTCGGTGTTGATGTGTACTGCAGTGTTGAGAAAGCACACACCCTGAGCTTTCCTGCTGCTGGAAAGCCCACAAGAATACATTCTGCTGAATGGTTCTGCAAAGTGAGCATATTATAAAAGATAAAGACAGAATTACAGTTGGCAATTTTTTAATACCACCTTGACTTCTGAAATTAGCTATCCAACAGCAAAATAAAATAAAATTTCATTATCTCAAAAAAAAAAAAAAAAGAATACATTCTGCCTCGGTGAAGATGAGCTGGCAGGAGTCCTTGAAGACTGCTTTACAAGGGGGCGTGGCTCCCGCAGGAGGCTCCTCTCCTTTCCACTTTTCCTCTCTCTGCCTGCAAAATGGACACACAACTTCCTGATGTGGTGGCTACAGGGCAGCCCTTAGGATGGGAACCACAAGCTAAGGAAGCAGAAGAAGCTGGCCTCTGGCGACACTGTGGAGATAGCTGGCAGTTCTGAACTCCCATCCGAGAGATTCTTTTACAGGAGTGGGAAAAGAAACCTTAAACACCTACCTAAAAACTTGTATACTGTTTCAAGTCTCGCAGGTTCTCTAAAGCCTGTTGTTTGCCCACGAGGCCAAGCTCCACGGCAGAGCTACACTGTTTCTGAGCACAACCAAACTGAGAACTCAGTCCTTGCATTTAAACAAAGTCATCTCAAATCTCAGTGGAGAGAGACAAGCTGCTGCATTTTCAGACATGTGAAAGAATTATGGAAACTTATTTAGCGTATCTGCAGCAGGACAGGAGGTGGCAATAGGAGTGCCCACAGCCTCTTGCTGTCTGGAGAATATTCTTGATGAGTTCTTGGAAAGATGGAGACATGGAAAGAAAAAAAAAGTTGAGAAACTGAAGAGACTAACTTAATGTAGCAAGAGAAATCAAAGTTCTCCACAGCAGGGACTGGAGTAGTTGCTGGAAAGAAGGGAGCAGAAAGAGCATGGGCCGGGTTTGGGGAAGGTTCTTTGGGGTTCAGAGAACTTCTGAAGAGAGATTTTTTTTTTTACCTTAAGTACCTGTCCTATTCATGAGAAAGAGAGTAAGTAAAAAGTTCTGATTTGTGACTTGAACAGAAATACAAACCTCCCTTTTCTTTATAAAAATGCAATTTGCTTTTTAATTTTTCTTGTTGACAGGGTGATTTGCCTCTCGTGGAGAATACTTGGAGGGGACAGGTTCCGAGGGAGATTGAGGAAAGATGAGGTTTTATGCAAGTTCCAGGTGGTATCCCGAAAAGGAGCTCTTTCTAGCTAACTTTATTCTGCCTGAGTCATCGTCAACATGAGGAGGAGGAGTGAACACAGGAGTTAGAAAACCTTCAGGATTTTAAATTCTCACAAATAATTGGGGGAGTAGTGAACATGTGGACACAGACATGGAGAGTAGTGGACACGTGAGCACAGACACGGAGAGTAGTGGACACGTGAGTACAGACATGGAGAGTAGTGGACACGTGAGCACGGACATGGAGAAGAGTGGACACGTGAGCACAGACACGGAGAAACGGAGAAGAGTGGACACGTGAGCACGGACATGGAG
>NC_022012.1:8556930-8581175 GCF_000317375.1 Microtus ochrogaster | reverse complement strand
ATAGTGGACACGTGAGCACAGACACGGAGAGTAGTGAACACGTGAGCACAGACACAGAGAGTAGTGAACACGTGAGCACGGACACGGAGAACAGTGGACACATGAGCACAGACACAGAGAGTAGTGAACACGTGAGCACAGACACGGAGCATAGTGGACACATGAGCACAGACACGGAGAGTAGTGGAGCACAGGACATGGACAAGCGAGAACTCATGAATGGAAGAAGTGTGGTCTTTCTGAGGGTAAAGGGATGAAGACAGAATCTCACACTCTAATCTGGCTCCCCTGGAGTTTACTATGTAGCACAGGCTGGACTGGAAGTCCCAGAGCTCCTCCTCCTCCGAGTGCTGGGATTATAGTGCGAGCTACCAGGCCAAGTTCTCCGTGTGGTCTGTGTCTGATGGTTCAGTGAGAGACAGCAAAAGGGTGGAGCAGAAGGAGGGGGAGAAAGCAAGAGAAATGGAATAGGTTTTAAATAGGTCCCCCCCCCCAGCTATGATTTGTATCCATTTCCAAGAACTCTCACCAGAATACTGAGTGGCTGGCTGCAAACTTCCCGAGTTTCTTCTTTGGTCTTTGTAGTCCGGGGGTGGTCTTGTCAGGTGTCGGTTCATCTGATCCTGAGGGGAAAGTTTCTCCTTGAAAACACAAATGAAAACATTGAACTGAGTGAGCGTTTCTTCAGTTACAAAAGTCTGTATGATGTTCAAAAGGGTACAAATACAAGAAGAATTTAGCCTGTGCGTGGTGGTGCATGTCTGAAATCCCAGCCCTTGGGAGGCAGAGGCAGGAAGGATCACAAGCTTGAAGCCAGCGTGGGCTATAGAGTGGGAACTTGCATCTTACAAACGGAACTATTTTGCACTGTGGGTTTGGATTAAGATTTATCTGTTAGTGTCAATTCAGAGACAGATCTTTCCGTTTGAATCACTTTCTCTACGAAAGTGCCATTCATTTCTGCTCCTCCTCCACAGATTTCTGCTTTGTGTCTACTGAGCATGTTCATTTCCTTCATTTTGTAGTTAGACTTCAATTACGGGGTTTAATTATGGGGGCTAAGGGTGGTACTTCCTGTCTTATGTTGTTGCATGTGTGATGAGCTTTGGTGTCATAGACTTTGGAGAAATGTTTGCCAGGTAAAATGGAGCACACCTGGCTTTCAATGATTTCATCTGGCGACCTCTCCTGGGAAGAGGTGTCAAGAGACTTGCTAACCTTCCAGGTACTGGTGTGGGCACCATATGCACGAGACGTATCTCCTACCTGCTCTTAGCAGACCTTTGAAGGGAACACAGCTTGTTTTCATTCAAAAGAGGACACGCAAGTTCATTAGGCTAAGTAGCTTTCCCTCCCAGAGCCCACAGCCATGCAGCAGATACCAGCTCCAGAGTCAGGAACTCAGGGCCCTTCATGCTTCTCAGGATCCTGTTTGAAAATCACCTTCAGATTCTTTCAGTGCTTGAGTTTGGGTGGTAAGAGAGGAAACAGGGATGCTGTTTACTGCTGCCAATGCCTTGACTGACCTTCAGGAACAACCCCACCACCATCCTTACTCACAGTGGCGAGGAGTAATGAGGAGCCACTGCTGTCTCAGGAGTGCTGAGAGAGCCTGGGGGACCTAGGGAAGTGGAGCACTGTCCTAGATTGATGGAAGAGTAGCTAGGATGTGCTAGCTGGGGGGGTCACATTGTGATCTTGTTTGTTTTTAGATAAAATGACCAAGTGGCCTATCTGCTCTTGGTTTATCATGACACCAGAATAACCCTGTCTGAGTTGACCTGTGTTAAGACTTTATGTTACACAAAGAAGAAGATGCCTCTCCTAACAGCTTGGGATAGGGATTCCTGCTTTTTTTCTTTCTTGGTGTGCTTTGGAAACTTTCTGGAATGGCTTCAGTGCAATTCCGTATACATTGTAAAGCAATATCCATTTCTAAAGATAAGAATAATTGGCATAGGTAGAGACAGAAGACTGTAATTATAGGAAAGTCAATACACAGACAACCGTAACAGACAGATGAGGCCATTAGCTGGAGCCGAGCGCGTATCTGCCCCACTCAACCTCATTGCTTGTACTCAGCTCTGAGATTTCCTAGTGGGATGTGTGTTCTCTGAAACAGACAGGAGAGGACCTTAAAATAACAACAAACCAATTTCATTTTTTGTTTCTAAGAAAAAACCCAAACTTTAAAAACTCATAGAATGTTTTTGAACACCAAGTAATTCATATAAAACATAATTTTGATGAGCTAAGCATAAATGAATCAGAAACAGATGGATTACATTTCTTTTAAACATGGGTTTACAAAGTAAGGGAAACTATTTGTGTGTGTGTGTTTGTGTGTGTGTGCAGGGGGAGTTGCCAAAACCCTAATTGTTTAAGAAAGAGCCTGGGGTCTTCCACCAACCCAGTGTGGTAGTGAGCAAGCAACCCTGTTGTAAACACTTGTGTGAACTGACAGTTTTGATTGTTAAGCCAAGAACAGGACTTTGTGAAATCTTTTTTCCAAGAAGCATATTTCATATATAATTAGGTGTTACTACTGTTTGTATCATAGTGCCTGCGTGCGTGTGCGTGTGTGTATGTGCGTGCGTGTATGCATGTGTGCGTGCGTGTGTGTGTGTGTGTGTGTAACAATTTGTTCCTTTACTCCCAGTCACACACTACATTTCAAACCCAGATTTATTTCATCTTAAGCAGTTGGGTTTTTCTCTCTTCCACAGAGCAGTATACGCTCAAAGCTTTAGCATATACATCTCTGAAACCCCGAGTTTCCTAATACTCTGTGTTGCCTGTAGATACAGCAGAGGCTATGTTGGCATGCTACAAGACCAGTGAAGTTTGGACGCCAACACTAAATGGAAGAAGCTACAATGAGGCTCCCAGGTAAACTCACACGGTCGTTGAAATCAGCTCTGTGTAAAATGAAATGAGCTTTCATCGTGGCCCGGCCTTTCTTGTTTCAGTGGTATCTGTCTTGCTTTGGTTTCCTTAGCCATAAAAGTGCAAGATTTGGGAGAGTCCTTTAGTTCTGCAAAACCTCAGCATGGTGCCTGGCACACAGGAGGTGTATAACACGAGTCAGCAATGACGGTCAAGGTAATAACTGCTACTCATCTCGCCTTCTGTGTGTGTCACTTTGGGAGAAGGGTGGAGAGAAACAAAATTTTATGAAAAAAGCACCTCTATTTAGGTGCCCATCTGGCTTTGCCAAGGCCCTCAATGGCTACAAAGCATATGCTAATGGAAAGAGGCACCAAAGGCTGCTTCTTCCTGGCTATGCTAAAGAGCACGGGCAGCCTGGATGGCATCTAGACAAAGAGAAGTGTGAATGCTTTGTAAGAGCCACGGAAAGTGCAGCTCTGTTCCCATTCATCTCCCCACTGCCCTTTGCACCTGTCCCATGAGACTGGCCAGCACCATGGTCAGGCCCCCAAGAATGTGTGTGTCACTTTTAACCAGAGGCTTTTAACAGACGCAGAAAACCCGGAAGCTCCATCTTGTAAAACTAATCAAATTTACAGTGTCAATGGGAATAATAGAAGTCTTGCCAGTAAGTTTGTTTGAAATGGTGCATTCTCTCCTCTTCACTCTTGTTTCTAGGCTATTCAGGTTGTAAAGGAAAAAGACAGGCGGAAGAAACAGTTGGGAGGACAGATCTCAGACACCTGTAGCATAAGTGCTCACTGACACTTGTCATTTCTTTAAAGACACGTGTGGCTGCTACATTGTTACTAGTTTATCTGAAACTAACCAGTAAATACAGTCCAGGACTGCCACTTTGGTCTTTGACCATCCCTCTGCCTAAAATGGTGTACTCCACATTTTCTATCAGAATACTGTAGTCTTACCATGTCAAAGCCAAATTTGAACTCATTTTGGGAGATGAGTTGCCAGATTTCCAAATTGGAGCTCTCCTATTGGCCTCTATCTTTTAGTTGGTTGCAAATCCAAACACAATGTTCCTCCTCCTCCTCCTCCTCCTCCTCCTCCTCCTCTTCTTCTTCTGGGGCAGGATGACCCTCCCACTACCACCCCACTCTTCCTCCTCTTCCTCCCTCCCAACTCTCTCTGCACCTTCTGATCTTTAGTAGATGTAGCCTCTCTCTGTAGAAATTTTTAGAACTTTCTCTACAGCATACCATTTAAGCATTTGCATTACAATAGCTTATTTGTTTGATGCCCACAGTGGATGTTGGGCTCCATCAGGGCAACAAGGGGGAAAGGAACTGTCTTGTTTGTGGCTTATATTTTTATGATCTTTCCATATTTATTGAATATTCATGGATTTTATAACACTTTACCTTTCTGGCTGCTTTTAAAATGTTTTTTTGAGTATAAAATGATTTGATTGGCTTTTCTCATCTTGCAGTAAAACCCAGAACCTAATGCATGCTGGGCTTACACTCTGCAACTGAGCTGCATCTCATGTCCTTGTTCCTTCTCCTTGGGTCTATTAGCTCTGTCCCTTTTGGTTTCACTGGGCTGGGGAGTTTGAAAGGAGAGGGCGTGGCAGTCTTCAGCAGTGGAGTTTGGGTCAGAAGTGGCTGGTGCTGTCTGAGGCTACTGAGGAGTGGGTGGATAAGATACTGAAGCGAGGTCAGAGCTGGCTGGTGTTTAAGGAAACAACCTTGTGCTTCTTAAAAGGTTGGGTCAATATGGTGAAGGTGGACATTTATTTAAAATGTCTTTTTAAAAATGGTTCCCCATTCTGAGATGCTTTGTTTTTTGGGAAGCCAAATCTTGGGGGTGAAACTCCTGCTAGCCTTTAAAAATTCCCTTTAAAGCTCATTCACCTCTAAAAACCAGTTTGGAGTTGGGATGATTAAGGTGCAGCTCACTCTTTCCTGCCCTCCAGGCTGGGAACAACTGAAATTTCATTCACTCCATTCAAAGGCCCTGCTGGCCACAGGCATTCCTGAACTGGGCAGGGCTGGTCATCAAGGGGACGGGTATTCCACAGGCCTAGCAGCTGGCAAATCAGGGTTGGCTTTTTGTTTTTGTTTGTTTGTTTGTTTTCTCCCCTGCTTTTTAAATTCACGGGATTTAGTTTCTCTTGCAACCACTACACCCTCAGTACTCTCGCCTACGTAGATAAGAGAACACAGGGAGACACAGAAGGGCAAAGGGACCTGTCACATCTCCAAGGTCAAGAAGTCACACAGAGAAGCTAGGAGGTAGCTTTACCGAATCAGCCAGCATCTGCTGCTGGAGGAGGAGCTGTTGCTTGGGCTCCATGGCTGGCCTGTGCAGGGTCTGTTTCTTCCCCATCATTTGCTGATTCAGCAGAGACTGCTGGGAGTTCATGAAACCACTTGCCGTGTTTGGATTTGAGCAGGAGTTGGGACTTGGACTGGGGCCTGTGTTCTGGCCTACCACAGTATGTTGATCCTGCAGAAGAGAAAGGAGAAGGGGGAGCTACCGTGAGTTAAATAAGACACAAGGAGCACAGGATGTGAAGCTTAGATGACAAACATTTTCACCCTGCTGGAGAACAAGTTTGGTTAATGGGCTGGACATCTGGAGAATGGCTTTTGAAACACAGACAAAATCGTTTCCTAACGCAGAAAACAGAGCGGGTAGGTGAAGGGTGGGCACTGGATAAACTCCCATCTGACTCTTAGGGCAGAGTCTCCTCATTCCAGGAGGTGTTCATGGAACTTCAAAGAAAACCACTATGGGAACAGACAGTGATGCCTTCAACAGCTCAGAAGTAAAAGCCATTTCTAAAGCCCGTGTGCATTTGTTGTTTCTGGTCCTATAGTAAAAATGGTTTCCAATGTGTTTAAAAGATGAATAGCCATTCTGCACATGAGGCATGTGTCTTTTTACTCGGGAATTTAGTGGCAGTTTATGCTAAGGGGACGCCCTATTCACTGGCAATGGCAAGGAAAGTCACGGCACGTACCAGGCAACATTGGATACCAGGGAATCACCACGCTGATCTGAGGACTCTGCTAGTTTTCCACCATTGGTAGATTAGCACCCTGCAGGAAATGGAGCTCAACCCTGTGAAATATCATCTTTTCCCAGTGAAATGTATACCGAGTGTTGGAGGAAGCCGCTAGTTAGTTCCCGACTGCTCAGCCCCAAAATAATCACAGAGATGATGTGGGAGTCCCCTGTGTGCTGTGATTACCATTAATGAATAAAGAAACTGCCATGGCCTGTTGATAAGGCAGAACTTAGGTAGGCAGGGAAAGCTAGGCTGAATGCTGGGAGAAAGGAGGGTGGAGTCAGAGAGACGCCATGGAGCCATCGCCAGAGTCAGACATGCTGTAACTTTGTGTAATCACAGCACACAGAGGGGACTCCCACATCAACAGAGCTCTGTGCTAGTAGGGTTCCAAGGAAACTAGAAATCATAGTCCCCGTGGAGGTCCATATCTAACCAAGGGTTGGAAGATGCTCATATGTACAAAGGTCAGGAATTACAAAGTCAACCTAAGCATAATGCCATATTCTTGTAATCCCAGCTCTCAGAAGGTAGTGGTAGGGGACCATGGGCTCAGTCATCCTCTGATATACCGAGTGTGAGGCCAGTCTGGCATTCAGGAGACTGAGCCTCAAAGAATAAAATCCAAACCACAACAAAGAAAACATTATAAAATAAAAATTTAGGTTATGTAAAAGAAGCACAACATCAAAAATCCTTATCCATAGATGACAGGGTTCTGGGAGGTGGGTCGCTTTGCATATATGCCAGCTCATGTTTACGGTGCCTTAGAGGCCAGTCCAACCCTTCCTCCCCAGCTGGACAGCATGTGCTTACAGCAGACCAGAACAGGAACTGTCACGAAGTCTGAGTCCTAGAGTGAATTAGCTTCTCCTTTATTTCATTTTTAAAAATGTTAGCCGCTAAGCATTAAAGGAGTAGAAAAGCTGCCGGTCTGAAATACAGTGCAATAGGAAATGTGGTCCTAACAGCTGCCTCAACAGCAAAGGGTCTAGAATAATAAGGACAACCACATGCTCAAACTTAACGCATAGGACAGTCGCAGCATTCAGGGTTTTCCGACATTTATCCAATCCTCCCAAAAAACGAGCAAGAACTTGTGTTTTCATCTCAATTTTTTAAAAATGTTTATTTATTTATTATGTATACAATATTCTGTCTGTGTGTGTCTGCAGGCCAGAAGAGGGCACTAGACCTCATTACAGATGGTTGTGAGCCACCATGTGGTTGCTGGGAATTGAACTCAGGACCTTTGGAAGAGCAGGCAATGCTCTTAACCGCCAAGCCATCTCTCCAGCCCCCATCATCTCAATTTTGAAAATGAGATATCTGAGCTGAGGGAGACTGGAGTTGTAAGGGCGAGAGTGGAGGAAGGTTTGAAGCCAGGTCGGCTGGACTAAGAATGCTGCCTCTCAACTGCAGGCAGTAGACACCGAAGAGAGAACTTTGTGTGAGCCATTCACCAAACGGTCATCTTGTGTATGATGTGGGCCCTCTTCCCATATGGCCCATGGCAGTCCCTTTCTCCCGTGGTGTGTCTTTCAAGCCACTAAGAATGTCCCTGGCTTAGGGACACAGAGGGAGATCTGGGAGTCCAATGTCTTGGGAGGAAAGCAGAGGAGGAAATACGCAGGGGTGGGAGGTGGGGGGTGCGGGTGGGGGCTGAACCTTCGGGGCTCTTCAGAGAGGGAAGCAGAGCCTGTGACGGGAAGAAAGAAACAGCTGAAGAGTGTCAGAGCTGTGGGGACTGACGGTGGAAGGAGCCGAGCTGAGAGAGACTGCCCGGGAAGCAGCCGTTAGACCTCCGCACTATTTCAACCCAAACAATCTTTTCTAAGACATAAACTGAATTTTTATGCAAGGTTTTGAGAGAAAATATTTCATGTTTAAAGGAAATGATTGACAAACAGGCAGAAAAATCTAAAAGACTTTTTGATCTCTTTGAACAGCTTTACCGGGGACTAGAAAGGAACTCTAGGGAATGGCCATGCCAGTCCAGGCCCTGGTTCTGGCATTTATTAGGTACAAGTTCTGGCAGAAGTGAATTAGCTTTCCTCATCTGTAGAATGGGAAAGGGGACAATGATGATGGTACTGAGGCGGTGACATCCCAGAGTCCCTGTGAGAACAAGAGGGTACAGTCAAAACACTGGCTCCCAGGAAGGCCAACCACGATGGCCACTCTCTTGGCTCCTAATGAGATTTCAAGAGTGCATTTTGGGGGGCTGGAGAGATGGCTTAGTGGTTAAGAGCATTGCCTGCTCTATCAAAGGTTCTGAGTTCAATTCCCAGCAACCACATGGTGGCTCACAACCATCTGTAATAAGGTCTGGTGCCCTCTTCTGGCCGGCAGCAGACATGCAGACAGAATACTGTATACATAATTAATAGATAATTTTTTTTTTTAAAAAAAAGAGTGCATTTTGATTTTCATCTTTCACTTTTCAAGCAAACAAGTCAGGCCTCACAGGCTACTGAAAGGTGTTCTGTGTCAGCCTTACCAGAGATGCAGAGTTCAGTCTTAACCAGAGGGGACACCTATGCATGCACCCTCTGCTTACACATGAGCTTACAGTGTACACTGGGAGGTGGTAGATGCCCCAGTGCATGGTCCCTCACCCATGAACAATGGGCAGTTCTAATTGGACTCAGAGTCTTATTAATAGCACAAAAAAGGAAAACATGAAGTTTGGGGCAAGGGACACTAAGGGAAGCTGGAAGGAAGTGGTTGATAGATAGGAACAAACTACCCTGCATTAATGTATGCAACTTTCAAAGAATGAATAAAATATGATTAAGAAAAAGCAAAAGAAAAGAGATGGACAGCGTGTTTGGTGCTGGCAGAACTGGTGAGCTTCAAAATAATTTCCAGAGAGATCTGGAACAGCACCCATCCCCGAGATTTATAAAGGATGTGCACGCCAAGGAAATGCAGCTCTTTTTCTCGCTAATCGAACAGATGGACTGTTCTAAATTTAGTTTCATTCCTAGACAATACCAAAAATATTCTGGGACCCTTTTCCCTAGAGTCTCAAGTGTTGTCCAAATCTGAAGCTAGTGCTGGGGTAGAGAGACATGCCCTGGTGTGGTGGGAAGAGGGAGAGACACGTTCTTCTGGAATGTTGTAGACTGTTCACCTTTGAACCTCACCACGACACTCTTGCATGTTCTTTCAGTTTGTGATTGACGTCACATTTAGCTGCTGTCACATTTTCTGCCCTTATGTTAGCTGTGAAACACAAGACACCTCCTTCACAGACATGCCTTCATTGCCAAGATGTTGTGCAAACTTCAGTACATAAAATATTTTGAAAGAAAAATATGCTCCAGTGCATTGGCTTCGGTTTCCACATCCAGGCTTGCTGCTTCTCCTACATTCGGCAGCGGAGAACTCAGCATCGTACAAGTCACCTGGTTCTCCCTCCACCGGTGCAACTTTCCCTCTGGAGGGCAAATGAAAGTCATGGTGAAGTTGGCACACGCCCAGCATCCATGACACTGTGTGGACATGTGTGTGCTTGTGTGGTTCATGCCTTTCCATTGATGTAGTGTTTTCTATCACAGAAAGACCAAGATTCTAGAGAAACTGGAATCAAAGAGTGATCTGGTGACAAGAAACAAACACACAGCTGATTAACATAATTAACTCAAGCTATCTTTCATTTATGTTTTTTTCTGTTTTCAGCTCTAGTGCTTGATGCTAACCTACCCTGTCTTTATTTCTACTTAATATATAGTCATAGGTTTTCATACCCATGGTGCATATGTATATTAAGATGATAGATGTGTACTCCCACATCCAGTTTTAGAATACATACGTATAAATATATTTCTACTTTAATTTTTTGAGATTATAATTTAATTTTTTTTATTTTTTTATTTTTATTTTTTTTGGTTTTTCGAGAGAGGGTTTCTCTGTGGTTTTGGAGCCTGTCCTGGAACTAGCTCTTGTAGACCAGGCTGGTCTCGAACTCACAGAGATCCGCCTGCCTCTGCCTCCCGAGTGCTGGGATTAAAGGCGTGCGCCACCACCGCCCGGCATCCGATTATAATTTAATTATAATATTTCCCCCTCCCCTTACCTCCCTCCAAATCCTCTCTTATGCCCTTCCCCCCTCAACTTCAAATTCCATGACCTCTTTTTTTCAGCAATTGTTATTGAATTACAATCTTATATGTATTTGTAGATACATACATGCTCCTAAATATAACCTGTTGTGTCTATATAATTTCGCTTGTGTGCATATTTTCGGGGATGACAGTTTGGTACTGGTACTACTTGGTGAGCTCTTCCCTGGGGAGAACCACCTCTCCCACCCCAGCTTTCCTTAGCTGCTATAGTTCTTTGTGTAGGGCTGAGGCCTCAATTTAGAATAATTAACAAAACAGTTTGTATGAAGAAATCTTAGGATTGAGAATTAGAGGTGAACCTTGGCAAATGGATCTACTTTACCAAAGAATCTCAGTATATTGTGGCCGACACTTGAGTAACCTTCCTAAAAGATGCTACAAAATAAAACTGGTGTGGTTATTGTTTCAATGTGAAACAAGGAATCTGTCTGTCTGGGAGGACTGAGTTCAGCCAAAGGCAGGAGGTGGTTGTATTAGACATGTCAGAAGACAGCAAATCAAAGAATCCACCAGTTCCTTGACAGGCGGTTGAGATGGGAGGGTTTACTGGATTTAGTCACTGTTAAAACAGTTTTGTGAGCTGTACAGACACACAACAACTTTACAGAGGACCTAAAACTTAAAATAAGCATTGTTCTCCTTTATTTAAAAATAACTGAAGAATATTGTTAGTCTATGCATCCGAATAAAATGGCTCTCTGTGTCTCTAATTTACAAGGAGGATATTTAATGCTTTTCCCTCACAAACCAAGTCCTCCAAGTTACTAGAGACCCCTGGGAGGATTTTGGCTGGGATGACACCCTTTC
This sequence comes from Microtus ochrogaster, assembly GCF_000317375.1. Classification (NCBI taxonomy): domain Eukaryota; kingdom Metazoa; phylum Chordata; class Mammalia; order Rodentia; family Cricetidae; genus Microtus; species Microtus ochrogaster. Next base: position 8,570,279 of record NC_022012.1, on the reverse strand, counting down.
TTTTTCTTGGCTTCCAGAGCTAGGCATCTGCAATTTGCAAAGCAAATTCAAGATAAAGTACCCAGCTGGGCCGGCTGGTACAGTAGAGCTCACAGACTGCTTTGCCATTCAATCCATCTTTCCTCTCTCCTCCCTTTTTGCTTTCCCTGGCTCAGTGACCGCACTGCTCAACTATTCCCCTGGGCTATTTGTCTTCAGCTCTGCTCGCTGATAAAGCCATTTCTTTATCACTCTGCCTGAGAAACTAGCTGCCCGAGCTGTTTCTTTTGGGTTCACGCTCGCTGCAAGCCTGCTCCTTCAAGTCGTTTATTTGGGCTTATAGGTGGTGAGGTGGCTGTGGGCAGCTGAAGTGATTAAAGGGCCCCTGTTTGACACAGTACAAAGGTGGCAGACAGGTTTCTCAGAAACTGCCTGGGATGGAGTTTGGAAACCGAAGAACCAAAGGGACAACTCACTCCCTTCTCAGGTTGGGGACTTCAGGGCTTAGTTTCAAGGGTCAGCAAATGACACAGAGGGCACACCACATCCCACTGGCCACCTGGCTTTTTGGTGTACAAACAGTATGCAAGTGAAAGTGTCGGTCCCTGTTCTGATGACATTGTATTTCAAAGAGAAGAGCAAACAGTTTGTAGCTGCCTTCACATTATAATGAGAGCTCAAGAGTTGTGGCTGAAACCTCGTGACTTAGAAAGACCCAAACATTTACTATTTGGCCTTAACAGAAAATGTTTTTTGCCGTTTATCTCTGCCAGCCAAGTGATGCTAGAAGCTGAGTCTTTTAAGTTACGCCACCACAGTGTGTTAGCGCCATCACTACCCTCCTCCAGCACCCATGGCACATGTTGGCAATGGAAGATACTTAGAAACTTTGCCCAACTCCACATTTTAGGTGAAGACTTTGTCTCAAAACCTTAAGGAATTTAATCAGACAAGGTCACACATCTAACCAAAAGTTGAAGAATACCTAAATCCTGGGAAATGTATTACATAAAATACCCACTGACTGAAGAGATGGCTGGTTCAGTGGTTGAGGGCACTTGCTGCTCTTGCAAAGGACCTGAATTCAGTTCCTAGCATACACCGGGCTATTCACAACCACCTGTAAGTCCAGCTCCAGGGGACCCAACACCCTCTTCTGGTTTCCAAGGGCACACATATGCACATGGCACATGTACACACTGGGGCACATGGGCACACATGGGCACACACATGGTACACATAAACTCATGCAGGCACACACACACAGGTCATTTTTTTTTTAAAATCTAAAATAAGAAAAGATTCATTTGCTTAAGAGATTTGCAGCTTGCCTGATGGAAATGAGAGGTTTGTGTGTGTGTGTGGGGGGGGGGTGTTGGAGGAGTTTGACAAGGAAGGGGAATGTATTGAACTTAGCATTTTCCTTTGTCCTCTGAGGTAGTTCAGGAGGAGGATGCTTTTCCTCCTTAGCTCTCCAACACGCCCTATCCCCTCCACTCAGCAGGAAAAGTCTGAGCCTGTACTTGTGGTCTCCTTGGTTTCGCCGATGGAAACGAGCTTCCTTCAGATATTAGCTAATTTTCAAGTCACCAGGACACTGAGCTTATTTTTAGCTTTGGGGTGGACACCTATTATGGATTGGCTGTGAGAACAGCTCCATGAGGAGGCTGCTTTGGGCTGGACTGTGGCCAGGAGCAGAACATCAGCGGGTCAGGGCGGAGTGGGAAAAATGTGCTCACTCGGGGGAAGGAATGAGACAATTTGCTTAAATGAGAAATTCTTCAGCCTCAGAAAGGCTCTTTGTGGTGGGCCCGAGATGTCTGCTCTCCAGCTTGGCCTTCAGCTCTCTGTCTCTAGAGCAGTGTTTTGTTGTGATGCCGTGAAGATTTTGCAGAGCTACCATTTCTGCCCTCCTCTCGTCTCCACAACAGCAACCAACAGCTTCATCTACTGTTTCAGGAAGTGTGCAAATCCTCTAAAGGCACAATATTTGTTTTTGAGCATAACGATGTATCTTACGGACACCTCCAGCCACTGACTAGGTATTTAAACACAGAGCCAGCCTATGGGGGATATTTCCCAATCAAAGCGTAATGGTCCCATCTGTCTGGAACATTCCTTCTCTGTTTCTCCCTCCCAACTGATGCTAACTTTTCCTAGGCTCAACTCAAATGTTTATCAGGAGGTCCCTTCTGGCTCCCCAAGGCTGAGGCAGGCGAGGTTCTTCTGTGTCTGAGACAGACGGCACTAGTCTGGGCCACAGTGTTTGGCTCCCAGTAGCACAGTGGCTCCTTGGTCTATGCCTGTTCGTCTTCTAGCAGTGTGCTCAGATGGCTGCGGTGTTCATCAGGATTGTCCCTAGTCCTGGGCACAGTGGGCCCCTAGAAAAGGGTCTTGATTTTAAAAATGTACACCAATGAACAAGGAAGCAGTTCAGATGGGCTTCCTGTCATAAGACACAGACATAATTTGTCAGAGTGCCGATTCTCCTCAGTGATCCCCAGGGAACTAGCAGAAGGGAAAGGCAAGGGTGGAGACAAGTTCTTTTATTTTTATTTTTTTTTTTTATTATTATTATTATTATTATTATTATTATTATTATTATTATTATTATTATTATTATTTGTTTTTCGAGACAGGGTTTCTCTGTAGCTTTGGTGCCTGTCCCGGAACTAGCTCTTATAGACCAGGCTGGCCTCGAACTCCCAGAGATCCGCCTGCCTCTTCCTCCAGTGCACCACCACCGCCCGGCTTATTTTTATTTTTTAAATAATTTTGTTTAGGGGCTGGAGAGATGGCTCAGTGGTTAAGAGCATTGCCTGCTCTTCCAAAGGTCCTGAGTTCAATTCCCAGCAACCACATGGTGACTCACAACACAGAATATTGTATATATAACAAATAAATATTAAAAAAATAATTTTGTTTATTTATTTATTTTATATCCCAGCTTCAGGTTTCCCTCCTTTCCCTCCTCCCAGTCTCTCCCTCGGGGGGGCCCCCCTCCCCTGCCCTGGTTCCCAACTTACTCCCACTGTTTCTCTTTAGGAAAGGCCAGGTCTCCTATGAGTATCAGTAAAAAATGGCACATCAAGCTGCAGTAAGTCTAAGCAACATGTTAAGGCTGGGCAAGGAGACCCAGAATGAGGAGTTAGGACCAAGTTCTTAATCCCAGTGTTTACAAAGGGGTGTGCTCTCACAGAGAGGCCCTGTGAAAGGCCTGGAGGGTAGGAGATAAGGGAGCTTGCATTTCCTACAGCAGGGGAGCAGTGAGCACAGCCATAGCATGCCATCTGAAATAACTACTCCCATTAAGGTGTCAGTGTTTGCAAACTAGAAGCCCAGGTCATGCATCAAAGGCTTGACAGCTCATTTAGCCCCTTCCATAATGACATTTTAACTATTATTCCAATTTTATCTCCAAGGAGGAGATTTAAAAAACTTGTTCTAAAAGGTGAATGAGCTTGGTAATGTACAGAATGTTTAGAAAATATCCCCACGTTCTAAGAGCCATTTGAAAAGTGGAGAGCAGACATAACCGGATGAAATCCCAACTCCACTTTCAACAAGCTGGATGGGGGTAGCAATATCACCAGGACAATTTAAAGACCAAAGAGCACACAGTGAATAAAGTTCTTGTATGAATTCAACCTCAGATAGGCATTAATATCTCTGCTTAAATTAACCTGACAGTCACTGAACATCATTTAACTACATGACAACCAACTAAAGTATGTAAATACCAGCTAGACACCAACAAGCAATAAACACTCAGTCTCGTTCACTTAATAGAGCTAAACATTATCAGTACAGCTCCTACCAAATGAAACAAGACTGGGAAGTTGTATACGTGGGCAATTTTGTCACTGGTAGACTGTATCTCACAAATGGCCCTGATGTTATACCCTTAAATAATGATGGCTCAAATGATTGCTGTGGGTCTCCAAGATCATACCAGTTACAGTCTTTGCCTCATAAGGAATGTAATGTTTTGGGGGGTTGTTTTCGTTTTATTTTATGTGTGTGGGTGTTTTGCCCCATTTGGTCATTGGATTTTCCGGTACTGTGGTACAGTTCACTGTGAGTAAGGGAATTGAACCCAGGTCTTTGGAAGGACAGCTGTTGTTTTTAACAGCTGTGCCATCTCTTCAACCTCTTTTTGTCTTTCTTTTTCTATTTTTTTTTTAAACTGGGTTCTCATGAAGCCCAGGTTGTTCTTATATTCACTATGTAGCTCAACCTGACCTTGAACTCCTGGTCCTTCTGTCTCCTCTACCTCCTGAATTCTGAACAACAGACGTGTGCCACCACTCCCAGCCAGCACAGACAGTGCTTTCTGTGGCTGAGTAAACCTCCAAAACTCACACTGAAACTTTATCCTTATGGTGGTATTAGGAGGAAGGCCGTCTAAGATGATAGAACTGTGGGGGTCCCACCCTCGGGAAAAGGCTAGAGCCCCTTCTAACAGGAACTGTCTCTGTCCATCCTGCCCTCTTCTGTCTGCCTGAGGGAACGAACCATCAATGAGAGGCCTCCCTCAGCAGACACCCATGTCAGTTCCTTGACTTTAGACTCCTCAGGCTCCAGAATCAAGAGCGATGTACGTCATAGCTTTTGTAACGTCATAGCTTTTGTAAGTGATGGGTTTGCAGCATTTGAACAGTGCCTCAGAAACGCGCCAGGCACAGAGGGAAAGCTAACATTTATTTTTAACTATTATCAGCTCACACTTTATATATTTTTATACATAAGTATTTTCTTTGAGGAGTCTGTTCCTACAACCTATGAACTTTATTAATTTTAGTCTTTCATTATGACCTTGTGCTTTGCTTTTCAACTTAAGATGTGGAGTTTAGATTATACTCTTTAAATTTTAATATGGCAGAATAGTTAAAATTTTAATTATACTCGATAAAGGGAACAGTAAATACCACTGTGAGAAAATGATTCAATGTCTATTTCTCAGCTGAGTGGTAAATATGATTTAACAACTTGGCATGCAAAGCTGTTGACTCTCTTGGTGGGCACTGGTGGTGCGCACACACCTTTAATTCCATCACTTAAGAGGCAGAGGGCAGAGGCAGGCAGATCTCAGTGAGTTCAAGGTCAACCTGGTTTACAGAGTGAATTCCAGTACAGTGGGGTCTACATAGAGAAACTCTGTCTCAAAAAAAAAAAGAAAAAAGAAAAGAAAAAAGAAAAAGAAAAAAGTAAAATAAAAGAAGAAAATCAAAGAAAAAAGAAAAGAAAACAAAACAAAACCAAAAGAAACAAAACAAACCTCCAAACAAACAAAAAATGAAAACAAAGAAACAAAACAAACAAAGTTAAAACAAAACAAAAGCTCTTGCTTCTAATCAAATAATGGGTTGATTAAGATGGGGTAAAAAAAGTGTTTCTTTGCTTTCATAAATGAATGGAGGCTTGCAATGAAAATGCTAGAAAAATGTATAGACAGAATGCCGGATATATTCACACACATGAATGCCAGAAAGCACAATGTAGAATTGTGTGGCTCTGGTACTAACTTCTTAAGTGATTTTTAAAAATATCTATCATGTCTATCTTTTCTTTGGTTCTGTATAAAAACAAACAAACAAACAAACAAACAAAACAAAACAACAGTTTCCTAGGGATAACTCTTAAGCTTTGATTCTCCATTCTGTATTAAAATGTACAAAACAAATCTCAAACAATCTACACATTGTAACGTCTCTCCTCTTAAGAGAAATGGAGGATCTATTCATTGTCATTGTTCTGTTTACTACCAAAGAACCCCAGAGGCACAAGCATTGCACACTGACTGGTCTATGTCTTCATGTTCTACAGTGTCTTTGATAATCTTTGAGGGCTTTGTTGCAATGGCCACACAGGACATTAGGAAGGAGCCATGTGTTCTCTGTTACAAGTAGCACTAAAGTTTTCTCTGGATTAGGAGACAAGCCACTAAGCGCTTCAAATAAGTCAGTTCTTAAGACTCTAAGGGACCCACTTCAAAAGAGTGGAGATTTCTCTTGAATCGGTTTCCAGAAAATCAGGTTATTTACTAAATCTTACGTATGCAAATGATACAAATACATTTATATCAGCAGGGTACTAGAGTAGCATTTTAGACAAACGATAACCTTGAATAAAAAGTCTACTCAAACAATGAGGAAGGTCAAGGGTGTTTTGGTCTTATATTTTCTAGCTATTTTTGATCAAATCAGTTGCATAGCTGTCTACTTTGCTGTTACTTTGTAGCTACAACTCTAGAAAAGAAGAACAGTGAGAATTTTAAAATACATTTAATGTTGAGTAATAGGATTAGGGATCTCTCTCTCTCTCTCTCTCTCTCTCTCTCTCTCTCTCTCTCTCTCTCTCTCTCTCTCTCTTTGAGAGAATATTCCACACAATATTTCCCACAAATTGGAAATTGTCAAATAAGTAACAGGTATGTATTTGACTAAAAATCAGATCAGCTTCACTTAGAGCACAATTCACACTTACCCAAATATTAAGAAAGTAACACAAATACTGAAAGCTCTCAGTAAAATTGCAAACACCAAAGGTGGCTATCACATCCAGTGTGCTGGTTGTTGCTCAAGAAAAGATCCTAGAGACATCACTCTGCTCACCAAGAAAGCCACGAATGTAAATTCCACAGTATAGATGGACATGAACTTGTAACCCCCATTTCTCAGCAATTTGGGGTTGGTTGGTTGCACCCGGTTCTGTTACTTGTAACTGGAAGCAGATTCTCGATTGGAACTGTAACTGTCCAGCCGTTTTTCAATGGGGTAAACATTTGTGGCTTATGTGCCTAACTGCTGATCTGGAGAGAATGCGGGAAGACTGGTACTCTGTGCGATCCCCAGTGTTTACACGGCCTTGTGCTTTCCAGCTCCACGCGGCACTTCTGAGGAGAACATACATCTGGGTTGGCTGCAACTCCTCGCTGGCTGACTCGATTCAAATAGCAGCTCATTTAGTGTACATCTAACCTTTAAATCAAAACTATCCCTAAATTTGAGCCAACGGGATCCTTTTAGAGTTTAAAACTATTGCTATTCAACTATCCCGAAAGGGAAACAAAACAGAAAACTAAAAACAACTAGTTACTTCCCCATAAGATTAGCAGAGCTTGGGCCAAGCACGCAAAACGCCACAGCATTGGACATCACGGAGCTTAACAGCAACTATTTCCTATACATACATATTACCAAAAGAAAGTCGGTTTGAAAAGAATGTTTAAATTAACTACATCAGCTACTGTGGTTGTTTTGGCATTAGCAAGACACAGCTGGATTATCTCACCCAGGGGCCCGATTTGCTTAATGGATTTTAGCTGAGGTTCACGGTGTTCATCTAATTTTCCCACGGCACTCACTGCTGTGTTCCTCTGGTAGAAGCGGTTTTGTCTACACCACTGGGTGTCAGCATCATTTTTAAAAGTTGCCAATTTCAAGGTGTCAGGCTAGCTTTAGCACTCTGTGTTTAAAAGGCCGCCCATGAATATTTTGAGAGTTAATTAAACCTATGTGGGTTTTTTGAGCTGTTTTGATACAAAGTTAGAGGCTGCATTAATGTGGCTTCTTAGCCTTACCGTGTAGGGAAAGTAGTTCAGTTGGTTTCAGGTAAATAAATACCACTGACTGTGACAAGGGCAGGCCTGTGGAGACTGCCGTCCTCTGCAGAGAGCGGCCAGCATCGTCCTCCCCGCACCCAGCTCAGGTTGAACATTCCCAGACGGAGTCCTTGCTCTCTGCCTTCACCATCTTTCTGGAAGCTGGACCCATCATTTTCTCCTCCGCCATCAAGATGCAGTTAATCTCAACACTTTAACATGATCTTAGATTTTTAACCTGTCTTGCTCATAAGAGAGAGAAACTCTCTTTGCCTGGGGAAAGCACTCCTCTTCTGGATAAGTTTGGCAATTCCATCAATTTTACTGTTTATATTCAGAAAAATCAGGAAGAGGCTGTTGGCGTGTGGGGAATACCTTCAGCAGTCAAATTTACGATGAACAGAAACGGCTACTCCATTACAAGCCTACAAGTGTTCAGAGGCTAGAGGGGACTGAGGACTTTGATAGATACAGTTCCTTCGTAGGGAAGTCAGAAGTGTGGACTCATTTAGCAGCAGGCATTTGTCACAGCAAAGGAAGGATGTAGTGTTTCTATTTAAATGCAAATAATAGCCCACAGTGTTCCATATGAAGTGATTTATTTTGATGTATTTTCCAACTCTCCTAAAGATTTTAGGTAAGCTGCTTCAAAACGGTGTACAAGGACATGTGCTCAAGGACCAGTGTTACACAGTGGTCAAGCTCCTTCATGTAAATATTGATGGTCAAGGACAGGAAATCAGTCAAGCCCACCAAGGCTTATGAAGCGCTTGTTATGGGAAGCCATTCCCTGAACAAGAGCAGGGACATAGGTTAGCATCAGGACTCATCTATCCTCTGATCAATCCTCTGCCAACTATAAGGTCTTAACCAATTACAGTACCCATTATCATTGCAAAGTTTTCTTCATTGTACTGACCCACTATAACATCAACACTTAATTATAGCCAGAGAAAACCTATCTCGCCTTTCTTTATTTATGGATATGTATTTAAATATAGTCTCAAGATAATAAAAACTGCGTTGCTTACAGATCATGAATATTTTCTGAGGAAAATGGGTTTTATTTAGATATTTAAATGAAAAATGAATCTTTCCTGTTTGGGAGGATTTAGAGTCAATCTGCTGGGAGCTACTGGGACTGATTGGTTTGTTCTCTACAAGTCTCTGGGCCACCATGATACAATCTAGCTTGATGTTAAAGGAAGAACTTGTGGGCTCCCTGCAGACCAGGTAGAGATGGGAGCACCCCAGAGGCTGCATTTTGATGGTTTTTGAGGTCGAAACAGCTCTTACTAAGGTTCTCTGATTGCTCTGTAGATAGGTTAAAGGGAACGGAAAAGTGGCATTTTGACACTAACAATTATAATCAAGTTATAAAACACTGTATAAGTTGTATTTTGCAGATGTAAAAACAACTGTAACTAGATCTATTTGTTGAGGTAGAGAGGGAGAGAGGAAGGTGGGAGATTGTTCTGTTGGATTCCATCATGCTTCTAGGCACTCCGTATCAATACTTCCACATGACCATATATTCTGGAGCAACGATGCAATAATGCTTGACATAATTCTGTAGTTTTATAAGTTTACTTCAACCCAGAAAAAAGATGCTTTAAATTTAAAAATATTGCATTTTTCTTCCTTCAAATGCTTCTTGGTAGTAAAAGGAAGATTTAAAAATGCCAATATAAAATGCTATAAGCCAACTAATCAACAATAGAGTAGATATAATTATTTTTCCTTAACTTTTAAGAAAAGGTTAGTCAGGCAGTGGTGGTGCACAGTCGGGAGGCAGAGGCAGGTGGATCTCTGTGAGTCTAAAGCCAGCCTGGTCTACAGAGCTAGCTCCAGGACAGCCAGGGCTACAAAGAGAAACCCTGTTTTGGAAAATAAACAGAGAGAGAAAGAGAGAGAGAGAGAGAGAAAGGGAAGAAGGGAGGAAAGGAGGGAGGGAGGAAGAGAGAGATTTATTATCAAGACAGACCCCCAGCCTCTTATGCAACCCGGTGAGGAAGAATTTGGCTTGAAAATCACAATCGATGTCTTATTGATACATGATAGGAGGAACAGGGACAACAATTTACACTTTGATTTCTAACTGTGAACTTGCTGAATCTGAAAAAGTTGTGTACAGCCTGGCAATGGTGGCGCACACCTTTAATCCCAGCACTCAGGAGACAGAGACAGGTGGATTGCTGTGAGTTCGAAGCCAGCCTGGTCTACCAAGTGAGTTTCAGGACAGGCTCCAAAGCTATAGAGAAACCCAGTCTCAAAAACCCAAAAATAAAATAAAGACATTTATTTGGGAAAAAAAGGTGTGTGCATATGTGTTGTTTGTTCATATATATTTTAGAAATATTTTTATCTGTTCTTTTATAAATTACCTTTACCTATTTCACTTATTGTCAGAGTTCTAAAATTTGTTAAAAATTTCATGTCAAGGGACCAGAGAGATGGCTCTGCTGTTAGGAGTGCTGACTGCTTTTCCAGAGGGCCTGGGTTCAATTCCCAAGACCCACATGGCAGCTCTGTCTATAATTCCAAGATCTGACACCCTCACACAGACATACATGCAGGCAAAACACCAATGCAAATAAAATAAAAATAAATAAATTATTTTAAAAAAATTTGTGTCAAAATTGAGCCAAGCCTAAGGTTTGGGCTCTGACATGATGCTCGGGGGCAGATCTTCCCAGGCCTCTCCTGCACCCCTAGCTGGCACGGTAGGAACACTTTCAAGTTACTCCACCCTGCAAAAGAGCACTGCAGCTTCCAGCTACAGAGGAGCAGGGGAGGAAGGCAATCTCATAACAACAGACACCCACATTCCCTCATTACAAGCCCCGTCCAACAATCAAGTCTTTAACCAGAACAAAGGTTGACAGTGATTAATCACTAAGTGGTTCCTTGTTCCTGGCTGCACGTGTTCCTTCAGCAGAGACAGTCTGGCAGATTTCCTGTCTGTGAGCGCTGCTGTGCCATGCCTGAAGGGACGCTGCCTCGCTCGGGCAGCCCTCTCTCAATTCCCATTTTGAATGCTCCAGGAATCTACAGTCGCTCTGTGCACAGTATCTCTGCTCAGATTCGGAGTCTGGCAGACTCTGAATGGATACAGGGAACCCCACAATGAGCCGTTTATTATTTCACATCTGCTTCCTAGATTATGCTCAAGCATAACTGAAGAAATGGACTAAACAGTGTTTCTCCAACCTTGGACTTCTGTTCCCTTTACCCACCACTGTGGAGTTGCTAGGCTTCAGTCATGTGGCTGGTGGACATGGCTACCGTCAGTAGCATTTCTGTATGGGAACAGCCAGTAGGCTTGGTGAAGCATCATGCTTAAAAGCAAACGCATCATTTCTGGGCACCCTCTTTCAAATATTCTCTTTCACAAGACAGTGCAGTTGTTCGGTGAGCAAACATCACGGTGAGTGGCCTTGGGTGGTGTAATGTCAGAGTGACGTCCTAGCCTCCTTTCTGTGCTTTTGGTCCTGGCTTAGGCACTGTTTATCTGTCTTTCTAGGTCACACTAGGAGGACCTGAAGAATTTCCCTCCCATTTTTGACATGTAGGTACTGCCGATGTGGCTGTGTTCCCTGCGAGATGGGGCTGAAATGAGGGGGGACGATTGATTACCAGACACGGATTTCTGAAGGATGAGGGACAGAGGTTGTGGAAATAATGGCAACAGTAAAAACGAGCAGGGGAAACATACTGCCGTCCCAATAAACAGTGACATTTAGCAATGGGAGGACGTGGTCCCTAAGGACCCTTTGTGTCTGTTCAGTTCTCTTTCAAATGGACCAGAATTAAGTAATGACAGATTTCCAGAAGACAGAGTAGATTGTAACCCATCCACCCACAGTGGAGGAACTAAACCGGATCACCACATAGCAGAGTATCCGCTGTGTCCCTGGCCTTGTGTGCAGTGTAACCAGGGGGCACGAGATCAAGCCAGGCAGGCAATGCTGAAGCAGCACAGGAGAGACACTCACGAGACCCTTCCCTAACCGAGACACCCTGATAGCTGACGGCTGTGGGGGGATGGCCCTATACTCTTGCACATACGGTGGATTATCTAGAAGGAGAAAGAGGAGGGAGAAAACATAGTATTAGGAAGTAGTACAGGTCTGGGACAGGAATAGGGTGTGGATATGATCTAAATACATTGTTTGACATGAGAAAAAAAATCAAAAATACATAATTAAAAAAGAAACCAAATAAAATGACCACCATATAACTGGAGACTCAGGTAGCAGGGACCATAAGATGGTCAGAGCATGGAGAGCACAGCGGTCTGATGCAGAGCCCTTTCAGAAAGTGGACTTCTTCCAACCGCAGCCTCCCGGAGTTGGAACTGTGCAGAAAAGCTGCGGGACTGTAGGAGGATGGTCACAGGCGATATTTTAAAACCATCCAATCTGGGTATTTTGACTGAGTACAGCTTATCATTTCATGTTCTACTGGTGCATGTGTCTTTCCAGTTAGGGCAGACTGGCTTTATGTAAATGCCCTTTAAAATAACAGTTGGCTTGACCCGATCTTAATTTGTCCAATTAGAAACCAAGGCTGTAGTATTTGGTGGCTCTGATGGTTAATCTTCGCTGTCCACATGACTGGATTTAGAACTGCCATGGCAACACACTGCTGTGTGTGTCCATGCGGGTTTTTCCAGAAGGGTTTAATGGAGGCGGAAAGACCCACCTTGAACGTGGGCAGCTACATCTCACACCTTACAGCTCTGGAGCAAACAGAATGGCTGGTGTGCCTTGCCCGCCATGAGGGGCCTTCCACAACTGTGAACCCAAGCAGCCCTTCCTTCTTTAAGTTGCCCTTGTCGGGTAATTTTTTAATAGCAACAAGAATAGTCACAGACAGTGGCTCAAACCAAAGTCTTCAACAAAGACCTAGATCCCCCATGATGGAGTCACTGCAACTATGGGCAGCTGGCTAGAGCATCAGAGCAATTTCCAACTTACTAGCAAACACACGCTGCGTTCAAATACTGGCTCACCCGAGCTGTTTATCTATGAACACTAATAATGACCGTCGTGTGCTGGGGATTTACAGAGAGTTGCTGTTGACTCTCATAAATGATCCCACTGCGTAGCTTGATAAGGTCTGTGGGAGGCCTCACCAGGGCTCCCTTTGCACAGATGACAGCAGCAACACGTGGGATGCTTACTCCAGTCACCTAGTTAGCAAGTATCAGAGATGCCAACAGGCAGCCCTGTGCTGGGGCAGAGCCCAGAGCTGTTGTGTAAGACAGGAAATAACATGAACGGAATCCAGCCAGTGTCCCTGTTATAAATCAGTGGCAGACCTACATGGTAGGTACATACTGGAAATATCGCAACCAAATGATTGCAGATGTGTGTATCCTGCCCTCCATATGGGAACACTGAGCCCTGAGTGGCCGCTTTGCTTCTCTAACCTTAGTTTCTTTATCTGCAAAGCAAAGATGGTGCTTAATTTCTTCCCCCCCCCAAATTTATTTATTTTTATTTTATGGTGTTTTGCCTGCATGTTTATCTGATCTTGGAGTTACAGACAGTTGTGAGCTGCCACGTGGATGCTGGGAATTGAACCCAGGTCCTCTGGAAGAATAGTCAATGCTGTTAACCACTGAGCCATCTCTCCAGCCTGATGCTTAATTTCCAGGCAGCAAAACAATTTCTTCTTCTTCTTCTTCTTCTTCTTCTTCTTCTTCTTCTTCTTCTTCTTCTTCTTCTTCTTCTTCTTCTTCTTCTTCTTCCTCCTCCTCCTC